>NC_067426.1:22862166-23169333 GCF_009764475.1 Pristis pectinata
GTGAAGATGCTGTTGGCTTTCCAACCAGCAAGTCTGGTTTGATGAGAATGACCAGGGGGTCTAAAAACTAACAGACATGTTGTTCTTGGATGCATGTATCTATGGTTCTGGCATAGGATCTCAGGGGAGATATATTGGGGCTGGAAGGAATGCTGTGCTACTTTACTAGAATGTTACTAGGGCTTCAAGGACAGATAATGATGAGAGATTAAATGTGTTAGACATGTATTCCTTGGAATATTCAAAATTAAGTGGTGATTTGGTAAAGGTTTTTGAAAATTTGAAAGGAATTGTTATGGTAATTAGAAAGAGAGATGAGTGGACATAACAGTTGGAGTCAGCCCTTCAGGGGAGACATTGGGAAACACATCTTCACACAAAGCATGATGGAGATGTGGAATCTTGCCCCATTATCTGCAGTGGGTGGAAGATCAACTGATCATTTTAAAGCTGAGTTTGATAGAATTGGTCAGGGATTTTAAAGAAGGATGTGCAGCTGCAGGTCAGTCATAATCCCATTAAATGGCAGAGCAACTCAAGAGGTGAAATGATCTACTGATTCTATATTCTCGGTAATACCCTCAAATAATTACTGCATCAGCCATACTCATTGTTTTATTGTTTTGACAATGCAGTCAATACAGAATGGGTTTATTTAGAAAGTTGCAATATGGATTAAAAATATGGCACTTCAGTGATGAATGCACTGATGACAATTGGTCTCTTATGTTCCAGGCTCTGGTTCTTGTTAATTTTGAAATTACGGCCATTTGGTTCAACTAGTCTATGGTAGTAGACGAGCTGACTTCATCTTATCCCATCAGCGTAACTTCCTATCCCTTACTTCCTCATGTACTTATCCAGTAACCCCGTTGAAATGCATCCATAGCATTTGCTCAACCACTCCACATAGTTATCACCAGCTCATGCCATCCAGTCAAATAGTTATCAGCAGCTATCCTAGTGCTCTTCTCACAAGCAAATTAAACCGAAAAGCAGCAGGAATAGAGAGAGAGATTGCTGAGCAAATCTCCTGAACAATTTGTAACTCTTTGTCCTGTTCTGTCAGACAGGTAGGATTTAAATTACTATAAATACTGGCATTTAGCAAGGAATATTTAAACCAGTTCGAGAGTTTCTTAATTTATGGTCAAAGAAACAAGTATTTAGTATGAGCTTATCACGTGCTGAAAATGTCTTAAAGAAATTTTTAATCGATAGATTATTTTTGAAATACAGTCTATTATTTCAAGAATGAGGCCATCAACTGGATGAATGTGAAGAGAAGCCATTGCTGGTGAATCTCTGGCATATGATTAAATAAATAGGAATGGAACCAACTAAGTGTAGTCCCATCCAGCTGGACATTTGGGGAGAATGGAAATAATGTGGTCACCCATCCCAAAGTCAGGTCAAGGAGGAATAGATTGCTTTTGGCACAGGCACATCGGATGTCATTAGTGACTTTGATAAGAGATGTTCCAGTAGTTAAGATAACCTATTTATCTCTGTAATTTATTGCTTCCGTCTGCACTGATTACAATGCCACCTATCTTTGTGTCATCAGCAAACCTGATATGTGGCTCATCATCTAAATTGTTAATAAATACAGAGAATATTTGAGTCCCCAAAACAGATCCCTGTGGGACACCCCTAGTCACTTCCTGCTAATTAAGGTACCTGCCCATTATCCATACTCTCTGTCTCCTGGCACTGGATCATTTTCCTAACTAGGTTAATAATTTTATTCAATTCCTTGAACTTTAAATTTAGCTAGCATTTATATATAATAATAACATATTAAGTAAATGTTGCATTCTATTGAATCCTTTTGTTTACTTGCTAGTGCATGTTTAAATATTAACAATGGTGAACTCAGTCTTTAGCTGTGTAGTAAAATTAGGTTTCATTATGTAGTAATTGGATTGCTTTCAATTTTGCTGTGTTACAAACATGGTTGCTTTTAATTCTAAAACCCAGTTGGGTCCCCTGCAAAAAATTCAAAACTGGCCAATATCCAATTTGAAATGACATTAAAGTGTTAAAGTGAGACCTAAAGAGACACATTTAATTTTGTGCAACTCCTGACGCTTTGCTGAACAGCAAACAAAGAACATCAGCTCCTTAAATGTACACTCCCCTTAGCAGCCACACTGCACTTTGGGTGACATGGGTGTTCCAGGGGAAGGGCAGTCAACTTCAGCATTCAGTCAATGGGACATGCAAATTCTGGTCAATGAGGTGCAAACCAGGAGGGAGGTCCTGTGCACAGAGGGGTCAGGGCATCTGCTAGGCCCATCAGAAAAAGAGACCAGCAGGAGGTGTCTAATATAGTCACCTCTCAGAGAGCAAATCTCCACACAGTGGACCAATGCCGATTGAAAGTATATGTTCCCACAAGGTACCTCAGGATGATCTACACACCCAGCATTTAGACCTCCAATCCTCAGAGAAAAGTGTGCAGAGGTCTGAATTCTTTAAGTGAGGTGCTACCCACCAAGAATTACTGAGATGTTGTAACAAGGAAAGTAAGTAATGGAAACAGGGGTTCATTGATTTCACTCATTGTGAATTAGCTCGTCGCTGTTGGATATGTCCTTATCTCCTGTCCCAATGTCCCCTATCCACCCTGAGTGGCCAGCTATAACCAAAATGGAGTTTCCAATATTGGAGTGCTGCTAGTGGTGCTACACTGAGGCATCTCCTGAGGTGTCATTCACCAGCTGGATGCTGGAAAAAGTGCCCCCTCATACTTATAGCTCTCTCCGGTTTTTGATGGTTCCCAGTCAGATATCCTGATATCATCATGGTGTCCCTTTAAATAATAGGAAAAGCAACTGGTTGATGTGCTCCTAGTTCCATTGAGACTGTTTTGTGACAGACGTCACATGGAGCTTTCTGCTCCATTTTGGTATAGGTGGTTTCATGCATTGTCTGAATAATGATGTCACTTGGTGTGTAAATGGTACCAGCAAAACATTAAGCACATTAACACAAATAATGCACAGAAGTGCCCATCCTAACTTCACATCTGGCACAAATTCACCAGAAAATCATCCCCAGTGAGACCCAGTACATCCAATTTTTAATCCAGGATCAAACTGTACTCTAAGTTAGAACCAAAGTGCAAAATGAATCACACCTCCGCTGAAAGCATTGTTCAGAGGAGGTTTCCATTCCCCACCCCCACACTGTTGGTGGACATATCACAATTGATTTAGCAGGTGTCAAGAGAATTGGGGTGAGGCTGAGTGAGAAATGCTTGGCATATTAAAAAGAAATGACACATTAGTTGATGTTATCAAGAACCTTCCAAACATCTGAGGCAGGTCATTGCTCAAGTTAACCATTTTATTTGACAATGACCTAATTCCACAGTAAATTACAATTGACTTTATTAATTTGCACATTACTTTGTGGCCATATTTCCCCCATATGTCTTGCTGCCACATTTTCTGAAAGTGTATAATGGGCTATAATGATGCCTGTTCATGTGTCCTGTTAACAGGTGCACCCCTAGTGGTGAAAGTACTTATTATGGAAGCTTGCACTCTGGACCACTCTGTTAACCTGTCTCTGCTACTGATGCTGATATTCCTGTCCAGTTCTTGTTGCATTTAATACTTTTACAATTTTACTAAGAGTGGGATACCTGGGTGGGAAGGTATTGTGCTTTTCACCACTTTGCTCGAGCATTTCATGCTTTTTAAACAGAAAGTGGTGGAGGTATGTTATTTTGTTTGTGTATTTAACATCTAACATTACATTGTCATCTCCCCCAATCAGTAGCATTGAAAACTACCTTCACACACTGTGGTCTGCAGTTGAACATGGAGTAATGCCAATGGTGTTTTCAGCAAAGATTGTGCTAGTGCAGACATAAGACAATGTTGCATGTTGTGTTGAGTGATATCCTCATTAGTAAAAGAAGTGATAGTTTGGAAGTATCATCAAGCCATAATAGAAGCTACAAAGGCTATGGTCTGTGGATGGGTATAGAGGAAAACTTTACCAGTGGGTTTCCACTACAAATTTGTGAAACTGTGCAAGTTAAATATGCAGAAGTTAAGGGTTTGCTGTATTTAACTTAAAACACATTGCTTGCTAGAGATGCTGCTTTTTAAACCAAAGCAATAGCACGGACCTGCAGCAGACACAATTGGGAATTTTATGTTAACCCTGGAATGTCACTGTTAATCAACACCTCACTCACCCATGTGATACTGAACACATGGGGATCTACATTTACAAAATCTATCTATCATGGCTACTCATACGAAATCTCCAAGGCCACTGAAGCGATCCACATTTGAACTTTAGGGGTTTAGACCATAAAACTTCTTTTAGCAATTATGAGATCATTCATAAGCAACATTATCTTATGTCTGCACTAGCACAGTCTTTGCTGAAAACACCATTGGCATTACTCCTTGCTCAACGGCAGACCACAGTGTGTGAAGATGGTTTTCAATGTCACTGATTGGGGGAAGGTGATAATGTAGTATTAGATGTTAAATACACATAAAAAATAACATCCCTCCACCGCTTTCTGTCCTCATTTCACCTCACTCCACATAACTTCTAATATTCTTTCACCTTCACTGACTATTAATTACAGTTATCATAGCAAAGGATTTGATTTGTTGTGTTTGCCTTCATTAGTTATTCTCACTCCAGGTATCATTTTGCCCCTCTGATTTAGGGGCATCCAAAACAGAGACTGGTAACAGTCCGAATACCAAAAGATGAATTTAAGTGGAATGAATAGTCTTTTCCTGGACTCCCACAGTATCCAGATCACTTTCCATTGTGACTTAAAGCTATGTGCTTTAAAAAATGCAGTAGCCCATGAAAATTGCTTCCAGTAGTACACCCTACATCCCATCACTGCATCCATAATGTAATTTATACCACCCTGCTATTTTCAATTTATAATGCCTTACTCGCTAGAGTCCTGCTAATATTTCCAATTGCTCAGTTCCTAGGAACTATCTTTCACTTCAACTTTCCATCATGTCTACAAATGTCAAGCGATGCTTCTTTGTACTAGTTTTCTTGTTCTGTCAGTGTTCTTTTCACGTTCCTCAGCCACATTCTTCAGGTAATCAAAGTTGAATCTGATGGTGATGTATTGATATGAAAATTACTTCCTGTGCATTTTGGGAAGCTGTCCTTTCCCACCAATATACACTATGATCCTCCATTAATATTAGTTTGCAGCAACAGTAGAACCTTATTATTAATATTTTCCTCCATTTGCTGAAGAGCTATTTTCATCAAAAAATGCAGGATACAGTTGGATGAACAAACTTTGACATTTATACCAGTTAAAGGGCTCATTAGATGCTTGCAAAGCATTAAAGGATCATTACTGGAATGCATGACGATTAGCTGCTAGTTTCTTGTTGCTGCTAACTAAATTGCATTCTCAGGAAATAACATTTTTCGTAGTTATGTGCTCCTTACAGAGTCATTAATTCTGCTTTAAATGGGGACATTTGTCATGTGTTTTGTTGAAAGATTTTTTTTCTTAAATAACTATTCCCCGAAATCCACAATATAGAAAATCTGGGTCTGGTGAAGTAATTCAATGCAAACACCATTTCTTCAGTCACTATTCTGATATCAGCAATACAATTTCCAAAACTTTAACCTCTTCTCTTTCTGGTCACCTGCTGGAGATGTACCATGCTGGTCTCAAAAGGCTCTTAGTAGGCAGGAGATTCATATGAAGCATGGCTGGTGCACAGACCCTATAGATGTACAATAAATACAATAACACTGGTTACCAATATTATGAGAATGCTTCGCTCTCTGACTGGTTGTCTTGTCATTTTCCGTCCCCCATGAAATATGCATATTTATCCATGTCTTGCTTGCAAACTCAGTATTCTATGGCTTGTTTGTTTGTTTCTCTGTACGCATGTGTTTGTTGTGTTTATCTCCTCATTTGTCCGGAATGCCTGAAAGATCGATTTTTGCTTGTCTCAGTTTAATACATGCGTGTGTGCAGTGAAAGTGCGGTCACACCAGTCAGTAATGTGATGGAAGCTCTCAGAGTATCCGAGTTGAAATAAAGCTACCGAACAGCTGAGCGTTTCAATAATTCATGTGGGCAATATGACTTTTTTATGTAAATTCAGTGCATTAACCCTCTATTATAATGATGGACGACAGATATGTGGAAGGGTGCATCAGTATGAGCCACTGCATAGGAGCCATAAAGGCAATGTTGATTACTTTATTGTTGTGTTGCTGGAGATTTCACACAGAGACAAAGCTTTTCACATTCTTGTGTGTCAAGCATTTTCATTTTTATTTTGAACTGCTATCTCCTAACAACATTATCAGGAAAAAACTTAAGTGATGTATAACTGTTAATCTAACACGTTTTAAAAACATCAAAATAAAAATGTAAGAATTTAAAAAGTCAAACTGAATTTTCAGATGGTTCATATAAAGAGTAGTCTGCTGCAAATATCTTGAACTGAAGTTGGAATGTTCATTTCTGAACCTTGGGTTCATCAGGCTAGAGTGAGAGATTATTTTTTAAACAGGAAAATCTACAATTGTCACAATTCCCTTACACAAGAACCTAAGAACCCAGTACACGAGGTGGTTACAGTGGCCCCATTTCGCAAGAGTGATGGTCAACATGAAGCCTGTTTAATAATTACCTTTGTCATACTTATTCACAGGTCCATGCCTCGCTCCCTCCTGAAAGAAGATGGTTATCCAGTTGGACTGAAATCTTTGCGTAAACATAAAAATCAAGTGGGATCAAATCCTGGGAAATAGCAAATATCACACCTCTTGAGAAGTGTGAAGCTATGTTAGATTTACTCAGCCAAGGCCAGAATGGTGTGGAATTGGAAATATAATTCAGTGTTGCTGGCTTATGCTTCTGTAATGTTGGTGCTAGCTGCCAAATTTAATGCTAAGAGTTCAAAAGACCCTCGTCTTAAAAATCAAGGCTATGCATGATGTAGTCAAAGATGTTGCAATGTGCTCCTTTCTTGATCAAGTTTTGGCTTGGAAATGTGTATTATTATTACCTTGAGAGAAGCAAAGCAAGAAACAATTAAAAAAAAGTTCAAGCAAATAAATCCAGCAACAAGTTAATTCGTCCTTAAGTGTGTTTCTTTAAGAAATCTATATCTTGAAATAAGATCACCTGCATCCTTATAGGATCATTAATATTGTAAGGACTTGGAAATCACGGAATGTGGAATTTGATTAATTTTAAAGGGAATTAGCCCTAATTTTCCATTTTATGAAATCTTAGTTCATATTCAGACTCAGAGAATACAACATGCAAATGACACCAGATAGAAAGTAAAATAAAACAAAAGAAATATTGCATATAAAAAAAGAACTGTTCAACATTTACTATAATAGCAAGGTGCCTTGGAGACAATTTCAGGAGAGTCTCACAAATGCTCATCACCAATCAAATTCCTATTATGAATTAACTTTACAGAGGAGTGTGCTTTTTGGGTGTTTAAATTGTCAAAAAAATGTACATTCAAACAAGCTGGGAAGCTAAGAGTTTGCAATATGACTAGTAAGCTACAGAAACACATTAAACCATGAACTTGTGCCACTTCTGGGGGCTGAGTGTTTCAACTGAGGCTGAGCAAAGACAAATTCATTCAAAAATAATTGGTTGGCACAATTCTAATGTTTGGTTCAGAATTTGCACAACAATGAAGATGATGCTTGTAAGCAAGTGCCATCACCAACCAGACACAATGTTCACTGATAGAGGCCTGGCTATTCTGTTCTGCATACCAGAAGCAATAATTTAGAATGTGCTGCTGTCAAGGATCGACCCCCAGCCCCCACCCCTCCATTGTTCTGTCACATTAGAGAGTGCACAGATGATTTACATTAATAACTGTTGGGAATGGTCTTTCTTCTCCCACTCCCTCACCATTCAATTTGAAGTACAGTAACATTGGCATATTCCATCAAGCCTGCTTGCTTATGAATGGGTTGCATGTAGGAGAGATGTAAATTCCAGGCAGCTCTTAGTGCCTGGATAGTGCCTTTGTATGCCACTATACATCATCCCTAATTGGTCAGGAGCAGAATAATAATTTTTAAAATATCAGCAGTACACACCTGCATGTCTCGATAGGGTACTGAAGTGTCAAAATAAACACCTAAAAATGATCTACTAAAACATAGGTTTACAATGCATTCTTTTTTGCTTGTTCACCATCTATTCTCTGCACATATACATTCACTGTACGTGCATTACAGGTAAAGTGTGTGAAGGATTTACAGGCAGCCTCTAGTTTCATCCTAACCATTTAAAACTCCATCACTCATTTATATGTAAAATCAATCTATTCTCATCCAGTATGAGCCACAGGGAAATTGTCTGCCTTGCCTGTCTGCCTTACCCTGTGTCAACGTGTCAATTCACAAAGTCACAACTCCTCCCGTTCACAATTTGTTGATTTCACAAGCAGAGGCTTTTCGTGTTTACTCTCACTTTTCCATAAATGGTCACATCCTGGTTTGAAATTTCGTATCTGAGTATGAAAGTTACCACAGCTTAGAAGAAGGGAAGATATCACAGAAGGTTCAGTATTGAAAGGCAATTTTTTAACATATTTATGATGCAGTTTACCTCTCCCTCCCCAGCCACCAGCTCATCTGCTCATAGAAGTATGGAAACATAGAACAGTACGGCACAGGAAAAGGCCCTTCAGCCCAATATGTCTACGCTGACCATGATGACAATTTAAACCAATTTCATGTACCTGCGCATTGTGTGTGTGTCCCTCTATTCCCTGCCTGTTCATGTGTCTGTCTAAATGCCTCTTAAACATTGCTGTCATATCTGCTTCTACCACAGCCCGTTCTAGGCACCTATCACTCTCAGTAAAAAAAGCTTGCCTTGCAAATATCCTTTCAGTTTTCCTCCTCCCACTTTAAACTAATCTCCTCCAGTACTTGACATTTCCACCCTGGGGAAAAAAGTCTTTTTCCACCATATCTATACATCTCATAATTTAATACACTTCAACCACATTGTCCTTCAGCCTCAAACACCCTATAGAAAACAGTCCAAGTTTGTCTAACCTCTCCTTACAGCTAATACTCTCAAATCCAGGCAACACCCTGATGAATCTCTTCTGTACCTTCTCCAAAGTCTCCACATCCTTCCTGTAATGCAGCGAACAGAACTACACACAATATGGCTTAACCAAAGTTTTATACAGCTGCAATATGACTTGCCAACATTTATACTCAGTGCCCCAACTGATGAAGGCAAATATGCCATATGCCTTCTTTACCACCTTATCCACTTGTGTTGCCACTTTCAGGGAGTTAAGGACTTGCACCCTAAAATCCTTCTGTATATTAATGCTCCTAAGAGTCCTGCTATTTACTGTATACTTTCCTCTTGTAGTTGACCTCCCAAAATGCAACACCTCACACTTGTCCAAATTAAACTCCATCTGCCATTTCTCTGCCCGACTTTCCAACTGATATATATCCTGTTGCATCCTTTGACAACCGTCCTTGCTGTCCACAACTCCACCAATTTCTCTGTCATCTGCAAACTTACCAACCAGACCACCTACATTTGCATCAAATTCATTAAGACATATTATAAACAAATGCCATTTTAGAAATAAAAACAAGATTTCCAACTTTAAATCCTCTGGGACATCAAACATTTGGCAGAGAAGTGTCACTTGTAGTTTCTTTCGGATGATGAAATGTTAGGCAAAGAACAACACAGGTTTGCAAATAAATTCTGCCACATTAACCTCCCAAGGATCACTAGCCCTGAAGATCACCACTTTAAATTAAGCTGCATGAATAATCTTCATTGATTGCTTTCTCTTGTGTCCTTCTGGTATCTCAATCATTATTCATTTGAGCACTGACAAAGTACTCAACTCCAATTGACAAGCATGGTATTTGGTCACCAGATACACCATGGTAGAACCAGATCCCATTGCCACTCAGCCTCCACATATATACATATCCAATTAGGTCATGGGAATCCCAGCCATTTTCCTTCCCCAACCCTAATGTGGCTACTTTTGGTTCTCCAACATATACCAGACAATGCTACTTTCCTGATCGAAGTGTTGTAAATCATAACAATGTATATAATGTACCGAACTAGCAGGACATGATCCTTTATTTCAATTTTTAATACAAGCTCACCAGATCAAGACATATGTTGATTTTGTCCACCTCACACAAGATTTACCATTTGCAAAATTACTTAGATGAAGGGTGTTGACCCAAAACGTCAACTGTCTATTTCTCTCCACAGATGCTGCCTGACCCTCTGAGTTCCTCTGGCTTGCTGTTTGTTGCTCCAAATTCCAGCATTTGCAGCCTCCTGCAGAATTACTTACTGGATTTGACCTGTGATTCGAGGATCAACAAGGTTCAAGGAGCTTGGTGGGCAAGTTTCTTGACCACCATTCCCAAACTGACATGTCTGTCCTCGGACTTGTCTACTACCAAGTTGAGGCTAAATGCAAATTAGAGGAACAGCATCTCATATTCCACCTCTGCTGTCTCCAACCTGGTGGCATGAGTATTGAATTCTCAAACTTCTGGTAACCGTTCCCACTCTGTCCCTTTTCCCTTTACTCTCTCGTGATCCACCTGGCCCCCATTACCCCATCTCTTTTCCCTCCCCACCCTTTCCATCTGCCCATCACCCACTTGCTCCTCCCACTGGTTCCGCTTCCCACCTTCCACCCCTTGTGTCTTCAGGAAATTCATGTTGTAATTTGGTGAATGAAAATAGGTTGTTGGCACAGTAGTGTAGTTATTACAGTGCCAGTGACCTGGGTTCAATTCCGGCCACTGTCTGTAAGGAGTTTGTACGTTCTCCCCGTGTCTGCGTGGGTTTCCTCCAGGTGCTCCGGTTTCCTCCCACATCCCAAAGGCATACAGGTTAGGAAGTTGTGGGCACGCTATGCTGACGCTGGAATCATGGCGACACTTGCGGGCTGCCCCCAGAACACTCTACGCAAAAGATGTATTTCACTGTGTGTTTTGATGTACATGTGACTAATAAAGATATCTTATCTTATCTTGTTTGTACACCAGCATTAGTAAGCACAATGCCACTGGCATACTGCCAGGAATTAATGGGAAGAATTAATGGGAGGAATTTTCCTCCTGAAAATTGGTTTGGTTACCATATGATCCGAACGAATTATGGTGGGGCATCATCACCTGGTTTACGATGGGACTGCGTGTGCAGAGGGTGGCTGAAAAGATTAGGGGAAATCAAAGACACCTTGTAAAAGTGACATGTTTTCTGAACCGCCTAATGTCATATCCAGTTCCCTCACACTGGCATGTGCAGTGACTACAGGAGAGGCTACAGGAACACAATGAATCCCAGACAATAAGAAGAGCACAAATCTTCTTATACGGTTGTGTGAAATGGATCAGAAAGAGAGAAAGACTGTCGAATGAGTATGGGGTGAATGTTCAATGACCACGTTGAAAACCTGTGATGAAGATGGACATGGTTCTTCTGCCTTCTGACCAATGTCATGAACTGATGAATGTAGACAACTACATTTTTCTTGAGCACTAACATAAAGCCCCTCCATCACATTGTACTGAGGGTGCGGTTCACTCCCAGTTTGCTGCAATAATGTGTTGGCACTTGCATTATGAGACTGACTTTTTGGTATGCTGATGCCAGAAGACCTTTTACATCATAACCTCGTGCCTTTAGCAGGATTGGATTGCAGTGGGGGAGCTCCCTCAAGTGCTGGGCTTCACCCAAAACAAAGTTTGTTAATAAGAATGATGCCTATGAAAGAAGAAACAACATTAAATAGCTGACCCCCACTGAGGAGCAAGCAATAGAAGCATTGGTGAGACACTCCTCTCTGGCTGTAGGCAATGGCAAGATTGTTGGGACTATGCATACAGTTACTAGATACAATATAAATACTCACATTTCTTTAATGCAGCAGATAGCCAGAGGCTTCTCTGTCACTGAATGCTGGCTTAAGGCCCTGATCACCTATTGTAACGCCTGTATTTCTTTTGACAGATCCACTTCTCTGTTACTTGCAGACAATGATGAGGATGCATAGTAATATAGAACTGCTGTGAGATCTTCCTGTCCCAACCTCTGTTATATCATCTCTCTCTCGGTCTCTCTCACTCCCTCTCGCTCTCTCACTCTTTCTCTCTCTGGCACTCGCTTTCCCCCCGCGCACCCCCACCTCCCAGGCATTAACTCACCCAGAAGGAGAGAAGCATGAGGATGAAGAAGTGGAGGATTAACAAAAAAAGGGAGCTGGAGAAGAGTATCCTGGTTTTCATCTGTGCTTGAGTAGAGCCAGTCATACTGATCTTTAGATCCAAAGGCTGTATTTAGGACTTCATTCTAAATGCAGGCTACAGATCTAAAGACCAAAGGCATCTGATTAGACAAGGCATGTTGTCTATCCCCCATCTGTAGAAAAGTTATGGAAGCATTTTCCATTTTCCCAGCTTTAATGGACCTTACAAATGAAACCTGCAACATTCCAGCTCACAATTGGCCCAGGAAAGTTGATGTCTCTTCTTCAACAGCACACACGACAGCCCTAATATATGTGGGCACCGTTTAGGTAGAACACCACGATCAGGTTTCATTGCATCCAGTTACCTTTACATTTTCAGGACTTGATGGAATACATCACTTGAACCATCATGATGATTAGTAAATAAACCAATCATTGGTTAGTAGATTGATGGCTGTTGACAGTGAATTGCACAATGCTACCATTAAATGACATACCCTGTCAACCCCACATGTTAAAGGCACGTAGAAGGCAGGCCCAGTTGAAGTTCTGCAGAAGCAGCTAAACCTTCTCAGCCTCATGAGAGGAGGACCATCTTAGTTTATTATACCTCAAGAGCAGCTAATGTTTACTTGGAGAATGCATTCAAGAGAGGCACATGAGCTGGAAAATAATGGGCATGTTTGGATTCACATGGGGAACCATAGTGCTAACAAGAGTAGAATGCATAATGGTGACATTTGCTCTAATGGTAAAATGCATTGATTAAGTGTGCAGTTATTCCTCAAGCATGCAAAAACTTGCAGAGTCTGGTAATAAGGATCCGATGTGATGTAAAATTTAAGGATGTTTTCCATTGGATTTGAGCTGAAGATAGGATAACTGGAGTATTGGGAACAGCAACCAAGGGGGACACTTCCAATAATCAGAAAAATATTTCACAGTTTACATTTGATGCCATTTTCAAGAATTGTCCAGTGTCAGTGTTTGAGATGTCCTCTCATTTTCCTGTCCATCAAAAGCACCTAATATTTCCCTGCCCAAGCCCTTTGGACTCTTGACATGAACAAGATGGAGCAAACTACCATCACTGGGAAGAACTTGTAAAGTTCCCCCTGATCTTCCACACAGATCTCTCAATGACAACCCTGGTAGAATGGCACGGCTATTTCCAGCACCTCTCAATCACTTTTCTTCTAACTCAAGAAGCATGATGATCTGTGGTGCAAGGTTTCCAAAGCCTCTAGAGCTTCATTCTCAGGAATCTTTATGCACAGGCCTTGGTTCTACCCAGTGGCAACTCCTACGCCCTGTGTAGGATATTAAGTTGTATATTGTATGTAGAGTCTTCCCCTAGAATAGACAGGTTCCTGAATTATCCATATAAGATAATTGAGCAACTCGCCAGAAGGGTGTTCAATACATAGGAGTGGCTGATAAATGCTTTGCTGTGATATGCGGACACCCCTTCCCAATAAAGCAGGGAACAAGATTATGTAATAGAACCACTGATTTGTTTCTTTAGCTGAATGTTAACCTTGAGAAAGTGAGTAGGGAATGAGTAATACAGTGTTAAACTATAAAGTGGGTGATGGGTTTAGTCAGCGCTAAATGAATATTTTGCATGCAGGTGACTAACGAGATGGGAATCTGTCACCTACCTATTATGTGATTGATGGCTGTGCATCTGACTCACCTTCAGAGATGTCATTTGGAAGCTGTCTTTAGTCTGACTGCATCACACTATCTGATACTCTTGTCTATTGACACTTTTTGCCTTGCGCTCTATTCTTTGATCTCAGATAGAATTCCCAAATCACCTCAATCATCTTTTGCCAAGGAATTACAGAACCTGTGCATGTGAAATGAATCCTATCATATCAACTATTTCTATGAAGCCAAATCCATCCAAATCTTAAGTATGACCTGCACAGCTAGTTAAGATCATCCCCCATCTTGTGTATTCCTGGAGCGATACACAATAACATCTGTTAATTTAAACTCTGTCTTCCTATTGCAGCCGTCACCTTTACCAATATCAAGGGCTCTTCCTATCTTAATACATTTTTTCGGATTTGCACTGTAAGCTTAGTTCTCTAAACAGGTTCTGGCCCTCTCTCCTTTATACTCTCTTCCCAAGAAGACACCAACCTTCACAAGAAGAGATCAATAAAAGAAAAGCAAGGATTTAATCATATGTAGCAGCCTACATTCCAAACTCAGAATAAATTAACTGCATAAGCACATTACATAATCAAAACCCCATGGAAAGTTTTGAATACCAACGAAATGATTATTTTTGTTTTAAGTTGAATTATTTAATGTTCTGTGACAAATCTTGAATGAAAACTTGGCAATTTAAATTGCTCTCTGGATGCGATTAAAAAGTTAACAAGAATACTTCCAGTTTAGTGATTGTCAAATTGTATGTAATTGGAATTAATACATAGGAATTTTTTGCATTGTTTTTGGAGAGTTAAGGTTTGAGTGTTGTGCTTTGCACTGCTACATATTGATGGTTGAGTGTTGCAAGCTGGAAACCACTTATAAAACCTACACTAAGCACAAATAAAAAAAGCATTTGTTTCTGAGGAAGGGAAATGATGAATTGATCCCTTATTTGTAATTAGTTATCAAAGGAGTAAATTGGTCAACATGAAACTTCTCTCTTAAAATTTGGACTAAAATTATCAACAAAAAAATTATAATGTTGATTGTGGTTCTACGGCAATAACTTATGAATACCTGATGTCTTCACGAAAATATGTTTGATGAATCAATTGTGTCACTTAAGGAGAAAGCCAGGATTTCCATTTCCTAGTCTTTGTTATTCAGCAGGGATGTGCACCGTGTGTGTAAGGAGGGCTGGGAACAGGCAGGGACACGGCATACCCCACAATTAACATTAGTTGTTAAGGATGCATGAGTATGTATATAATATGTTCATTAATGGCCCTTCAGAAGTGTTCAGATTGAAATTCCTGTGCATTCTCCTGTCACAAGCACACAACACATAAAGTTCAGTAATAGTTTCTTCACATTAACACCCTCTTCAGCCTGGCAGTACTGGTTCTCACCCTGAACAAACTGTTTTGATTCCTCTCACTTCCTACAAATCAAAGGTGTAGCCATGCACACTCACATTGGCCCCAGCTACACCTGCCTTTTTGTTGGCTACATGGAGCAGTCTTTGTTCAAAACCTACTCTGGCACCACTCCCCAACTTCCTCCACTACTTCATTGACTGAGTTGGTGCTGTCTCCTGCACTCATGCAGAACTCATCAATTTTATCAACTTCACTGCAACTTCCAGCCCGCCCTCAAGTTCACTTGCATTTCTGACACCTCTCTCCCCTTTCTGGATGTCCCTGTCTCCATCTCAGAAGGTAAACTGTCCACTGACATTTACTATAAACGACTGACTGCCACAGCTACCTTTACTACACCGCCTCCCACCCCGTCTCCTATAAGGACATCATCCCTTTCTCTCAGTTCCTCTGTATCCGCCACATCTGTTCTCAAGACAAGGCTTTCCACTCCAGGACATCTGAAATATCCTCCTTTTTCAGGAAACATGGTTTCCCCTCTACTGCGGTTGATGGAGCCCTCACTCACATCTCCTCCATTTCCCTCACTTTTGTTCTCTCTCCACCTACACCCCCCCCCCCCCCCCAGACAGAACAGAGGTAGAATCCCTTGGTCCTCACCTTTCACCCTACCAGCCTCCGCATCCAGCACATTATTCTTTGTCACTTCTGCCAGCTTCAACATGATCCCACCACCAATCACATCTTCCTCTCTCACCCCTTCTGCTTTCCATAGGGACCACTCTCTCGGTGACTTCCTGGTTCATTCATCCCTCCTCACCCATTCCTCCCCATCCCCAGGCACATTCCCCTGTAACTGCAGGAGGTGCAACACGTGTCCCTACACCTCCTCCTCCACCAGCATCCAGGGACCTAAACAGCCCTTTCAGCTGAGGCAGAGATTCACATCCACCTCCTCCACCCTTGTCTATTGTATTTTGTGCTCTCAATATGGCCTCCTCTACATCGATGATACCAAGTGCAGACTAGGTGACTGCTTTGTCAAGCACCTGTGCTCCGTCAAAAATGGTCATCTTGAGCTCCTTGTTGCAAGCCACTTTAACTCCCCATTCCCACACCGACCTCAGCCTCCTCCACTGCCAGGGTGAGGCCAACGCAAAATAGAGGAACAGCACCTCATATTCCACCTGATGGCATGAACAGTCTCCAACTCGATGGCATGGACATCAAGTTCTCTTATTTCAGGCAACCGCAGCCCCTCTGCTTCTTTCTCTCTCCTGATCCACCCACATCCTCTAACACACACCCTTCTTTCCAAACACCCACCCCCTGCCCCCTATAATCCAGTTTCTTACCCCTCCCCCATCTGGTTCCATTAGCCTATCACCCATACACTCAACCCACAGGTCCCCTGTCCCTCCCTCTACTGTCCCCATCTGCCCACCATCCCTCCATTATCTGGTTCCACTCATCACTTTCCTTTCTTATCAGATTCCAGTATCTGCAGCCTTTTGTTGACTCTGTTGCTATTTCCACCCCTCCCTCCCCCACCTGGCTCCATCTGCCAATCAACCCCTCCTCAGCTGGATCCACCTATCGCATGCCAGCTCCAGCCTCACCACTCCCCTCACCTCTTTGCACTGGCTATCTTCCCTCTACTCTCAGTCCTGATGCAGGGTTTCCCAAAATGTCAACTATCCCTTCCCTCCACAAGTGCTGCCTTACCCACTGAGTTTCTCCAGCAGTTTCCAATATCTGCAGTTTCTTGTGTCTCAAGTTCTTCACATGCCTGGATCATGTCAACCTTCTGAAACAGTAACCTCTCTATTTAAAATATTCATTTGCTTCCATGAAAATACTTCAAAACTCAACAGATGCATTTAGAAAAAGACAAGTAATATTCATTTGCCCTGAGTTTACTCCTCTTGATGAACAAGTTGTCTCTGCGCATAAAGGAAAGGTGTCAATGTTAGCAAATAGTCAGTTTTAGACCACTCAGCATTACCTTCAAGCACAGGGGCAGGTAAAGCACAGAGTAAAGCTTAACCACTGACGGGAGAGTTTCTCTCCAATAAAGTCACTGATTCATTCATTACATTTAGTTTTTCAACAAGGAAAACCTCAACCTTAATCACAATTGCAGATTTTTGTTCAAGTGATCACTCTGGCATCTTGTCATGTGAAAAAATGTGATTTGTGCCATGACCACTGGTAAATGAGGGGAAACTGCTAAATACTTGATACTTCAGCGCGGCCTAATTTGGAGTGTAAAGTGAACCTTACTAATTCAATACTTACTTTCGTGAACTGCGTAAATGAAAGTAGCAGTTTAATGATAATTTTGATGCTACATTGACTACTTGTTCTGGTAAACCATGACATAAGAAAATGGTACACAATTCTTCGATAGTGAGCCATGTGGTAGTACAGTACACAACCTGTTTTACCTCAATCCATTTCAAATAGCTACTTATGAATATTAGGAAGTTATCAATCCCTTTCTAACAATAATCAATATTTACTCTTGGGAATATTCCAAAGGCCATTTCCAGCTCTACAAAATTGTCTTCATTGTCTTGGCTGTGTAATCTGAACAAACTTGTCTACTAACTCATCAGGAAATTTAGCTAATCCTGATCAATAGACATTTTTGGCAATTGCCTTCATACTCATGATATTAGATTGTTGAGTGTGAATCTGTTCAAAAAATGTCATCTCATTACACATGGTGAGACAACTTTGGGTTCCAATTTAATGCAGATTTGTTGTATCAACAACCCATAATGTTGGTTACAGTACAGTCTCGTGCCTTAATCTGCGTAGTTGTCTGATTTAGTAAATTTTTCTAAAGATTTTTCATATACTTGTTCTGAAACAACATCTCTTTATTTTTATCAACTGTAACTGCTACAGTTGAAATATTTACTACTTTCAATGAGGGGACCATGCTTTCACTCCAATGTCCAAATACTCATAAGGAAACCTTGACAATACACCTGCCATAGCATTTTGTTTCAAATTTCCATTCTTGATGAAGCCATGTCTGAAGAGTCAATTTAGGGCCAAGAGTGCTAACAAAGGATTAAGGTCCAATACCAAGATAAAAGATCTTCCCCATAGGAACAAAAACGTTTTCATTCCAAAGATAATTCCTAGTACTTTTTTTCTCTTTGCCAATTACTTGATGCAAATAATATTGTTTATTCTGGACCATCATTCATTAAATGACTCTTTAATGGATGATAGCAGGCAAGGTAGTGTAGCAATAGCATAATGCTATTACAGTGCCAGCGACCCAGGTTCAATTCCAGCCGCTGTCTGTAAGGGGAGTTTGTACGTTCTCCCCATGTCTGCGTGGGTTTCCTCCGGGTGATCCAGTTTCCTCCCACATTCCAAAGAGACATACGGGTTAGGAAGTTGTGAGCATGCTATGTTGGCGCCGGAAGCGTGGCGACACTTGCAGGCTGCCGCCAGAACACTCTACGCAAAATAATGCATTTCACTGTGTGTTTCGATGTACATGTGACTAATAAAGAATCTAATCTTACAATTTCCACTCTGTAGTACAAAGCACCATATACAAATTTCAACAGATATGTTCTATCATGATGAATTAACAAACTTCCCGTGTTCTTCTTACATAAATGTTATGGCTTTTGCTGTACTTTGCCTGTTCTTTTGCTGTTGTTTTTCATCTGTCTTCAGTAACAGATGTAATGGTATCACTACTGTTGTAAGATCTGTCATGAATTTAGTACGGTGCTGTACCCTGTCTATAAATGATCTTAGTTCTGCAATATTTTCAGGTTTCTTCACTTTCATAATTGCTTTCACTTTTTCTTTAGTTGGCTGCAATCCATTTGGAACTATTTTCCATCTAAGATAAATTACTTGAAAGAGCACTTGCTCGTTTGGGCTTTATTTGTGTATATGTGGCTGCCTGAGCTTTTCATCCAATATTTGAAGATTTTCTTCTTCAGTATGTGTGACTTTTGTATATCATCCTGACTGCAAAGACAGTGAAATATATTTAGAAAGATCTTGAAAGATCTCTGAAGGTGACTTCACTCCATAAGGTTATCCTGTGCAGGAATACTGGCACTTGTGTTGACTTTCCTCATCCATATTCAACTGAACATATGTATGTGAAAGAGCTAGTTTGTTGAAAGTTTTGGCTCCTGCCAACTCTGCTTATAATTCCTGTGAAGTTAGCAAAGGATACTGTTCTTCATCAATTACTTGGTTCAATGCCACCTTGTAATCACTAAATAGTCAAACAGTCTTAAATGCTTTAGGTACACTACAGTTAGTATTGTCCACTAACTTTGATTCTTCTTCACCAAAGCTCCATTAAATTTTCTTGCTCCATCTGGTTCTTCAGCATGTACAGTTTTATACCTGGAGTTGATATGAATTTAGGTTTTACAACTGAAAATGCTGGGTTCTGATGAATGATCTCCAACCTGAAACATTAACTCTGTTTCTCTTTCCACAGATGCTGCCTGATATGCTGAATGTTTCAGGAATTTACTGTTTTTATTTCAGATTTCCAACGCTACCATTTTTTTTTTGATTTTCAATTACAACCTATAATCCTGTGTAGCTATCTTTGAACATTTTTGCATACTTTCCCAATAGTCTGCTTCAGTGTGGTTTTGAAGCATCCATGCTGAACACTTCTTTCTAGTGCGGCTTCTATTTCCTAAGACAATCCTTTCCGATCAATGTTGGTTGATAAGTGTAATCAGCTACCACCCTTTATAGTTCTATTTCCTGACAACTTTCACTCACTAAACATTTTGTCAGGACTGAGGTCACTGAATTCTTTGTTAGTGGAAGTTAACTGAATGGACTTACATGTGTATCCCTACCCATAACTGAGCAATCTACTGCTATTTCAACGGTCACGTTTATCCACTGACCATTTAACCAAATTTTTGTCTTGAAGAGATTCTGCTTTCCTCTAATGGCATAAAGTTCATTGTTCACACTGCTTTAGTGCTGTGGAAACTTATTTTGTGGTTCCTTGCTGTGAAAACTTCTTTCTGTGAAGAAATCACACTACTTGAATTGCTTTGGTTGGGTTATACTTGCACCCTGAAAATATGTGCACTATTATCTGACAGCTTAAACTTTTTGCCATGGAGTCATCAAGTCACATTGCAAAGAAACAGGCCCTTTGGTCCACCACGTCCATCTATACTAAACCCATTTACCAGCACTGGTTCTGTAATCTTGTCTGCCTTGGTGATTCAAGTGGTCATCCAGACATTTTTAAATGTTATGACAGTATCTGGCTCCACCATCTTCTCAGGCAGTGTGTTCCAGATTGTAGCCACTGTCTGGCTGAAAAAGATTCCTCAGGTCCCCTCTATCCCTCTTTCTCCTCACCTTAAACCTATATCCTCTGGTTTTAGATGTCTCCTTTATTGGGAAAGGTTTCTCACTATCCACCCTACCTATGCCCCAAAATCAAATTGACATATGTATGGGTGTTTGGTGTCTTTCACATGTATAGTAGCAATTCGCTATCATTTCTGGTGCTGCTCCTAACTGCTAGAACCATCAGGGTCTTTATCCAGGTGTACGTGCACCTGAAATCACTCTGCTAGTTGCATCATAGACCTGCTCTTCTCTGCAAGAATTGTTTTGGTCTTCACCCAAAGTAGTTGCCCTTTAGCCTCTCACTCTCAGCTGTTTCATGACATTGGTTTGTAGACAACCCAGGTGGAATATGAGGTGCTGTACTTTGAGTTTGCATTTTGCATTGCATTCTATAATCAATGGCATGAATATTAAATCCTCCAATTTCAAGTAACCTGCATCCCTTCTGTTCCCTTCTTTCTGCTCCTGATCCATCTAGGTCCTCTCAGAATCACCCTCCTTTCCACTTCCCTCCCCCATCCCAACAGCCCTCTCAACCATTCTTTCTCCTCCCCCACCTGGATCTGTCTGTCACACTCGCACTCCCCTGCCCCCTCTCCCTTCGGATCCTATCTGCCCAGTATCCCTCTTTTATCTGGTTCCACTCATCAGCTTCCTTCCTTATCAGGTTCCATAATCTGCAACCCCTATTGCCTCCACTTATCACCTCCCAGCCTCCGTTGCTAGCTCTACCCCTCCCTCCCCCACCTGGCTCCATCTGTCCATCAACCCCTCTTTATCTGGATCCACCTGTCACTTGCCAGCTCCTGCCTCACCTCTACCCCTCACTTCTTTACACTCTCAGTCCTGATGCAGGGTCTCAACTATCCCTTTGCTTCCACCAATCTGACCTGACCCCTTGAGTTCCTCCAGCAGCTTGTTTTTTGCTCCAGTTTCCAGTATATGCAGCCTCTTGTGTCTCCAGATTTTTCAGTTTTCTTGGAAGTTGTGACAGTCGTACTTACTATTGACCATCGAACTCATCAAGCCCGACCTATTCCCCAACCTGCCTCACTGGTTCCCCAACCTGCCTCACCCTCAATTTTGCATCATCTTCCCGCTTAGATACGGTTTGTAATTCCAGAGCTTAACTCATTAATATTATTTTTGAAAACTGGTCTTATCTCTGATCATCGTGGGATCAGTCCTTCCATTTCGAGTAATTATAAATAGGTACACTTTATATCTATTCTTGTTACTGTCTAAAAACCAATTAGCCCACTATTCTGCCAAGTCTCCTGATTCAACATTAATCTATAATGTGACACCTTATTTAAGGCTTCTTGGAAAACTAGATACAATTACCATTGTCTCTATAAAGAATTAAGTGCAGTTAGTCAAATAAGTCTTCCCCTTTCAAATTGTTCATCATTATCTTTCTGGTTTCTGGCTGTTTTTCTATTTTCTTCTTTAATGTAAATTCTATTTATCTTTCGATCATCAATGTTAAACTGATTGGACTGTAATTCCCTGGAAGTGCTTTATATTCCTTCTCAAATAGACTGTATGTATTATATTACTTATTTGTTGGTTCTATTGTTGCTTTTGGATTATTAAAAATATATAAAAACAACTTTGCTATCTCTTCTCCAGATACTTCAAAATCCACAGACTTAATCAATCTAAATCAGAGTGTTGTTTTCCTCTTTGAGTTTCATTAGCTGACTCAATGCCCTTCTTTCATTACATTCCTTAAACTCTCATCTTCTGATTCATTTCACCTGACCTGTCTGGTAAATAGTGAATTAAAGCCAATGATGTTCTGCAAGTTAACATATAGGAATGTTTCACCATCATTCCGTTATTTCATTTTGCCCATCCCTTATCGGCTCATTTCCTTACCCACATTCTCTTTTTTATTTACTACTTATAGAATAATTTACAATTTTGTTTTATTTTTCTCAGTAATTTACTTTTATAAATTAATTTCTTTGGTTCTCTCATCCACTCTTTGTATGTTCCCTTGTGATGTTCCCCCTGCTGTCCATGTATTTAGAGTATGTCTCTTTCCTTACCTTCAGTTTTTCCCTTGTTTTTATTCATCCTTGGTGTCTCATTAGTATTTTATTAGTTCTTAAATTTTAGCAGAATTTATTTTTCTTGCACTCTGTTGAACACAATTTTAAATACTTCCCATTGGTGCTCTTTGTTTGCCAATATTGTTATCCTTTCTATTTTTCCAAGTTCTATTCTTGGCTCCTGTTTCAAAGTGCAAGTCTTTAATCTAGTTGTCATGCATTTGACTCTGCTTAATTTGGAATTTTACTTGGTTTGCTCATGACCCACTTTGTTAACGATCCACATGCTTTCTGTGGCTCGGGAATTTTCAGTTTGACTGACAGGATGCTGTGCAGAACTGGAAACCTCTAATTGGACAGAGAAATGTTTCACCATAAAGCTACCACATATTGTGAATGATTTTCTAATTAGATAGTCATACACTACAGATATTCCCATTTCAAGCTGCATTATTAATATTAATAGTGTTAACTGTTAATTACTGGTAGGGATGTTAAGTACTGGTGGCACTCCCATTAGTATTGCCATTTGTAGGTTTAACTCACAGCCCAAATGGGGCCAGTTGCTGAAGATGTTAATTGAGTATGACAATAGTAAGTACCCATTCAGTTCCTGTACACAGCCAAGTCTCCAATAATAAATATTTCATTTAATTATTAATTTATTGTATTTTGGTGAGGTTTTCATTTTCCGATGATTTGAATGATTTGTGACACTGACCTATAAATTTACCATCATGTGAAGATAACAATCATTTGTTCTTTCCTCAAAGCACCACAGTAAGCATCCTGATTTCAAAAACAAGGAACCGTCATTTATTTCAGTAGATCTTTCAATTTTCCTTCTGTAAACAAAGGTTAACTTGTATGTTCCTTTTACGGGCATTATTCAAATAATTAGCATTTGCTGGAATGTTGCTGTGTCGTTGCTGGAAAATCACTGTGTGTACTAATTCAGGTGAATATTTTGAGGCTGAGCTTTCCTACAAAAACTATTACTTTTGCTATACACCTGTTTCACCAGTTTAAAGTTAAAACTATCATGATAAGAAGGAAATTAACAAAATTAACAAAACTAAACTATTCAAGGAAAAAAATCTCCCAGTTTCAATTGAGCACATTTAAAGATAATTACTCTAAAAAGATTAAAGTGCCATCAAGATAGACAACAGGAATGTTGCAAATACATCACTTTCATCTTCCCCTGTTTTTTAGCTTTATTTAAAAATAATATATATATCAAACACACACAGATATATATGAACTTTGTGTTTGTATTATTACACGTTAAAAGATTAAGATGAGCTTTCCTTTTTAGTATTATTAACCTTTCTCACAGATGATGACAAATGCAGCAATAATTACATGATGGCATGCAGAGAGAGATTTCATTTAAAAGTATAACTTGGATTAAAATAAACTACCTGGCAAAAACAGAGGTCAGCATTAGAGAAGCCTTATGCATTCCTTGCTGGGCTTTACAGATAGATGTGCTTGATGAGAGGAGAGAAACTTAGAGGAGTTCAGCTGATTGTGATGTCAATCTACTGATACAGACTCTGCTCTTCTGAGCTTGAACACCTGTTTGTATGGAGCTGGTACTCACTGGCACACAACAGGATCAAAAGAGAAGAGGTGCTATCATGGTCATCTTTTGCAAGGACACTGTCACACATACTGTGTAGTGACCTGCAACACAGGATAATCTGAACACACAAGAAATCTGAAGCAAAGATCCAAATGTTGGTTAAAAAAAAACCTGTTGCATCACTTGCTTGCAATTCCAAAACATAATAAAGCATTTTAACACAATACTTTTTCCAAAATTCTCCAAGAATTTAAAAAATTGAGCTCCTTGGCAGCCAGGTTCCATGCAAGCATGGGACTCCTTTATTAATTAGCAGTGGAAGGTGTTCCCACAATTGTAATTTAGGCTGACCACCTTGAAGCTATACAGTGTAGACACCAATCTCAGGAGCAATATAATTGCAACTTTAAATGTATTTACTTTACATTACAATTGTTCTGATGCACTTTACTGTTATGGCCTCGGTCAATGTCCCTTTAAGATAGAGTAGTAGTGTGTGTGTGTGGCGTGCTTACGTCAACAGAAGATAAAGGACGTAATGACGTTGTTGAAGAGGTCAGTCGAAGTCAGTCAGAGGAGAGAGAGAGAGAAAAGGGAGAGAGACACCAGCCTGCTAGTTTCTCTATTGATAGATGAGAAACAATAACTGTGTCTGTCACTGCAATCCACGTATGGAAATTGGAAGTAATCCGGTGGAATTCACTTTGTTGCTGACCTGTAGAAGGAAACAGGTATTTGTGTGGATGACCACGATTTGGATGCTTTTCGGGGTGAGGAAGTCACTACCGAGTAAACACTGAGGTGTCGTTTGGGTTCCATCGTGAACATTTGGATTTCGTAATTACTCTCTCTAATTGTTCTCTACATCTACTTCTTATCTTCAGACAACGGTGGTTGTTGAAGAAGCCTTTGCTCATGTTTCACCTTATGGCTTGCGGAACTGAACTTTAAGAACCATTGCTGGACTTGGAGTTTGGGACTTTGCCACACACACATGAAGAATGTAGTTTTGGGGTTAATGTTCAAGGTTTAACATTTTTACTTCTAACATACTAACATTTTTACTTTTATTTTTCTTATTATCGTAAGTAGTGATTAATAAAATAGTTTTTAACACTGAATCATGACTCAGTGTGTTTCTTTTGTTGCTGGTTCATAACATTACTGAGATGATAACTTTGCAATAAGCTTTAATCTGGATGTAACCGGAATCAGATGGAAGGGTTTAGATGAGGGGCAAAAGTGGAGCAGGGATGGAGTTGGCAGAAGCTGTGGGACCCTTCTTGGGCTGTCCCTTAGGGTTAAGGATGATTTACTTCCTCTCCAGCTTTGTGGATTCCGAGGTGGCTAATGAGGACAATGTGAGAACCACACACTTTCACAGATGGGCAGGAGGTACCTAATAGGGTGGGAGAGTGGGTAGAGTATAAGATGGTGCACTCTGATGCTTACCTGAGTTTCTATTTTCCCCTTATCCATGGATTCAAGGCTCTCAATACCATTCCAAAGGCTGCTTCTTCACTTCAAGTGATCATGGGTCTGAGATTCCCTGGAGTCAGTGAAAATGTGGAATTTCTTCAAGGAGGCTTTAAGCACATTCCTGAATCTTCTTTCCCCTAGTAACATCTTCTTATGATGGAGCTTGGAATAAGTTATCAATTTCGAGAGTCCAGTATCGGGCATGTAAACAATGTGGGCTGCCCAATGGGGCTGATGAGTTATAACTAGAGCCTCAAGTGTAGGAGATGAAGGTTTGAGAGAGGACACTGACATTGGTTTGCTTATTCTTTCACTGAATTTGAAGGATGTTACAGAGACAGCATTGTTGGCATCTTTCCAGTACTCTGGAGTGCTTGCTGTAGGTAGTCCAAGTCTCAGAGAATGCAGGAGGGTAGGGATCATCACTGCCCAGTAAACCATGATTTTTGTGCCAAGCCTGAGGTCATGATCTTCAAATTACCTTCTCCTAATTTAACCAAATTTTCCCTGGCATATTGAAGGCAATGGTGAATTTCATCATTAACGTTTGCCTGAAAAGCGGTCCTTGAGGTATAAGGGGTGGTGTACATTTTCCAGGGTCTCACTGTAAACCTGCTGGATCGGATTCTCACTCCATCTAAATTTGAAGCTAAGTGGAACACAATTACATTCGTTTTTTAAACCTAACAAGATCCTTTGGACGTATGTGTCACAGCATCAAAAGACGGTTTAGACAATTTAACTGAGCAGCTGGCAGTTCATACAGGAAATTGTTAAGTAGCACAATTTGAGAAATACATTGAAAGGTAGTATATCTTAAAGAGTATTTATTATGAGTGGGATGGAGAGATATAGAGACTGTCGTTGAAGGGTATGTACATTTGAAAAAGTCCAAGCAGAAGGGACCAAAATAGTTGGACAAACATAACTTTTAATTCTATTTGACCACAGTAATTACAAAGGCAAAGAAATGATGAACAAAACAGATCAAGCCATAGTATGGATAATATTTCGAGTTCAGTGCACACATTTTTGAATGACACCAGGAGGGAAGAAATTGCTTTCACTGTAAAGAAAAGGTTAAATGTGCCGTTTACAGAAAATGTTTAAAAAAATTCATGAAAATTTTGCAATTCACAACTTTACGAAGATAAATGGCGAAAGGTCGTTTCCATAAGTCGGACACTCCAGAGCAGAAATGTAGGAGTGTTCCTCTGTCAGAAGTCCTGTTTGAAGAAATATGTTATATTGAATCCCAACTGCTGTCTAATGTGGATGGAAGAGATCCCATAACCTTATTTGAAGATGAGCAGAGGAGTTATTGAACAGTTATCCTTCAAACAACAACATTGAAACCCAATTATTTGGCCTAGTTATCTCATTTGCCATGTGCAAATAGGCTGTCACATTTCCCACATCCTATTAATGACAACACTTCAAGAGTATTTCACTGGTTGTAAAGGGAGTGATATAAATGCAAGTGTTTTCTTTAGACCCACTTTAATCCCCAGAGAAACAAAGGGTGAGATAGAAGAATGTACAGAAGATTTAAAAGAACATAGAGGACCTCACCACAAGAGGCCACAGAAGCAACAACTGTAATTGGACAGCTAATTGCAAAGAAATATAAATGGATACAGCAAAGTGGGTAGGAAAATGTTCAGCATAGATGGCTGCAGTTAAAAAAGCAGCAGTGCTGTATGTTTGACTCATCACTTAAGCTCCCTGATTCTTTAACTGGCTCAAAGTATTTTATCAGCTGTTTTATTTTTTCTTAACTTGCTGGATACATAAAGGCAAAAAAATGCAATGCACAGGTAAAAATCAGAGAATATTTAAACTTGCCCAGTACACTTAGATATATTCATTCCCCAAGATCTATCTTCTGATACGAACATGGTTTCTTGTTTTCTCTCCGTTGGCCCTTCCATGACCCTGAGAAGCTATTTTCTGGCCTGTGGTGTGGCCCTCAGCTTCATCTGGGGAGACCTACTACTGAAGTTATATATTGCCCCTATCCCTACTACTGCTGCCCAATCCCCAATCAAAACCCTCTCAGGACCTTTCCAAAAGTCTCATTGCAACTTTGGCCAGACTAGAAGTATTCTGGTGCAAAGAGGAAGAGTTCTGGCTCTGGAAGCTTGGCTCAGCCTTTCATGCATTTGCTGAGCCATTTTGTCAAATATAAACAGTAAATATAACATGAAGCTCAGATTAAATAGCAGGGGATAAAGTATTGGTATTAGAACATAGAACACTACAGCGCAGTACAGGACCTTCGGCTCACAATGTTGCGCCGACATTTTATCCTGCTCTAAGATCTATCTAACCCTTCCTTCCCACAGAGCCCCCTATTTTTCTATCATTCATGTAAAGGTTCATATTGGTTTATTACTGTCACTTGTATCAAGGTACAGTGAAAAACTTGTCTTGCATACCGATCTTACAAGTCAATTCATTACACAGTGCAGTTACATTGAGTTGGTACAGAGTACATTGATGTAGTACAGGTAAAAACAATAACAGTACAGAGTAAAGTGTCACAGCTACAGAGAAAGTGCAGTGCAATAGGTGCAAGGTCACAACAAGGTAGATTGTGAGGTCATAGTCCAGCTCATCGTATAAGGGTCATTCAATAGTTTTATCACAGTGGGGTAGAACCTGTAGTTAAGTCTGGTGGTATGTGCCATCAGGCTACTGTATCTTCTACCTGATGGAAGAGATGGAAGATTGTAGCAGGAAAGCATGTGTCCACAATTTCTTGAGGAAGGAGTGTGTCCACAAATTCTTGAAGACAATGGGACATAAACAAAGTAGCTCTAGTCTCTCCAGCTGGGAGTATTTTACATGTTTTAATAGAGTCATTCAGCAAATCCTGTAGAGCTTCTCCTTGTGGATCAGTTTCCTAATCCCAGGAATTGTTAGAGCTGCCTCATGGCTTCTGTAACCTGGATTCAGTCCTGACCTAAAATATCCCCAGTGTTGTCTGGTTGGAGTTTGCACATTCTCTTTGTGTCTGTGTGGGTTTCTCTCAGGTACTCCAATTTCCTACCACATCCCAAAGATGGGCAGGTTGGTAGGTTAATTGGCCACTGTAAATTTCCCCTAGTGTGTAGGTGAGTGGTAGAATCTGGGAAATGAAATGGGATTACTGTATATGGCTGCTTAATGCAGGGCCTAATTCTGTGCTGTGTGAATCAGAATCAGGTTCATTATATGACATGATATTTGTTATTTTGCAGCAGCAGTACAGTACAAAGACATATCATTACTATAAATTACAAAATAAATAAATAGTGCAAGAAAAAAGGAACAATGAAGTAGCATTCATGGACCATTCAGAAATCTGATGGTGGAGGGGAAGAAGCTGCTCTTGAATCATTGAGTGCGAGCCTTCAGGCTCCTGTACCTCCTCCCTGATGGTAGTAATGACTCAATGACCCTATGAGTCAACCTCTGCCACATGGCCTCCGGGCCGGAATAAGTTTCCTTAGGTACAGAGACAAAAAATGTGCACAATACTTCAAGTGCAATTTCATCAAAGGCCTACATAATTGGAGCAAGACATCCCTACCAATAAATTCCAACTTCTTTGTATCAAAGACTAACATATTATTTTCCTTCTGAATTGCTTGCTGTACCTGTCTTTCCAGCTGTCATTGTAAATAGTTGTGCACTATGTATTAACCTTTGTTGCACCCTACCTGTAATAGCCTGCCAAACTGAAAAAGCCCCCTTTTTCCTCCTTCAGCCATTCCTCTTTCCAGACTAATATGATATAATCTACACTATATGAAATATTAAACAACTTTTGAACATCTGAATACATTGTATCCACTGGTTCTAATCGACTCTGCTAGGTATATCCTCAAAGATATCCAATAGCTTCATTGAGCATGATTACACAAAACCATGCTGCTATTACATAACAATTTCTAAGCATTTATTTTGTGTTTATACTCGGCATTTTAACTCATAAACCACAGGTTCTCTCAAAATCCTAGGCTTGAAGCTTCTCCTTTTCTCTGAAGTTTTCCTCCATAATTCGAACATATGACATGGAAGATCGACCTTGATACCTCAGTATTATTCTCACATTGCAAATGATTTTTTTCCACAGATTTCAAATATATTCCTAATTTTTTCCTGTACTAAAATTTCAAAAGACAAAATGCTTAACTTCTGCTGTAGAAATGGAAATTAGAAGACAGACAAAAAAAAACTGATAGTGGATGGTTCCATTACCTTGTTAAGGAGAATTTAAAACAGATCATTAGGAGAGAATTTAATTCACTTTTCTTTGGGAGCTTGATTTTCCAAATGACTCAGAGAAGAAAAGACTGAAAATGAATTTAAGATACTTTTTGACAGCGAACTTTCAAATAATTGGTGTTAAAACAAGTTAAGGGGAATGATAGTGTCATGGACTCATAAAGTTATACAACAAGGAAACTGGCCTCTTAGCCCAACTCATCCAAGATGACCAAGTTGTCTACCTGAGCTAAATTAAACTTGAGCAGACTTAATTTCTGAAGCATGATTAATAATCCGAAGATAGTGTCTCATATAAATGTAATCATCATAAGTCAGTAACTCAGATAATAATACATGTTATAACATCAATTATGTTGCATAAGATCCTTTGATTCACCATGAAAAACACTTTTGTAAATTTCAAATTTTAAGTTTATTGTCATGGGCATATATACCCAGGGTATAAATGCCATGAAAGTTAGCTCTTTGCAGTAGCAGCACCAAAATATCTCAAGTATATCCAAATCTCTGATGAAAATTATGTTTCTGTCAGGATTATTTAACTGAAATTTCCTATCTGATGTATTAATGAAAAAATGCTTAGCATTGCCACCTCTGGATAATTTAGTTATTGAATATGCTGTCAAAAAATTTTGCAGACTGATATTTTAAAACAGGTGAACTCATATCTGCTTCCATACCTCCTACTACCAGATAGAAAGTTTGAAAACAGCCAGATCGTCATATTAGCAGGACAGTAAGCCTAGTGATCCCACACTAAAATTGTTACCATCTTGTCTTGGCAACCTGTTCTGTACTAAATGGCAGCCCCACTGATTTGCATAGGATAGAGACAATTGCTATCAGTCACTTTGCAATCCCACCTCCTGTTTTAAACATTTGGAACTGAATACACACCCCACACAATGCTCCTTTTATGTCAAATGGGTGAAATGCAGACCTCTGATAAAATATGAAAAAAGAAAACTGAAAACTGAAACAGAAAAGTAGCAAACACATTTGCCTTTCAATAAAGCAAAGTGTATTTCAAGTGTTTTCAATTCAGGGAAGTCCCTTGCCGGAGACTAAGCATTTTAAGCTCAGTCACAGTGGTCATCAATAGATACAATCATCACATAGTGGACAAGGCCATTCAGCCTGCTGCCTGATTCCATTTGTATGCCGTGTTCATCGATGTTCACCTGTATACTCAAGGCCTTCAATAACCAGTGGAGCTGGAATGCCCGCTGTACTCGATAAATAATGCAAACATAAGAATTAGGAGCAGGAATAGGCCATTTGGCTCCTCACCACCTCCCCCTCCCCTTGCTAATCAAGAATCTATCTCTATCTGGCTTAAAAATATTCCATAACCCTTTGAGGAAGAGAGTTCCAAAGATCTCTGAGAGGAAAAAAAATCATGATGACTGCTTATTTTTAAAGAGAAATCCATTTTTCACAAAAAAGAAATGTCTTTTCCACATCAAAAACTGCAGATACAGTAAGTCTAAAATGGAAATAGAATGAGGAAACAACTGTGAAAAGAGAAACAGACTTAACATTTCAGGTGAAAGACCTTTTGTCGTCACTTCTACCCTGTCAACGCTTCTCGGGATCTTATATGTTTCAATTAACTCCCCTCTCACGCTTCTAAACTTTGGCTGACACAAGCCTAATCTGTCCAACTATTTTTCATAAACACCCATTTCAGGTATTAGCCCAGTAAACCTTCTCTAAACTGCTCCCAGTGCATTAACATCTTTCCTTAAATAAGGAGACCAATAGGATATGTACCAATATCCTGTATAACTTAAGCATTACTGCCCAACTATATATTTGGGTTCTTTTGCATAAACAATAACATTCTGTTAGTTTTCCTAGTTGCTTGCTGCACTTACATGCTAGTCTTTTCTGAATTGTAAGCACACTTCAGTTTCATTTATAGGCCTAGGAATTATTGTGTGCCAAAAATGAGATCACAATGTGGCCCGCCGTTGCACATTTTAGATATGAATCTGTGGCTGCAAACCTCAGGAAAACCAAAGGTCCAAGCCTTGTTTGCAACTGAATCACAGTTCCATGGTTTCCATTTCAAGGTCCAAAGGGAAACATGGCTTCAGGGAAGGTCAGGGTGCAGACAGCCTGACTGGGTCCTGAAGGAGTGAGTGCTGCCACAGGGGTCACTGAAGGTCCAAGTGAGGTGGGGGGAGGAAAGTTGAATCTGAGGCTTGTTAGGGCCTATTGGGTGTTGCATTGGGTCCATGGCAGCAGGGAGCAGGTGAGGGAAAGGAGGGCAGTCAGGACCTGGGTGGGAGGGGTTCTATTATTCAGAGGTCCCACCAGGTGTGGAGGTGTTGAGGCAAGAAGCAGTGGTGTCCAAATGATAAGTGGCAAGTAACGGGACTTGGCTTAGTGGGGATCCAGTCCAACACATAATTGTCCCAGATGTGTCCTGTCCGAGCTGCTCCTGGATGTCACAGACCAACTTCTGCCCCAACACTCCCAGAGTTGGTTCAGAAGGAAGGATGTTAAATAATGCACATTTGATGGACAAGTATGACTCACACTTGGAAAAACCCGGTGGAACTTGACTGACGAGAATTGATGTGGATTTGCCTGTAAACTCTTTTCTTTCTGTGGAAATGTCAATTTTAATCATGTCGCTCTGAAATAAAGAGTGCTGCATAATCAATTTTCTAAGAAGGAATATAAATGTTATTGTTTGTCCCTCTTTCAATCAGGTGAGGACTCTCATATGCTAATTTTGTTGTTTATTGGTGATATCTGGCCTTACAATCTAGTCAATGAGAAAAGAACTGCATCAAAATACACTGAAGACTTTTTAAACAACCATGCCACCTTTGAGCTTTGCTTAATCTACAGTTGCACACCTAATTAAAATGTATACAGTATCTGTCAGTGAATTCTGAAATTGAACCTTTGGTTTTAATTTAAAGTGAACTGGAAGATGGAAATGACACTTTCATCATTGGATTGTCTGAGTGAAACTGGTTTCAATGCATTCTTGAAGCTGAATCATTCTCACAGGTTAGCATCATCAGCTCCTTAGGGAATAAATGGAGGAAACAAAACCATTTGATGTTTCCATGTTTACAAACAGAGATTACCTCAAGTAATAGACTTATAGAGTCATATAGAGTTGTAGAGTCATACACCACAGAAATGGGCCCCTACAGCCCACCTCATTTATGCCCACCATGATGTCTGTCTACACCAATCCCATTTGTCCACATTAGGCTCGTATCCCTCAATGCTTTGACTATCCAAGTACCTGTCTAAATGCCTTTGAAACTTTGTAATTTTATCTGCCTCCTCTTGAAGCTTGTTCCAGGTATTCACTGCCCTCTGTGCGAAAAACTTACTCCTCCAATCTCCTTTCATTTTCTCCCCCTCACCTTAAGCCTGCTCCTTCTAGTTCTAGCTTTGTCTGTCCTGGGAAAAAGATTCCAACTATCTATCCTATCTATGCCCCTCATAATTTTATAAACCCTCATAAGGTCACCCCTCAACCTCCTAAGTTCCAGAGAGAATAAACCCAGTCGATCCAATCTCTCCTTATAACTACTGCCCTCCATTCCAGGCAACATGCTGGTGAATCTCTGTTACATTCTCTCTATTGCTACCACATCCTTCCTGCAGTGTGGAGACATCTTATTATCATATTATGAACTAAGTTTACATTTCTTTAAATGTAAATATGTGGAAATAGTGCCAAAAGGGTTCACTTTGCAGGAGATACACTGAAGCAGACTCCATGGCCTAGATGATGAAGCCAAGGGCAAACTAACATAACTTCTGTGAAGGAGGGGTTTGAATTTTTGCAGCAATATGGTTTGACTCAACATTTTCTTGAAGTAAAGCCACAAGGCATGAGCTCTATACTGTGTTTAACTCCTCGATGAGTTTGGAGTCAGGTTTGGATTGGGGGGGTGGGGTTTGGATTTGTGGGTTGCAGGTTCCAGCACCCTGAAATATTCTACACAATGTTTTCCAGAACCTCAGCATTAAGTTATTGTTAACTCCTTAGGTGGAGTGGGTGTGATGAAAGCACATATGACCCAGTTTCAGCTCCACATTACTCACACAACATTTGGTGGATCTGGAGCTCATTACCACAACCTAGGCAGAAAATGAATTGCAGGCATGCCAAGACTGCCCCAAGGGACAGAGGCTCCTTGATGGGTGTCACGATAGGAATTCTAAGGGTCTACATGGGCACCATTGTAATCCCTGGTGGTGGAAGACCACCAACAATGGATGTAAAGAGCATGTGGCTAAAGTTTGCCACAGAGGTGAGCATTGTGATCCTTCACTCCTGGATTCAGTGCTACATGCAAGTTAATGACCTCAGCAGTTCAAGAAAAGGGAGATGAGTGACCTTTCACCCGTATACTTACATATGTTTTCCATAAACCTGTCTTCTCAAGCTACCTCCAGAACATCACTTCTCACACCAACAATGTATATGGAAATAAAGATTGTCCAGCTCCTTGTGAACACCTCCTGACCCTCAATCTATACTCAAATGTTGCCATGTTGCAATGACTAAGTCTGTCCTTGGACAGGGGCAAGTAGTCCACATAATGGGTAAACCTTCAAGGCATCAGCCAAATGTACCTCAGCCATCAGAACAGAGATCTGGGCAGCCATTTTCTCCCTCTGTTGAGCCCACAGGAGTTGGACCATTTTGAACTCCTAGGAAGAGAAAGAGAAGAAGAAGAAAATATATATATTGTAGAAAGGAATGCACATAGATTTTGTACACAAAGTCAGAGTTAATTGTCATGGAAATTATTTGCCAGTACTATTTTCTGGTCTATTTCTGGCCTTGTACATTTGTGTTAGTGCCTGGTAAGTGGTCTTTGACTAATATGGACTGGAAATTCTGGGACTGAGGCTGAGCAATGAAGACTGGGAAAGGTCTGCATGCCTGTTAACAGGACTAGTTTATGTGAGCGGAAGGAGAGAACAGAGAGTTTGCCATTTGGCTCTCAGGTATATGGACAGGTGGAGTCGAAGCATCAGGGCAATTGTTTGCACAGTTCCACACTCCCCTGCATCTTCTTGATCTTCCTCATCTTCTTCCAAAGAGTTTCCCTCATCTCTATTTTGTACTTTCTGTGTGTCCATCCCTTGCTGCTCTGCAACGTTGTGCAGACTGCAACATGTTCTCCCCATTCTTACTGGTTCTTACTAAAGAGCACCTGCATATTTTTGTAAATACCTGAAGAACACCTACAGTATGTCAATATCTTACTAATGGTCATCAGATGACTTTGGTTTACTCACTCCTGAACCTCACTGGTTAGGCTGCTCATGAGGGATCATTAAGCATAATTTAAGTGCTTATCCCTTGACTCTGAAGCCAGCCAATAAGTCTTTCTGGAGGTCTGTAGCGATCAGGGTGGATGCACTATGCGGGATGAAGGCAGCATGGAAATTGCCTGAAAATCTTGCATAAGCATGTTGAAATATCTTCTTGTAGTAATATTGATGGAGTGGAAGCCTTTGCAATTGTTAAGCATTGTGTGTGGCATAATTACCACATGTGCATTTGGTGCCACCTGTCTCTAATACACCAAGACCAAAAACTGAAATTGTCCACTCTTATTTCAAACAAGGTAGATATAACAGGTTGCCCAGACAACCACCTGTCTGTCTGCCTTATGCATCTGTGCATGCTCAAGATCCTACAGAAGTCTCAACAGAGATCAGGACAGATTCCAAGGAAAAGACGTTGAGGGCAAAATATAATTTAACAACCACTTGTGAATGTGATCATCCAGTCCAGCAGTCTTGTTCCAATATACTGAAGATACCTGCCACCACCTGATGTTATACACCTAGAATGTCCTCAGGAACTCATGCTCTTCTGTGTAGTGAATTGGAAGGGAACGTTGTTGGAGATGCAGGCCGACAAGTGTCAAAGTCCTGACTTCACCTGAGGATATTAAAAGAAGTGGCTTATGAGATGCGTTGATGCATTGGCTTCAAATTTCTCAAACTCTTAGTTTTAAGAAAGGTTCCGTTTGATTGGAAAGTACAAAATGTAACTATCTTATCATGAAGGGATGGGGACAGAAAACAGAAAGCTGCAAACCTGTTAGCTTAACTCCAGCCTCGGAGAAAATGATAGAAGCTATTATTAAAGGTATTAGAGCAGAACACTTAGAAAAATTAGTTTAATTAAGCTAAGTAAATATGGTTTTGTGAAAGGGGAATCATGTTTGACCAATTTTCTGGACTTCTTTGGAGAAGTAACACGTGCTGTGGATAAAGGGGAACCTGTAGGTGTATGGTTAAATTTGCAGAAAGAATCCTATAAGATGCCTTTTCAAAGGTATTGCTGAAATTAAAGGCACATTGTTTAGGAAGCAACATAGTGGTGTGGGTAGAAGATTGGCTGGGTTGGAAATAAAAGGGTAGACGGAAATGGATCTTTTTCTGGTTGACAAAATGTAATGAGTGATATGCCATTGGAATTGGTACGGGGGTCTCAACTTGTTATAATTTATATAAATGACATAAATGAAGACACCAAAGGTATTGTTGCTAAATTTACTGATGATATTAAGATAGTGTTATATTCTGAACAAAAAGGACACTGAATTTTATCCTTTTCACAGTTTTATTTATTTATAGCAAGCCTGCTGAGGCAGCATGTGTTTGCCCCAACCACAAACCTAATATAGAAGAATGGCATCTGCTGAAGTCAGACTGTAACAACAAGATAATCCCCAATACATAATGACCCCCGCTGGCTTGGAAGGGAATAATTGGTTAGATATGATTGCATTCCACAACGTCCCCCTCCTACTCCACTAATATCAAATATACTGAAATTCAATCTTTTTTAAATAAGGATCTCACATCATCCAATAAAATCCTCCAAATACACTGGAGATTTCCTCTCCCTGGTAAAGTGCCTGACCTCCACTTGTGGCAGAACAGGTTGTTTCTCAGTGGAAATATGTGGGATCTACCTTCTCTTGAACTGGGTATGGTCATTTACCATCCATGCATTACCCCAAGTACTGGACCCAAAAGGTACACAGGCGTTTCTTTGGATATAGTCCTCCCTTTTCCAGTCCGCTCAGCAATTGTTCCACATTTCTCAGGTGTTCATTCCTTGAGGCTTCCATAACTGAGACATCATCCCAATATTCAGCACCCTTGGGAATAGCCTGCAATTACTGTTCCCATGGTTCTCTGGAAGATAGCAGGTGCAGACGAAATGCCTAAAGGTAGATGGTCATTTGTGAATAAGCCTCTGTTTCTGTTAAGTCAAAAACTTCTTAAGTTGCCTCTCCATCACTCTCTGTAGATCTGTATGACGCGTATATAATTTACTGAACTACTGCCTTCCAGATAAAACTACAAATAAGTCTTCTAAATCAGGAATTCGATACTTTTCAAGGGACAGGACTCTGCAGACAGTTTGTAATCTCCGCAAATCCTAATGGATCCAAGTTGCTCTAACTCTGGTGCAATGGGTGTGGTGCATTCAGAGTACATAATAGGTGCAATTATATTCTTTGTGAAAAGCCTGTCAATTTCTGCCTCCAATTTTGGTTTCTTTGCATCAGGCACTGACCTTGGCTTGTGGAACTGTGCTGGGGAGTCGGGATGGAGATGGATTTTGATTTGGGTGCCCTTCAATTTGCCCAGCTCATTTTTGAAAACCTTTTCATGTCTCCTCACCCTCCCATGATGCTCTGGTCTCATCCACCTTACCTTGATGAATGTTACAGTAATCCAGGGGAACTTCTTTCAGAAAACCTCTTCCTAATGGATTTTCTCCTACACCTGCAGCAACCACAGGTTGCAAGGTTGTAACCTGTCTTTGGTGATTTTTTATCTCATCAGCAGCAGCAAATGGTTCAATGTTCTCATCTGTATCAGTTTTCAGATTTAGCTATGCCCTGTTAAGTTCAAGTGTAGTGGTTTCTGCCCACCCAGCTGCATACTCAGTCTGGTTCATCAGAGTAACACTGCATTCTTTCTCAAGCTCAAATGTCATATTTTTATAATTTACCTCCATCACAGTCAGTGGCCGTACTTTTTCATACCAATTTTCCTCAGCATCACCTCGTTATATTTTAAACAAAAAAGGAGGCTCAGTTTTATCCTCTTGGAAGTTTTATTTATTTCTTGCATGCCTGCTGACTGGCACGTGTCTGCCAACCACAACTCTAACAGTGAAAAATAGTGTCTGCCAAAGATCAGGCAGTAACAACAAGATAATTCCCAATGCACAATGATCTCAGCTGGTTCGGAAGAGAACCATCAATTAGACCACATCACAGATAGGTAGTTAAGTAAGTTGTGAAGAAGGCTGCAAAGGGATAGGTTAACCGAGTCAGCAAAATCTGGTAAATTGAATATAATATGCAAAACTAAGAAATTGTCTGTTTGGTAGGAAATTTTTTTTAAAAAGCAACATATTATCTAAATGGTGAGAGATTGCAGAGGTCTGAGATCAGAGGGACTTAGTGTCCCAGTGTATGATTTCTGTAAGTAAGTAATTAAAGTTCGTAGGATGTGATCATATGTGTTCACATATCAGAATATGATCAAGGAATTGAATACATAAGTGAAGGGTTCTGCTTCAATTGTGTGGGGCACATCTGGTGTACTATGTATATTATTGATCAGCATACTTAAGTAGGGATGTAAATGGGTTGGTAGAAGTCCAGAGAAGATCTAGTAGACTGACACCTAGAATGGTTGGGTTGTCTTATGAGAAAAGCTTGGACAGGCTGGACTTGTATCTGCTAAGGTTTGGATAAATGAGATGAAACTTAATTAAACCATTTAAGATGCTGAGCATTCTTGACAAGGTGGATGTGGGAAGAATGTGGGGGAATTCAGAACCATAAACAAGGGGTCACCTGTTTATTACAGAGATGAAATAAATTGTTTTCTCTCTCAGAGGCCATTAAGACTTCAAAACTTTCTTTCTTAAAGGGCAGAAGAAGCAGAAAGTCATTTAATATTTTTAAGGCTGATGTGCAGGGCAAGTTCTTTTACATGGAGTCTGGTGGGTGCCTGGAATGCACTGCCAGGGTAGTAGGGGAGGCAAATACAACAGAGGCGTTTAAGAGGCTCTTAGATAGGCACTTGAATGTTCAGAGAATAGAAGGATGTGGACATTGTGAGAGCAGAAGGGATTAGTTTAGTTAGGCATTTAATTAGTTCGGCACAACATCGTGGGTCGAAGGGCCTGTTCCTGCGCTGTAGTGTTCCATGTTCTAACACTACTTCTGTGACAAAAACTTTTCACAGAGTAAATCAAAAGGTTGTGCTATTTATTGCCAGATCTCTCTGCTAGATCTTTAACCCCATCCAATCCTATTGAGCTTTGTTTCACTGCACATTCCAGGGAGTTCAGAAACATGTGCAGACTCAAACTCCTGAGCTCTTGTTATATAGATCTGGATAGGCAAGAACAATTTCAAAATTGCCAACCTCCCAGGGAAACTTCCTGCAGACAACTGAATGTGCTCAGGTAAATGCAGAAGTTCACAGGCTGCCAATGTGCCATCAATTTTATTGCATGCGATCCCTCACCTGCTCTTAAACCCATTTACAGGAGTTAAAATTTTCCCTCATGCTCAAGATAATGTCAAATTGGAAAAATAGGATCAATGCTTTTGATGTCAGACTGTACTGATGACCTGGTTGAATTGATATTGAAAGCATAATTGGTTTTAGAAGTACAAAGTTACAGAGCAGCAGACTGAAGCACCTGGTAAAGTTGCTGCCTCACAGCTCCAATGACCTGACCTCCCATGCTGTCTGTGTGGAGTTTGCATGTTCTCCCTGTGACTCTGGGTTTCCTCCAGGTGCTCAGGTTTCCTCCCACATCCCAAAGATGTGCGGGTTGGTATGTTAGTTGGTCATTGCAAATTGCCCCTAGTGTGTAGGTGAGTTGGGCTGGGGGTGGGGGGGGGGAGCTGATGGGAATGTGGGGAGAATAGGGAACAGGGAAAATTTGAATGGGATTAATCTGTGGGCTGGTATAGACTCAATGGGCTGAATGGCCACCTTCCATGTTGGAAGATTGGAAATACAATATGTGGAACTTTTTACCAGTCGTAGAGCATTTTGAGAAATAAACTGTGGAAGAAGAAAATAAAGATCAAAGGAAAAGCAGGACGAGGGAAAAAAGCTCAAGTTATCACATACGTGGTCCCTTCAAAACTATAGCTAGACTATGAAGATGCCATTAATCTCCTGTTGTTCTTCAGAAGTAGAGAATGCTGGGGGCTTTGCACATTCCCATTTGCAGTCGCTCCAGGGTGCCATTTGCCCAAACTGTTGCTGCTTCACTTGATTTGAGCCACACTGTTATTTCCAACTGAGGTCAGACCAGAAAATAAACAATAGTAAAGGAATCAGATTCTCCGAGACCATCAGCATCCCCGGCACTGCTATTCTTCTACAGTAGTTGTTGGCATTCAGAGAAAGGCAATCGTTTCTCTGTACTTCAGCTCCTAAGATGGTAGAATGTGTTCACCAGCTGATGCCTGGAATCAGGGATTTGCATTGATCTGAAAGGAGCCTGTCTCTTGGAAGGAAGATTCTGAATGTTTTCAGACCTTTACCACATACATTAGTGAAGGGCTAACAACATGTGAAAAAATGCTTACGTCTTTTAGCCCATTCCCCGCGTGTAATACATGAGAGAAATCGAATTCTCTGGTCATCAATTGTAGCTTACTTTATGAGAAGCTGACAGTAATGGCATTGTGGTCAGTTGTCCTATTGCAAAACTTTTGTCACATTTTAATTAATTGGCAGGCAACACATAGACAGGCAGAAGCAGACAGTACATGTACCTCCATTAAATTTCATAAAACTCAGCATAAAACAGAAACGTAATGTATTATCAGCATCTTCAATCAACAAGGAGTGGTTTTAGTTCTGGAATCTACTGAAATTATACTGAGATTATTTTGACATGTTATGTGTAAACAACACAGGTTACATTGTATTTTGAGGAAGTAGTTTGTCATTGGATTCAGATGGCAAAGATAGACTGCTCAAGTTTTGCTGTCACTGTTTATATCATCTGAACTGCTTGATGCGTGTCACTGCTTTGTAATTCACTCCAGCCTATGTGCTAATCTGTCTATAACGTGGTGTCCTGCAGTATTGAGTGACAGCTGTGTGTTGCGTTAAATGGAACAATGAAAAGATAAGTTCAGAAGTCTTTAAAAAAAACATGTTTTGAAAAGTACATGGTAACTGCAAGTCTCTCTCTTATTGATGTTACTGTATTGATGTGTTTTTATGTATGTTGAACCCATTTTCCCACTGGTCTCACCCTTTGTTCAAAAAGCAGTATCTCACAGTGGGATACTGGTCATCTTTTCAGCTCCATGGCCACCCGACAGTAAATGATCATTTGATCATCTATTAGGTTTTGTAACTTAATCTGTTTCCACCCAATGTCTACAGAGGCACTGCAGCACCTACTTGACGTCAGTTAACAAACATGGGAACATACCTGGAAACTTCCAACTACAAATGCAAACTTCCACACTGGTTATTTACAATCCAAGATGTTAATAAATAAAATGTTATATAGAGTGCTAATTGAGACATGACCTGTACTCTGTTGTCTTAAATTAGAGAATAAATCAAGATCCAATCAAGTGGGATTAGAAGATTGCTGGATACTATTCAAAGAAGCATGAAATTTGCTTAGCATCCTGGCCAACATTCTCCCCCCAGTTATTATCAAAGTCTGGCTTATTAGATCTTTTATCTTATGGCAGTTTGCAGGACATGATTTACATTGAATAGTTGCTTCATTTCCCTGGGAAAGAGTTACTGCCCTTCAGATACAACACATTGTGTGAAACATCTCTGAAGCTTACTTGATATTATAAAGAACCAAATAGGAAAAAAAGCTTTTATTTGTTGAACTTGCTTCATCAACAGACAAAAGATGCTTTTATATGTGGTCAGTTTAAAATGGCATAGTCTATAAATTACCATTCAGGCAAAAGAAAATATAATTCTTCATTAAAAATATTGACAATGAATTTATTATTCATATGTAATTTATTATTCAAATCTAATATAATATTTGATATTACAATATTTTCAAAGTACACTCACAGTATAAGATCTGGTTTGTTAACAAGTGTCATAGGAAATATGGGAAACCCTTCAAAAGGCGATTAAACTAAATGATCAATGCTCAGATATTTAGATCATCTGTGCAGAATCTAAATTCAACTTACTTTCTCTAATATTTCTACATTTCTACTCCTTTTTGGATTTCCTGTTGACACATTTTGCAGAAAGTATTTAAATAACTTGTATCCAGACAGTACCAATAGCACACTGTAACTTGCCACAGAAGTATCTGTAAAAATGACTCTGCAGTTTTCCCCCTTTTTTTCTTCTTTTCCATTGGGAGCCTCTAGCCTTACACCTGGCAAGTCTGCAGGTGCCACATCTGAGGTTCGAAGCCCTCTTTGCTGGATAGTTGCATTTCATGATGTCACCAATGGCATACTCATCCAGTTGATTTTGGTAGCATAAACACAGTGAAGGGTCCATTTACAGAGAGCAGAATCGCATACGAAATATTTTTTTACAGAAGGGTGTGGTGTCGGAGAATTAGTGGATAGTTAATGTAATGCCTATGGTAAAGTAGAGATACAACATGATTGGGAACTGTAGAACTGTAGATGCATTCACTTATAAAAATATTGGAAATCCTTACTGCAGGAGAAAATGGAAAAATAAGCTAGAAATCAAAAATGTAATGATCAGTAGCCAAAGGGAAGAGTTTTGATTAATGAATTGGCTTTTGAAGAGGTAACAGAGAAAAAAAGACAAGGATAATACAGTTGATATGTGGAGAGAAGCAGAATTAACTTTTCAGGTTGATGACCCTTGGGCTGAACAAGACCAAGGCGGAGGTTGGGTGGGATGGTTATTTGCTGTAATATTTGGTTGAATTTCAGGGAATGAAGCTGGGTGGATAGAAGGAGTACAGTGGGAGGATACTTCTGAGGTACTGGACCATTATTCAGTTAAATTTAGCAAGTTATATAAAGGAACAAATATTAATTTAGGGACAAAGGTTTGAAATTGGAGTATGTCTAATTATATGAGACTGAAAACTGATTTTGCAAAATTGGACTGAAAAGAAATTTGAAAATTGGAAAAGTATGGATGAAGTAAAAGGGAAGGAGAGTGCAGGAAAGGTTACTGAAGTCTCCAGAATAAAGAATAAGAGAGAAAGTTTAGAAAGGGATAAGAATTTAACTTCAGGCAGCATGGAGACAAATTTGAGAAGAAGGGTGGTGAATACAGGACTGAAAGTGTTATATTTGAATGCACGCAGTATACGAAATAAGGTAGATGAGTTCATAGTGCAGTTAGATATTGGCAGGTATGATGTTGTGGGCATCATAGAGTCGTGGTTGGCAAGTGGGCAGAGGGGGTGGGGTGGCACTGTTGGTAAAAAAAATGAAATCAAATCCTTAGCAAGAAGAGACAAAGAATCAGAAGATGTAGAATCCTTGTGGGTAGAGTTAAGAAACTGCAAGGGTAAAAAGACCCTGATGGGAGTTATATACAGACCTCCAAATAGTAGCCAGGATGTGGGATACAAATTAAAACAGGAGATAGAACAGGCATGTAAAAAGGGCAATGTTACAGTAGTCATGGGGGATTTCAATATGCAGGTAGATTGGGAAAATTAGGTTGTTACTGGATCCCAAGGGAAGGAATTCGTAGAATGCCTACAAGATGGCTCCTTAGAGCAGCTTGTGGTTGAGACCACTAGGCAAAAAGCAATTCGAGATTTAGTGGTGTGCAATGAACCATATTTGCTTAGTGAGCTTAAGGTAGAGGAACCCTTAGGAGGCAGTGATCATAATATGATAGAATTCACCCTGCAGTTTGACAGGGAGAGACTAAAATCAGATGTATCGGTATTATAGTTGAGTAAAGGTAACTACAGAGGCATGAGAGAGGAGCTGGCCAAAGTTGATTGGAAGGGGACCTTAGCAGAGATGATGGAAGAGCAGCAATGGCAGGAGTTTCTGGGAGTAATTCAGAAGACACAGGATCAGTTCATCACAAAGAAGAAGAAGCATTCTGAAGGGAGGATGAGGCAACCGTGACTGACAAGGGAAGTCAAAGACAGCATTAAAGCAAAAGTGGAGGCATACAATATTGCAAAAATTGGTGGGAAGCTGGAGGATTGGGAATCTTTCAAAAACCAACAGAAGGCAACTAAAAAGCAATAAGGGGAGAAAAGATGAAATAAGAAGTTAAGCTAGCCAATAATATAAAAGAGGGTACCAGAAGTTTTTTCAGATATAGAAAGAGTATAAGAGAGGCAAGAGTGGACATCGGACCACTGGAAAATGACACTGGAGAGGTGGTAATGGGGAACAAAGAAATGGCGAATGAACTGAGTAAGTATTTTGCATCAGTTTTCACTGTGGAAGACACCAGCAACATGCCAGAGAGTCGGGGGCAGAAGTGAGTGTAGTCTCTACTACTAAGGAGAAGGTGCTTGGGAAGCTGAAAGGTCTGAAGGTAGATAAATCACCTGGACCAGATGGACTACGCCCCAGGGTTCTGAAAGAGGTAGCTGAAGAGATTATGGAGGCATTAGTAGTGATCTTTCAAGAATCACTAGATTCAGGAATGGTTCCAGAGGACTGGAAAATTGCAAATGTCACTCCACTCTTTAAGAAGGGAGGGAGGCAAAAGACAGGAAATTATAGGCCAGTTAGCCTGACTTCAGTGGTTGGTAAGATGTTAGAGTCCATTATTAAGGATGAGGTTTTGGGGTACTTAGAAGCACATGATAAAATAGGTCAAAGTCAGCATGGTTTCCTTCAGGGGAAATCTTGCCTGACAAATCTGTTGGAATTCTTTGAGGAAGTAACAGGCAGGACAGACAAAAGAGAGTTTTTGGATGTTGTTTACTTGGATTTTCAGAAGGTCTTTGACAAGGTGCCATACATGAGGCTGCTAAACAAGACAGAAGCCCATGGTATTACAGGAAAGGTACTAGCATGGATAGAAGATTGGCTGACTGGCAGAAGACAAAGAGTGGGAATAAAGGGGGTCTTTTCTGGTTGGCTGCTGGTGAATAGTGGTGTTCCACAGGGGTCGGTGATGGGTCCGCTACTTTTCATGTTATATGTTAATGATCTGGATGACAGAATTGATGGCTTTGTGGCCAAGTTTGCGAATGGTACAAAGATAGGTGGAGGGGTAGGTAGTGTTAAGGAAGCAGGGAGTCTGCAGAAGGAGTTGGACAGATTAGGAGAATGGTCAAAGAAGTGGCAGATGAAATACAGCGTAGGAAAGTGTATGGTCATGCACCTTGATAGAAGGAATAAAGGCATAGTATAGTTGGACGTGGTGCGTTTCCGAAGAAAAAACTCAGAGACGAAGAGGTTGAATTCAAGACACACTTCACTCACACAGACGAAACGTGCACGCTCAAGTACCCGAGAGCCTCTCTAGGCCCACGTGGGGCGGACGTGACGTAAGGTTCCCGCTGGAAGGCCCGCCCTGCAGTTCGTTCACGACGTGCTCCTGCGCGTCCGCCCGTGGCCACCGACGGCGGTTCGAGTCCCGTATGTGCAGGCTGCTACAGTAGACTATTTTCTAAATGGGAAGAGAATTCAGAAATTGGAGGTGCAAAGGGGTTTGGGAGTCCTAGTGCAGGATTTCCTTAAGGTTAACTTGCAGGTTGAGTCAGTAGTAAGGAAGGCAAATGCAATGTAAGCATTCATTTCGAGAGGACTAGAATAAAGAAGACAGAATGTAATGCTGAGGCTTTATAAGGTGTTATTCAGACCACATTTGGAGTATTGTGAGCAGTCTTGGGCCCCATATCTAAGGAAGGATATGCTGGCATTGGAGAAGGTCCAGAGGAGGTTTACAAGAATGATCCCAGGAATTAAAGGGTTAATGTATGAGGAGTGTTTGATGGTTCTGGGCCTGTACTCGCTGGAGTTTAGGATGAGGGGAGATCTTATTGAAACCTACTGAGTATTGAAAGGCCTGGATAGAGTGGACGTGAAGAGAATGTTTCCAGTGGTGGGAGAGTCTAGGACCAGAAGGCACAGCCTCAGAATAGAAGGACATCCTTTTAGAACAGAGATGAGGAGGAATTTCTTTATCCAGAGGATGGTGAATTCATTGCCACAGACAGCTGTGGAGCCAAGTCATTGGGTATATTTAAAGCGGAGGTTGATAGGTTCTTGATTAGTAAGGGTGTCAAAGGTTACGGAGATAAGGCAGGAGAATTGAGTTGAGAGGGTGGAATAATTCAGTCATGATCGAATGGTGGAGCAGACTCGATGGGACGAATTACCTAATTCTGCTCCTATGTCTTATGGTTTTATCTGAAGAACAATGGAGGCATTTAAGAAGGAGGTTAACAGGATTTAGTGTAAACATTTTCCCACAAAGAAATAGGATGGGACAGTGAAACCTAGTGACTTATAGATGACGAGGTGCATAGGGTAAGGTAAGGGAAAATTAAGGATTTACATCAGCCACCTAGGAAATAATACAGGAGAAATCCAAGAAGAATATAGGAAGGGCAGGGGTGAAATTAGAAGGGAAATTAGGAAGGCAAAGAGGAATATGAAAATATAATACTCTCAAGGAAGATAAAGAAAATCCAAAGCTATATTGTAAGTCCATAAGCGCAAGAGATGAAAGAAATAGGAGAGTCCATTAGGGACCAAAAAGATGCCCTATTTATGGAGGTGCAGAATATGGGATTTTTCATGAATATCCAAGTCTGGCGTCACTGAAGACAGGGAATGATGCCAATATTGCATTAAAGAGGAAGATGAAATATTGAATGGAATAAACTTAACGAAAGAGGACTTATTGACAGGGTTAGCTTCTTTAAAAATGGATAAATCACCAGGCCAGGATGTAATATGTCCTAGAATGTTAAAAGATGCAAGGGAGCAAATGGCTGAAGCTCTGGTGATCATTTCTGAATCTTCTCTGCCTATAGGAATGGTGCCTGAAACTTGGAGAACTCCTGACACTGGACCACTGTTTGAAAAGGGAGGAAGGGATAAATCAAGTGATTATTGGCCAGGTAGCTTAAATTAATTGGTGGGGAAATTATTTGAATTAATTGTATAAGACAGTATAAATCTTCATTTGGAAAAGCTTAAATTAATCAAGGGCAGTCAGCATGGATTTGTTAAGAGAAAGTTGTGATGGATTTTTTTGAAGAGGAAACAAGGAGAGTCTATGAGGGCAGTGCTTTTGCTGTCATCTATCTGGATTTTAGCAAGGCTTTTGACAAGGTCCCAGATGGCAGCTGGTTAAAAAATGTAAAGGTCTCTGGGATCCAAGGAAGACTGAGGAATTGGATCCAACATTAGCTCAGTGGCAGGAAGCAAGGAGTAATGATTGATGGGTGTTTTTGTTAGTGGAAGGTCGATACCAGTAGGTTCCATCATACTATATATTAAATTTTTTGTATTATATATTAATGATTTAGATTTAAATGTAAAGGAGAGGATAAAGAAGTTTTCAGATGATGCAAAGAATGTCCATTTAATTAACTGTGAAGGTTAACTGGAGATTACAAGAACGAATAACTGACTGGGTCAGTTGGTTATCAAACTGGTAAATGGAACTTAATCCAGGGAATCTAGAAGAACAACAAAACAAGTAAATATACAATAAATGGGATGATATTGATTGCTGTAGGGAAATGAATGTCCACAGATCCTTAAATAGCAAGATGGGTCAATAAGGTGGTTAAAAAGACATATGGCATATTTTTCTTTAACGGCCAAGGCATAGTACATAAGAGCAGGAAGGTTGGGCTAGAACTGTACATAACACTAATTAGACCATAGTTTGAGTACTGTGTACTATTCAGGTCACCACAATACAGAAAAGATGAGATTGCAGAGGTGATTTATGAGGATGTTGAGAGGACTGTAAAAAATGTGCTGTGGGCAGTTTGGATAGGTTGGGATTGTTTTCTCTGGAAAAGGGAAGGGAGATTTAAGTAAGATGAATACAATTGTGAGGAACCTTGTTAGGGGAAATAGGATGGAACTATTTCACTTCACAAAGGGATGGAAGACTAGGGCTCATAGGTATAAAGTGTCTTATAAAATCAAATATTTCAGCTGGAGGGAGATAGGAATCACTGCCTGAAAGAGTAGTAAAGGCAGAAACTTCCATTGCATTTAAAACATACTTTGATATGTAATTTGAGAGCTATGACATGAAAGGCTATGAATAAGTGCTGGAAAGTGAGATTAGGCTGGGTGGCTCTTTCTCAACCAGCAAAGGCACAATGGGCAAAATGGCTTTCTTTTTTCAGTTTTCTTTAATTTCATACAATCATGTGGGCTGAGGATGCTTCCTGTGGGAACCAGGATTTTCCTGGATCCACCTGTATTCCAGAGCAGTGCAAAGATGACACTAAGTTCACAATAAGTGTGGCTTTGAGGACATTAGCCAACACTAAACCCAGCCTGCAGTAAAAAGCCCTTTCCTCTGCACTGTCAATCATCATTTCACCAAGTGGAGTGCAAGCTCATGGAAACTTTAGAAGCATATTTCAAATGGAAGATTGACACCAAGGTTAGAGGATTAACTCTTTTTAGAACCAGCGTTGATTTATTTTATACTTTTATTCCAATACCTTGAGGGGAAATACATGTAAATGAAAGAATCAAAATCAATGTTGAATGAAGGTGGATCATCTTTTGACAGAGATATAAATGCATATCCAGAACAATGATCAATAATTTAAGGCCTTCCCATGATTTGCTAAAGCAGTACCAAGCTATACATCAGAGCAAGGGTGGTAATTGTGTTTTGGGGTTAATGCCGTGTTAATTAGCTGACTGCTACATTCCCTCTAGCCACATCTTGTTCAATACAATATAGCACGAAGAAGTGAAAAGAATTCTAGTGTCCACAGGCCTGGTATTCAATCATTCGATGAGAAGCCGCAGGCCTCAATTGTGCATCTCCAGATGTTACACTGAAATTGTATCAACCATTTCACGTCATCTCAAACTTCAATTGTGTTCGTCGCTTTTAAAAGTTTTTGTTAAATGTTTCTTTAAGTGTTGAACGTAAACTTTACTTCTCTTGTGTTACCTCACCTCAAGATACTGTGCCAATAATCAAGGTGGCCATATCCTGATTATGGTAAGAAGTTAGAGAAAGGATTGTTTTTGGTGGTCCTAGGTCAGCCTATTGATATTGCAACATCATTGAGTAAGATCCCACTGACGGTGAGCTGGCACGCATGTTGAAGACCTCCAGCAAGCTGCAGAGTGCACGTCAGTGTGTTCTGGCTAATATCCCTGTGCACAGCAGCCCAGAAGTATGGAGTGTGCTGGAGAGCAGCTGCCCATGTGGAGCTATTACAGCGCCAGTGACCCAGGTTCAATTCTGGCCGCTGTCTTTAAGAAGTTTGTACGTTTGCTCCGTGTCTGCGTTGGTTTCCTCTGGATGCTCGGGTTTCCTCCCACATTCCAAAGACATACTGGTTAGGAAGTTGTGGGCATGCTAAATTGGCACCAGCAGCATGGCGACACTTGCGGGCTGCCCCCAGAACTTTCTACAAAAAGATGGATTTCACTTTGTGTTTTGATGTACACGTGACTAATAATCTTATCTTAATCTGCTTCTGGACTCAACACTGAGTCGTGAACTATTTCTAATCTTACTGATTGAGGGGCCTGATAGCCTTCATATCTGGCCCCTCAACTTTACCCCACCTATTGCTGTTGTATTCAGCATGTCTCCTTCATTTGGCCTTAATTACAAAGGGAAGTGAAGGTAAGTTGCTTATTTTTATTTTGTTTGAATTAATGTTAATGTTTTCAATGAACTTATAAATTTAGTTTTTAACTGAATCTTTTTTTATTATTTCTCATTAATATTCTTTAAATTATTTACAGTGTTCTAAATATCTGTGATAACTTGGGCCATAAGGGACGGTGCTTCAGTTTGCAAAGCTGAAACCTAGACTCCGCTTGTGGACCACTCCGCTTCATGAAATGTCTGCAGTGGAACAGCCTTGGGGTCACTGGGAGCCACGCAGCCACAAAAGCTGGACAGAGTGCAAAGAAGGTTTATGTGACTGTTGCCAGGACTCAAGGGCCTGAGTTACAGGAGCGACCTGCCAGGCTATGATTTTATTCCTTAGATCAAAGGAGGCTGAGGGGTGACATTACAGAGGTTTATAAACTCATGAGGGGCATAGATAAGGTGAATGGTCATCGTCTCTTTCCCAGGGAAAGGGAATCAAAAACTAGAAGGCATAGGTTTCAGGTGAAAAGGGAAAGACCCCTGAGCGGCAACTTCTTCACAATGCGAATATGGAATGATCTGTCAGTGGAAGTGGTTGAGGTGGATACAATAACAACATTTAAAGGACATTTGGACAGGTACATGGATAGGAAAGGTTTAGAGGGATATGGGTCAAAGGTGGGCAAATGGGATGAGCTTAGACGGGATCTTGATCAGCATAGGCTATTTGGGCTGAAGGGCCTGTTTCCATCTTGTATTACTCTATGACTCTAAAAGGTTAACACCAAACATGGGACTAGCCCAAGGATGGGAGGTGAGGGGTGACTATGAAGTGTGGGCTATGTCCAGTGAAATTTAGCTCTTTGTATTCTCTTCTCCCTTGTCTGCTACTCACTCAGCAGCTCCTTGACCTTGGCAGTGATACTGTGCATGGTTCTGGAAAATACTGCTGAGCTTTGGCAAAACACACGAGTTCAAGAGTCATTAGATTATATCACTGTCAAAAGTTCAGTGGGATTCTGGTTCAGGTTTCTCCTTATGAAGATGGATATGTTTATACATAGACATAGCTGCAGGAAAAGGTGTGAAGTTAAATGGAAACATTTGCTTAAGAAAGTAAAATGAGTTTATCGCAATCTCACAGACTTCAAGTGCAGCAAAGATTTGCTCATCTGGAGATAATGTTTAGCTCAATAGGTTCTGAAATGCAGTGTTGGGGTTGGAAGTAAGAGGTGGTTACTGTGAGTGAGAAATACAATAACATCATGCTATTTAAATGGAGTTTGGACTGTTTGCTTTAAATCTGAGAATAATAGTTAAGAACTTGAAGTCTCCTACACCATGCTATCTGAGATTCACTCATCCACAGATGAGGCACAGGTTTTGTTAATAATTTACATCAGTCACTATATCTGAATGTTAATTTAGTGAGTGATGTGCGTGAGAAACTGTGATGATGTGTTAAACTGGTTTTTAAATACATGCATATTTTTATTTGCCTTTAGTAACTTTCATTTTTTATTTCCCATTCCTCTGGGCCTCTCGTGTAAATAGCCTACTGTATGCTAATCAAGAGGTTAACCATAAATATCAACTTTATCTATCGATCTATTAAATAGGCAAAGACCTGAATTATTTTGGAAGACAGGATTCTGATTCTGACAATGAACTCCAGGAGGCCACTATAATGGAACCTTATCTTGCAGGATTCCTTCGAGGATGAAGGAGGGTTTTGCATTGAGGTGAAATGTGATTTTCTATTCAATTTGTCCAAAGCTGTTCTGATGCAGGATCATAGTCAGTAAATCAAAACAGATTGTATCTATTTTTAAAATAATTATAATGAAGAAGGTTTCATTATTTGGAGGTTTGTCCTTGCTCTCTCGTCTATACCTGATTGCTCCATGTGAAAATCAGCAAGTGTAACAAAACTCAGAGGGTCATAGAAATGGAAACAGACCATTCAGTCCGAGTCCATGCTGACCGGCAACCACCCGTCTATGTTAATCCCATTTTTTTAACCTACCCACACTCTCATCAACTCCCTCCCAGATTCTACCACTCACCTACACAAAAGGGCAAGTTTTACAGTGGCCAACTAACTTACCAACTCATGTCTTTGGGCTGTATGAGGAAACTCGAGCACCCAGAAGAAACCCACATGGTCACAGGGAGAACATGCAAACTCCACACAGAGAGTAAGCAAGGTCAGGACTAAACCTGAGATACTCTGGCACTGTGAGGCAGCAGGCCTGCTCTCTGTGCCACTGTGCCATCCTAATACATGCAAGCCTCATTCTTTATTATCTTTTTGTTATGGTGGAGTACAGGCATCACTTTATCATCATACAGATGTGAGATCTCATGTTGCCAATGATGATCATAACTATAGTGGATCAGAGAACAACTTGTTTGGTCAATTATCCACTCAGAGCTAATTAATTATTTGGAACATCACTCTATACTGTAGTCGGCTTCAGTCAATTCCACAGGTAAGCGTTATGGTAAAATGGAACAGGATTGCCATTCCTAGTTGAAGGTTCAAAGACTTCTAGAAGTCAGAGAGAAGGAATGAAGGAAAAGTTAGATAAAATATTGTGGTAAAAATATTGTGTTGTTTTATCTCAGAGATTTGAACTTGAATCCTATCCAGAGAATCTTAATAAATCTTACCTCTGTCAGATGTGTAAGGATGCTATTGAATATGAGTCTAAAGGGCAAATATTGTAGAGAGTTTTAGCATAAATTGGCACTGAGGTGAAGATTTTGTTCCCTCCCTCAATGGTCCATGTAGAGGTCTTGGGCAAAGAAAGTGGACAATTGGAGTCATGGTCAGATTGGTCTGGGTTTTCCAACGTACATGCTGCTGGGTACTTGAGGCTCATGTTTCTCCATGTGACAAGGCTTGTTAAATCATTCATCTGAGGTGTGTCCTTGACGACTGAGGAATTCTAATCCTTTATGGACTTGGCACCAGGCCAATGCTGCATTCCTGTAAGCGTTAAGGCAGAGCTCACACCTGCAGGTGCACAAAATCAGATGGAAGAAGTGTTTTCAGCCCACTTTGATCTCTTTCATCCTAGATCCTACCATCTCCCAGCAGTGAATTCACCTTAACCGTGCTTTCTGACAACTCTCTATAGTTGTCTGTTCTAATTCTGTCTGAAGCACAACTGTCTAGTGTATTTTTTTTAGATTATTCATTTTTGTTACTCTGCTAACATGGACCACACCAGAAATGGCTCAGTGATGTTTGTTTTTTTCCCTTTTATTCCAACTTTATCGCTCAGTTGTACCTTTCAAAATGCATTACCTGACATGAATTGGTCTCTCTGTTCCTTGTTTGAAAATAGTCTCTTGCCTCAACTCAGCAGAAAATTTCCAAATTCAAACATTGCCACCAAGAGAGACAAATATAGCTGGTGTACTTGGGCTGTTATTTGAAGGTTACGTTTCACTATAGGAGAGTAGAGGAACCTTGGTATAAATTTATCTGTTCTGAGGGAATTTTAATATCCCATTAATAAACACAAAATTTAGAACAAGTGAGAAAAAGCAATCTTGATCTCAGTAATATTTCCAACATCTATTTTTCCAGAAGTCCACAATGTACTTAAATTTGCAGCTCGAATCTTTTATTGCACTGGGCAATTCTGAGTTTGGCAATCTAATTGTGAGAGTTACTGTATTAATTGTTCCAGGTTATCTCCAAACTCTTTTTGTATTGTTACTTTCCCTACTGGATGATTCTACACTTTGTGATTAATTAGTGCAAATAGGAATAAACTGGCAACCTGCAACATCAGGAGCAAGTTAAGCATACTCCATAACAGGAGGAAGTATCTGTATTTGTGGATAACAATGTATGTCTTCATAATTATATCCTTCTCATTATCAATGAATCAACCAGTAACCAATAAATAAGAAACAATGGGAAGAGATCAAACAGGGCATGACACATTGTTTCACCCATCAATAATCCCTGTCTGAAATTAGTAGCTGACATCCTGTTGTCGGTTTTCTAAAACCAAAAGAATTTACCTGAACAATTTAAAAGGTACTTTAATACAAACCATCCATTAATGGCTGTAATATATGCCTGGCAAGATTCTGCATGAAATAGGGGACTTTGAACTGATTAAATTACCTCCCTGTCCACTAGTCCAGAGAAGCTACTAAATCATGAATCATACACTATAGTCTCAGTACAGACTAGAGGATGCTCAGTGAATTTTGATGTTAGTAGGTTTCCCTTTACTCCAGATTTTCTTTTACCTTTAATGCTAATTGCTTTATCTGCATTCTGAAGCAACCCTCAGTTGGAGGTGAATGACAGCATAAGAAAAAATGGCTAATAAATGATTGATATATTTTGCACTGATGTACTGTACTTCTGTGAATGTGTTCAACATTCTGAGGCACTCTTCAGCCACAGCTAGCCTTCAATAATTAACCATTTGCCTGTGATGTTCAGAGAAATGTATATAATTTTATCAATTTGTTATTTCAATTCTTAGTCCCATTTATATGTATAGGTTTATATTTCTAATCTGTTCTTTAATTTTTTTGTTTTATTAGAAAATATAATAAATGTTTCATAAAAGTTGTTTTATTAATTATATTCAAATGCTTCAGGGTAATCTACAAGTGCCTTTATTGTGAAATGGTGGTGAACAAACAATTGGACTCAAAATAATGTTTATTTGCATAGCCCAATTTCTATCTTGTAGGCTAGAAATTACAGCTAACCACTCTTCTGCAAACACAAGAGGGGAATTAATGCATCTTTCACATTGAATGCCATGTTTTCTGTACATAATTATGCTTAATGCTGGAACTTGCAATCTGTTTTAATAGGTATCATTTGCCAGAAAGAACCTCAAATAAAACAAGCTATTATTGATCTATACTTACAGGTAAAGGACAGCAAGAATCAAACTAATTCATTGGTTATAGAGAGCTGCAAATAGGACCAAGGAATGAAATAAATAATTGGGACGGGGGGTGGGGGGATGCATCTCTTTTGTAGTCATCAAGATGAAGAACAGCATAATTATTGAGAACAATATTCTACAATATTTGTTATTGGGATCACAATACTTTCTCTAATATGTCCTAATAATGTACATTAAACCCTGTGAAAGATGAACACCCACTATTATGTCACTGTAGATTTGTCTTTGAAATGACATTGTTAAATTGTGGATAGTTTTGTGCCAAAGGTACATTGTTAGCAAGGACTTCCTTACAGCTGTCATTGAGAAGATACTCATCTGCTTCCTCTTGACTGTTTCTGAAGTGCAATTCCAGAGGCGAAAGCATGATGTTCAAGCTCAGTCAATCATCTGATCCCAATCTACATGTTTTAATATGAACAGATCTAACTTAGAATGTATCAGTTTATGGTGGGCATTTGATGAATAGCACAAACCCAGAGTTAAGCTATATTTTTGGCAAATATTTTTGGTTATTCTTGGAATATGGAACCATGAAAAACGACCTTTGAAGTGCTATGAGTTGCCATCTAATTATATGTGTTTTGACATGAACCACCAGGATGAAATACTGAGAAGAATATGAATCTGTTGTGCAATCTTTACTTGCAGCAAACTAAAACCCACCCACATCCAGGCCAGGTTGAGCAAGATATTTTTTCTTAGTCAAACACCTGAGGCAGGTAACTGACTATTTGTTATTAAAAGATTTTTTAAAAATCAAAGTTAAACTTCATATGTAACATTTCAAGCTTCCAAATTCCTCCTCTTCCAAAGCTAAAGTTCAAAAAGTACATAAAAAAGGTGGATGAATATTTAAAAATAATTACTTGTTGCCTGAAGGTAAACAAAAAGGAGGTAAATAATTAATAGCACTGGGAAAAGCACCTCAGTGAGACAGCTTATAAATTCACTGTGCTTTCACACTGCAGTGCTGGGATGCAAAACAAACCATTCTGGAGCCCTACGTATGAGGATCATTCTGAGTTAGTCGAGATAGGTGGTCTTTCATAGTTATCTGAAAACTAACAGAGGTATGCAATCCATAGCTACCCAGTGATCCATCACCAAAATCACAGTGGGAGAGTTGGTCTGTGAACTGTGTGGTCTTTCTCTGAAAAATTTTTCTGTCTAAAATGGCTTAGTATTTGAAATGAAGGGATCTCAGAGAGATGCACCTAAGACGATGAGCATGACAGTAGAGAAAGGTGTTCAGTGTTCACCTATGTGTTCAGTTTTGTGATTCATCAAATTTCAGTATATTGCCAGCATATGAAAATGAAGGATGACTAAGCTGACTTCACCATTTTGGAAGATCTACCAGATACCCTGAGACTTGATTAAGGTGCTAAGGTGCTGTGGGGAAGACATTATAGTAATCTAAACAGTGGCTTGTATTGTGTTAATGTAGTTCGGAAGTTTTTGTTGAGGTTTGAAGTCTTCAGAACTTAGTTATGATTGAGTAATGTGCACATTTTTGCAGCATTTCAAACATCAGGAAGCATCTGATGACCACATCATGTTAATCCCTCTGACTCAATTACACAGTAACTGCAAAGACCAACAACACTGTAATCTTACAAGCATCAAACTGGGACAAAAAAAAAGATGAGAAAAAGAATTACCACATAGAACATAGAACAATTACAGCACAATTCAGGCCCTTCGGCCCACAAAGCTATGCCGAACATGTCCCTACCCTAGAAATTTTACTCTATTTTACTCTATTTACTCTATTTTACTCAGCTCCATATACCTATCTAACAGTCTCTTGAAAGACCCTGTCATATCAGCCTCCACTACCGTTGCTGGCAGCCCATTCCACGCACTCACCACTCTCTGAGTAAAAAAACTTACCCCGACATCTCCTCTATATCTACTCCCCAGCACCTTAAACCTATGTCCTCTTGTGGCCACCAATTCAGCCCTGGGAAAAAGCCTCTGACTATCTACCCTATCAATACCCTATCAATATCATCATCTTTTACACCTCAATCAGGTCGCCCCTCATCCTCCGTCTCTCCAAGGAGAAAAGTCCGAGTTCCCTCAACCTGCTTTCATAAGGCATGCTCTGCATTCCAGACAGCATTCTTGTAAATCTCCTCTGCACCCTCTCTATGGCTTACACATCTTTCCTATAGTGAGGCGACCAGAACTGAGCACAATACTCCAAGTGGGGTCTGACCAGGGACCTATATAGCTGCAACAATACCTCACGGCACCTAAATTCAATTCCCCGATTGATGAAGGACAATACACCATATGCCTTCTTAACCACAGAGTCAACCTACGCCGCCACTTTGAGCGTCCTATGGAGACAAACCCCAAGATCCCTCTGATCCTCCACACTGCCAAGAGTCCTACCATTAAGACTATATTCCGCCAACGTATTTGACCTACCAAAATGAACCACTTCACACTTATCTGGGTTGAACTGCATCTGCCACTTCTTAGCTCAACTCTGCATCCTATCTATATCCCTCTGTAACCTCTGACAGCCCTCCAAACTATCCACAACACCCCCAACTTTCGTGTCATCTGCAAACTTACTAACCCACCCCTCCACTTCCTCATCCAGGTCATTTATAAAAATCACAAATAGTAAGGGTCCCAGTATAGATCCCTGAGGTACACCACTGGTCACCGACCTCCACTCAGAATACGACCCTTCAACAACCACTCTTTGCCTTCTGTGGGCCAGCCAGTTCTGGATCCACACTGCAATGTCCCCTTGGATCCCATGTCTCCTCACCTTCTCCATTAGCCTCGCATGGGGTATCTTATCAAACGCCTTACTGAAATCCATATACACTACATCTACTGCTCTCCCTTCATCGATGTGCTTAGTCACATCCTCAAAAAATTCAATCAGGTTCATAAGGCAGGACCTGCCCTTAACAAAGCCATGCTGACTATTCCTAATCATATGATGCCTCTCCAAATGTTCATAAATCCTGCCTCTCAGGATCTTCTCCATCAGCTTACCAGCTACTGAGGTAAGACTCACCGGTCTATAATTTCCTGGGCTATCCCTACTCTCCTTCTTGAATAAGGGAACAACATCCGCAACCCTCCAATCTTCCGGAACCTCTCCCATCTCCATGGACGACACAAAGATCATCGTCAGAGGTTCTGCAATCTCCTCCCTCGCCTCCCACAGCAACCTGGGGTACATCTCATCCGGTCCCGGTGACTTATCTAACTTGATGCTTTCCAAAAGTTTCAGGACCACCTCTTTTCTAATATCTACATGCTCAAGCTTTTCAGGCCACTGCAAGTCCCCACTACAATTCCCCAGATCTTTTTCTGTGGTGAATACTGACGTAAAGTATTCATTTAAGTACGTCCGCTATTTCTTCTGGATCCATACACACTTTTCCACTGCTGCACTTGATAGGCCCTATCCTTTCGCATTTCATCCTCTTAGTCTTCACATACTTGTAGAACGCCTTGAGGTTTTCCTTGATCCTGCCCGCCAAGGCCTTCTCATGTGCCCTTCTGGCTCTCCTAATCTCTTTCTTAAGTTCCTTCCTTTTAGCCTTGTACTCCTCCAGATCTCTAACATTACCTAGCTCTCTGTACCTTTTGTACGCTTTTCTTTTCCTTTTGACTAGATCTATTATAGCCTTCATACACCACGGTTCCTGTATCCTATCATGGCTCCCCTGTCTCATCGGAACATGTCTGTTCAGAGCTTCACACAAATATCCCCTGAATATTTGTCACATATCTTCCATACTTTTCCCAGAGAACATCTGTTCCCAATTTAATTTTCCAATTTCCTGCCTGAGAGCCTCATAATTCCCTTTACTCCAAGTAAACACCTTTCTAGCCTGTCTGTTCCTATCCCTCTCTAGTGCTAACGTAAAGGAGATAGAATTATGATCACTATCACCAAAATGTTCACCCACTGAGATATCTGACACCTGACCAGGTCATTACCCAATATCAAATCAAGCACAGCCTCTCCTCTTGTAGGTCTATCTACATACTGTGTCAAGAATCCTTCCTGAATACACCTAACAAACTCCACCCCATCTAAACCCCTCACTGTCTGGAGATGCCAATCGATGTTTGGGAAATTGAAATCCCCCATCACAACATCTCTGTTATTCTCACACCCTTCTAGGATCTACTTCCCTATCTGCACCTCAATAACCCTGTCACTATTGGGCGGCCTATAAAAAACACCCAGCACCGTTATCGACCCCTTCCTGTTCCTAACCTCCACCCACAGAGACTCCGTAGACAATCCCTCCACAACGTCCACCTTTTCCGCAGCCGTGACACTATCTCTGATCAACAGTGCCACTCCCCCACCTCTCTTGCCTTCCTCCCTGTCCTTCCTGAAACATCTAAAACCCGGCATTGAATCAACCATTCCAGCACCGGAGCCATCCAAGTCTCCGTAATGGCCACCATAGCTCCAAGTATCGATCCAAGCTCTAAGCTCATCCGCCTTGTTCACAACACTCCTTGTGTTAAAATAGACACGTCTCAAGCCTGTCTGAACACGTCCCTTCTCTATCACCTGCCCATGGCACCCACTCCTAGCCTCCCCCACTCGAGAGCCAAACACCTCCTCCCCGGTCTCTCCAGTATGGATCCATTATCCATATCCATTATCAACACTTTTAAGTAATCACTCTCACAACCTGGCTATGTTAAAGGCTACCAGTCAAAAGCTGACATTATAGTGGCTCCAGGCTGCCATGATATTGGTCAGGCTATCATATTTTCTAAGACTGGAAACTTAAATAACAATTTATATCTTAGGGGGACCATCCTATGACAGTAATATTTCTCTTGTTGAGAAAATGTTGAGCTGGCATGGATGGAACAGTGGTGCAGCAGTTGGTGCTCCAGGAATCAGGTTTGACCCTAACTCAGGTGTCAACTGTGTGGAGTTTGCACATTCTCTCTATGACCATGTGGGCTTCCTTTGGATGCTTAGTTTCCTTCCAGATCTCAAAAGTATGCTGGAAGGTTAATTGACCACTGCAAGTTGCTTCTTAATATAAGTATGTGGCAAGAGAACCGTAGGGGAGTTGATAGACATGTGAGAGAGAACCAGTTTTAGATCTACAGGGGATTGGGACTGATAGGATTGGTGTACTGTGATCTGGCATGGGCCTGGTGGGCTGAATGGCCTCCTTCTGTGTTGTACTGATTAAGCAAGCAGCATTCTGGCCATATTAGGAGGTGGAGAGAGGACTAGGGCATATGCCAGTGGCTAGGAGAGCGAGCAATGGCAGTGGTCCTGTCAAATTGCAGTGAAGGCAGCACCCATGGGCCTCAAGGGAATCTCCGTTGCATCAAGAAGTTCTGATAACATCAAGAAAAGCAGTGGAGAGATTTTAGATCAGGAGGGAACCAGCAGAGAATGGTGGAAGGGAGTGTGAAGGGAGAGGCTGTGTAAGATGATTGTTCCATAGCTCTCGAGGAAGTAGAGGGGGAGGTTGGGTCACAGGGGTAAGGTGGCAGGGAGGAGGGGAGATCACAAGGGGTGGGATCCAATGGAGCAGAGGGAGGGACATTGGGTTTCTCAGGTAGAGACTGTGACAAGGGTTATTGGGTGGAGATAGGGTCCAGCCCCATAGTTTGCTGGGGACAGGGCTGGGGTCTGGTGGTGGAACTTGATGTGAGATCAGTTTGCATGGAGAAGAAAATAATGCAGCAGGTCTGCTCGGAGAGTGGGGCCCGGGAAAGCACTCCTACCCTTCTAATCCAGAAATGAAAGCAATTGCCTTCTGGACCAGTTTCTCCACCCACCTCCCACCCTTTGTTCATCAGCTTTCCTGAGACCTGGGTGCCCTCATCATAGACACGAAATTTCAATGGCTAATGCAAACTGAGCAACTTAGTAAGGTAAGGTAAGATATCTTTATTAGTCACATGTACTTTGAAACACACAGTGAAATGCATCTTTTGCGTGGAATGTTCTGGGGGCAGCCCACAAGTGTTGCCACGCTTCTAGTGCCAACATAGCATGCCCACGACTTCCTAACCCGTACGTCTTTGTAATGTGTGAGGAAACCGGAGCACCCGGAGGAAACCCACGCAGACACAGAATGTACAAACTCCTTTCAGACAGTGGCTGGAATTGAACCCGGGTCGCTGGCGCTGTTATAGCGTTATGCTAACCACTGCACTAATGTGCTGCCATAGTCACGTTAGTATTTATAAATCCCAGATCCATTTCTCCAGAACTGTTTTCTGATGACAACATTAGACTCACCATGTTTAAACCATCAGCTGGCTCGAGGTGGAGGTGAAACTTCACATTGTTATTCATTGAGATCATCATCAGCAGTCACCTGCTTGGGGTTTGTGAATACAACTTACCCCAAATGTACTTTATCTAACTGTACTGAAATTTATATCTATTGGCCTAGTGGTTGAAATTAATAGCATTTTGAATGTATTTGGCACTTTAAACATGGTAAGACAGTTCATAGAAAAACTAACACTGAGAAAAGATCAGGTGTGATGACTTAAGGCTTCATCAAAGAAATGGGTTTTAAGGAGTGTCTTAAAGGAAGAAGACAGATGCAGTGGCAGAGGTGGAAGTCCAGAGCATTGGCCCTTGGCAGTTCAGGGCACAGTCACCCACAATGGATTGGTTAAATCTGGGGAGTCTCAAATGGCCAGAATTACAAGAGTGTGGCCACAATTGCAGTTTATGGTCTTGGAAGAGGTTACAGGGATAAGGAGGGTCAAGGCTCTGGGATGGTGTTGAAAACAAGTGTGAGAAACTTATAGTTGAACCATTGCTTGACCAGGAGCCCATGTGGGTAAGCAAGAATAGGGATAGTGGATGAACAATCTTTATTGCAAGTTAGGTCACGGGAAATTTGGATGACCTCAAGCTTATGCAGAATAGAATGCGGGAAGCTGTTCAGATATGCATTGGAATAGTCAAGCCTGGAGTGACAAAGGTGAGCAGTTCTGCAGCAGATATTGCTGAGCTGGGGCTGATTTGGGGCTGTGTTGGGCTGGATAACAAAAGGGAAAATAAGCCATTTTAAAGATGGCCAGGATTTGTGTTCTGAAGCTCACAGTTAAATGTAACTCCAAGGTTGCAAATAGTTGGTTTCAGACAGTCAGCACACCAGCTGAGTCATGGTGGTTAGGTGGGGTTGGGTTGTGGTGACAAGAGGCAGTGAAAATCAGGGCTCTGGACTGGAACAGTGCTATAGTTAGGAAGTAGGCAGACTGGTGGGTATAGGGGAGGAGTAAGGGGGGTGAGCGCTGTAGGATGAAAGGTAAGTAATTAACATGTGAAATAGGAGCAGGAGTCGGCCATTCAGCCCCTCAAGCCTGCTCTGCCATTTAATAAGATCATGGATGATCTGAATGCAACCTCAGCCCCGCGTTTCAGTGTAGCCCGGAAACCATTCAAACCCCTTGATCATCAGGTATTTACCAATATCTGCCATAAAAATATTCAAAGTCTCTGCTTCCACTGAGGAAGAGAATTCCAAAAACTCTCAACTCCTTGAAAGAAAAAAGGTTTGACCTCATCTAGATGATAATGTGGTAAATTGGATCTGCAAGTTTGCTGATGACACTAAGATTGGAGGCATAGTGGACAGCGAGGAAGGCTTTCAAAACTTGCAGAGGGATTTGAACCAACTGGAAGAATGGGCCAGAAAATAGCAGATGGAACTTAATGCAGACAAGTGTGAGGTGCTGCACTTTGGAAGGACAAATCAAGGTAGGACATACACAGTAAATGGTAGAGCACTGAGGAGTGCGGAGAAACAAAGGGATCTGGGAGTTCAGATACATAATTTCCTGAAACTGGCGTCACAGGTAGACAAGGTTGTAAAGAAGGCTTTTGGCACCCTGGCATTCATAAATCAAAGTATTGAGTATAGGAGTTGGGATGTTATGGTGAGGTTATATAAGACATTGGTGAGGCCAAATTTGGAGTATTGTGTGCAGTTCTGGTCACCTAACTATAGGAAGGATACTTGTAAGATTGAAAGAGTGCAGAGGAGATTTACTAGAATGTTGCTGGGTCTTCAGGAGTTGAGTTACAGGGAGAGATTGAACAGGTTAGGACTTTATTCCTTGGAGCGCAGAAGAATGAGGGGAGATTTGATAGAGGTTTATAAAATTATGAGGGGTATAGACAGAGTTAATGCAAGTAGGCTCTTTCCACCTAGATTAGGAGAGATAAGTATGAGAGAACATGGCTTTAGGGTGAAAGGGGAAAAGGTTAGGGGGAACATTAGGGAGAACTTTTTCACTCAGAGAGTGGTGGGAGTATGGAATGGACTGCCATCTGATGTAGAAATGTGGGCTCACTCTTGAGTTTTAAGAATAAACTGGATAGATACATGGATGGGAGAGGTCTGGAGGGTAATGGACTGGGTGCAGGTAAATGGGACTAGCAGAATAATGTTTCGGCCCAGACTAGAAAGGCCAAATGGCCTGTTTTCTGTGCTGTAGTGTTCTATGGTTCTATGGTTCATCTCTGTCTAAATATGCAACCTGTTATTTTAAACCATGACCTCAAGTTTTACATTCTCCTACAACAGGAAGTATCCTCTCCAAATTCATCCTATCAAGACCCCTCATTATCTTATCTGTTTCTATCAAGTCATTACACAGTTTTACAAGATTAGTCTGTCCAACCTTTCCTCAGAAGAGACAACCCACCAATTCCACATATTAACTCAGTGAACCTTTTCTGAATTGCTTTCAATGCATTAGCAATATTCTTCAAGTAATGAAACCAATATTGCACACAGTACTCCTGATGTGGTCATACCAACATGCTCTATAACCAAAGCATTATCTTCCTATTTTTGCATTCAGTTCCCCTCATAATAAATGATAACTTTCTATCAACTTTCCTAATTACTTGATGTACCTACGTACTAGCAATTTACAAATAATGCACTGGGAGATCCTTCTGCACCTCAGAGCTAGTGAATCTCTCACTATTTAACTAATGTGCTTTATTAAAAAAAATCTGCCAAGTTCACATTTTCCCACATTATATTTCATTTGCCAGATCTTTGCCCACTCATTTAACCTATTTATATCCCTTCGTATTTCCTTCACCAGTGCCTCTGGTCATACCCAATGACAGCAACCAAGCATAAAACTTCAAAGTTCACCTGAACAGCAAAAACTCACGCACACATACACTCACACACACACACACACACACACACACACACACACACACACACACACACACACACACATGCATACATTTCTACAATACAGAATGAATACTGTGATCTTCTGTCTCCTAGATGGTTGCTTTTATCTAGATGTGCTGATGTTGGAGAGGGTTCAGAGGAGATTTACGAGGATGATTCCCAGAACGAAAGGGCTTACATATGATGAGCGTTTATCGGCTCCTGGACTGTACTCACTGGAGAACAGAAGAATGAGAGGGGACCTCATAGAAATATTTAAAATGTTGAAAGGACTGGACAGAGTAGATGTGGCCAAGCTGTTTCCCTTGGTGGGTGAGTCCAGGACCAGAGGGCACAATCTTAGAATTAGAGGGTACAGGTTTAAAACAGAGATGAGGAGAAATTTCTTTAGCCAGAGGGTAGTGAATTTATGGAATTCCTTGCCACATACAGCAGTGGAGGCCAGATCATTGGAGGCATTTAAAGAGGAGATAGATAGATATCTAATTAGTCAAGGTATCAAAGGATATGGGGGTAAGGCTGGAAATTGGGGTTAGAATAGTTTGTTTTTGCTCATGGAGCAGACTTCCCCCCCCCCCCCCATTTCTCATTTCTTTTTTCTTTTTCCCCTTTTCTTTGGAGCAGACTCGATGGGCCAAATGGCCTACTTCCGCTCCCTTGTCTTGTGATATTGTGTGATCTTAAACAAGATACATTGTCCACCATAAAGCTGAAATCTTTCAGGTTCTTGGCACCAACTTGATATTTTGGTTATGTAGGTATGTGGCAAATCATTCACTGAAAGATATTTAGGGTACGAAAAGCAAATGGTAAAATATATCTTTCTATGGTAACACTAGATTAAACTTCAACTTTCATTTCAGTCTTTAAAATTCTTGTGGTAGGACCCTTAAACCAACAGCTGTAAATGTAAGAAGAATCCAAAGAATCCAATACAGCTCAAAAAGAATTCAAGAGCAACTCCTTTAGCCGGTGAGAGGGAAGAGTAAGGGAATAACTGGAACGCATTTAAGGGAAAGCTAGATAAGTACATGAGGGAGAAAATCACAAGTAAGTACTGACAGGGTTAGATGAAGTGGAAAGGAAGGGACTTGTGTGGAGCATAAATATTGGCCTTAAACAGTTGGACTGACTGACCTTTATCTGTGCTGCAAATTCAATGAATTATTGTACATTTCGACATGAGTATTAAACCTCTGTTTAATACTGATGAAAGCAGATTCTAGACCATACACTTGCACACATGTTCATCTTGTACGTATTGGAACAACTGGGATGCCTAGTTCAAATTTATGAAAAACGTATGCAATGTTCATTATTCTAAATGATACCACATAGCAAATAAAAATCATATGTCCCTCTTCCAAGAAAATTCTCAACCTCAGGTCTTTGTGTCAAGAAGTCTGAGCTCAATGATCATTGCTAAATTTAACATATTTTTTTCTCTAATGGACCCTGTTTCCTCTTTAGTATTTTCCCTGTTGTAGTGCATTTAATGGATTCAATATACTTCTAAATCAGGTTGCGCTATTCCTCATTTTATTGTACCGAAATGTAGGGTACAACCCTGTAGCTGTACTGAGAATTATGGTGCAGATTAAAGTAACTGTCTAAATTGGCAAATTTACTGTTCACCAGAATGTCAGGTTTTATAGTGTTTTATCCTTTTTTCTCTACTTTTAAAGCTCAGGTCTTGTCAGTGATGTGATCTTTCAAGAATACTACAGTTGTTTCCCTTTATACCATTTTTATGGAGTCATTTGTTACTTTATTCAAAGTAGTCAGGCTAATGGCTTAAGTAATGAGCAGATAGATAAATTGCACAACTGAATTAACCAATTAATAAATTACTTAAAAAAAAAGAGACAGGTGAATAATATCAGTTGTCGTGATGCCTATCCATATGTAATTGCTGGAGAATGTGACTTTATATACAGTCATTGAATCATAGAAACATACAGCATGCAAACAGACCACTTGGCCCAAATCATCCACGCCAACCGGTGGGCACCCTTCCATATTAATCCCATCTCCCACAGTTGGTCCATAGCCTTCTATGCCTGAGCAATTCAAGTGCTCATCTAGATACTCCTTAAATGCTGTCAGTACCTCAGCTTCAACCGCTCTCTCAGGCAGTGCAAGTACCTGGAATGCGAGGGAATGTGAAAGAAAAGTCCCCCTCACATTCTCTCTCAGTCTCTTCCCCCTTACCTTAAATCTATGCCCTCTAGCTTTATCTATCTCTGATATGAGAAAAGGTTTCCTGCAGCCCAACCTATCTATATCCCTCATGATTGTATATATGTTTGAATTGCCTTCTTTTAATTAGAAATCTTTCCAGTTCTCACCAACGGTATGCACTTTTTTTTTCAGCTTACATTTTTTTCAGAATATACATCGGATACAATAGGTAAATAAGAGAATCTTTCAATGCACACTACAATAAACCTAACAGTTATGTTAGCTGATTTAGCTGAAACCTCTCCATTATAACTTGTAAAATGTCATGGTTTCCATTTAGTTGTGCACTAATAGGATAAAATGTTTTAGGTACTTTTAGGTGAGGATGGATAGTCAAGAAGAATTTTCATTTATTTAACCATTTTATTAAAACATACAATAGTTATTTTTATTGAGACAAACACTTGCAAATCTATGTAATTTTACTTATAGTCTCTTAAAATAATTGAATAGGATTTCCTCTTTGTTCTATACGAGCTATTTATAACAAATAGATTATAATTTCATAGTTTTTCATTATACCAAGAAAATCATCATTTAAGATGTTTGAACAAATTAGTACCGTTAACACAAGGGACATGTAAATGTCTAGACAGTATTTGGGGGGTTAACAATAAGCATAAATTATGGTTTAATAGAAGGGAAAGGAATAATTGGGTTATCCATCTTCTATTCCTTTCTCTACTTCTCCGTTCCAGGGTTAAGTTAATTCAAACATCTTTTTGCAAAGGTTCGTGCATCTACTCTTCACTTTGCAAATGGATTAGATTGCAAGTGAAGCAGTTTATAATATTGAGGTTCCAAAACACAATTGAACATAAAGGCCATTGGTACTGATTGAATATATTACTCTACCTACCGGGGCACTCCATTTAGTACATTCACAAAATTACATGCAAGCAACCTGCCCCTTAAGAGCCTGCTGACTGCCAGTGTACCTCAACATTTATCACTGTGTATTGTGTTTGCCAACACTGGGAATACTGGCACTGAAATTAATTGTGCTCTAAGCATTCAGCTCCAAAAATGACAGCAGCCTTGATGGAATGCTGCATCACAGGTACCCAGTGTTTCTCCAGAGATCTGTGAAAAATTAATTGGTACAAAAAAAATTATTTCATAATAATGAAGATACTTTGATTGAAGTATAGTGAAAAATGTGTTGTAGAAAACTTCTGACCTTAAAGGTGAAGAATCACTTTAGTTATTGTTTACAGTCTAATTATAGGACTATCAATTAAAATAAGAGCTGGGCACCTGTGAAGGAGTTGTAGAGCTGCAGCCTGCTGATGGCTCAGACAACATTAATTGTGGAAGCAAAGGTTGAATGTTGAGCCTGGATTCCAGCCTTTACTTTCCATCAGATTATTATTGAAATGCAGATTGGATTTTTAAATTTTATTGCTAGGAAGTCAAATGGCCTTGAAAATGCACATTATTTCTATAAAGCCTAGAGATTATAACAAGGTATTAATGTAGCCATTTTTTGTGTCCAGGGACTTTATGTCTTCTTTTCACAACTTTTTGTATCATCATAGTTGCATTTTCTATTAGCATATTACAGCATGGTATGAGGCCATTCAGCTCATCGAGTCTATACTGGCTCCAGCAGAGCAATCCTAAGAGTCCTTATTTCCCTATAACCCATTCTCTCTCTAAAGCCCATCAACTTTTCCTGATTCCCCTGTCACCCACCTACACTGGGGATAATTTTACATTTGCCAGAAACTAACAACTCACAAAGATGCGGGAGGAAACTGAACCTGACGTTGTCACAGGGAGAATGTGCAAACTCCACACAGTCAGCACCAGAGGTCAGGACTGATTCCAGATCACTGGAGCTATGAGACAGCAGCACTGTGCCCCACTTTTACACCAATATTTTACATTCCATACTTCAACATAATTATTTTAATCTCCAAAACATGATTTGAAATGAAATAATGACATCTTAAAAACTGTATATTTCATCACAAGAATGATTAGATTTACACACCAATATCTTGATGGCTTTAATGCCTTCATTTAAGTGTTTACTTTAAAGACTCATCCTGTGTCAAAATGTGGGCTTCAAATGAATATTTTTAGCTTTCAGCTGTTGGAAAGAGCTCTCATCCATATTTACAAATTCTGAGCATGTGCAGATAGAACTAGCCAGCAGGCAATTTATGAATCAACATTAGTTACATAAACTCAAAGCAAAATCTGAAACAAAAACAAAAAATGTTGAAACTATTCTGCAGGTCAGACAGTATCTGTCAAGGGAGAAACTGTATAAATGTTTAAAGTCAATGCCCTTCCATTTGTTAAGGGTAGATGGTTTCATGTCCACAACTTTTGAATATTTACTTGCGAATTTCTTTGATGTTCCAGAAGACTTTGAAAGTAACTGCAGATTAAATTTTCAAAGCTTATTTTCATGCAAGTCTGGTATTTATTTAAATTTATGTACAACAGATAGACCATGTGAACGGGAACACAAATGTATAGACCCAGCTTTGATTGTGGTTTCTTTGTAGAAGTAGGGGAAATAGAATTGGATTAGGAGAATGGATTGCTGTTTATGGAAGTTGAATATAGGTTTAAAAAGTTCTCTTTTTTAAATCTTCACTGAGGTGTAAGTACTGCATACAATAAGACTTTGAAACTGTACGCAATGGACTTTTAGGTGCTTTGCAAATTTCTTTTTGTCCTCTTGTAGAAATATATATTTATTAAGTTTGCAAACTCACAAATAAAACACTGAATTTCCACTTCAGTACTCTTGGCTTTTGTTGTAAATGGATGTTGGGCAAAGATTATACATTGGCAACCTGTTATTTTAATGCAAAACTGCTTTATTGGAGGGACATGCAAGAATCAGCTGATGATCAGGTAAAGATGGGAAGATTATCTGAAGGCATAATGGAGTAGGACATTGATAGCCAAGAATACAGCAGGATCCCATTCATTGTCCTAATCAACAAGGCTGTTGGATTCAAAAGTCTCAATACTGAATAATCTGACTCCTCTATTTCTAAGCATTCTGATAGCACAACGTGACTCCATCGTCCATTACCAGATTTTAAAAAATTTTCTCTAGACCACATACCCTTGTTCCCTTGTCACAGAAACCTATTCATGGTTCCAGATCTCCATTCCCCAAACATTTCCACTTTCCTAGTCATTTCCAGTATACCTAGTACCTCCTTTTTCAATATTCCTTGAAAATTGCAACCCAAACTCTCCAAAGTACACAAGCCTTGGGGCAACATCTCAAAATCCTGTTGGATAGTGAGATCCATCCTTATACCAGATGGTTCTAGGAGCTTTCCATAGGTCTTGTACCACAATCATTCTCAGTGTTAATGTTCCAGGTAATACAGCAAGGCAAAATATTCCTCCTTGTTTCCTTCTAGCTCAATGCCACAGGTAATCTTGATACTGTTAAATAACTTGTGTTATGATATTAATATATAGCCTAGAAAAGTGGTCTTGATACATACACTAAAAATTGTAGTGATACTACCTGAATAATGCTGAAATTACATTGGATGTTATTCATATACCACCTTCTACAGGATACCTTTATTTCTGTCACATTATTTTTTGTAAATGTGCCATTTTCAAGGCCTCAGCCAATGGAACAGTTAGAGTCATAGAGCCATACAGCACAGAGACAGGCCCTTCAGTCCAACCGGTCCATGCCGACCAAGATTTCCATCCAAGTTATTCCCATTTGCCCATGTTTGGCCCATATCCCTCTAAACCTTTCCTATCCATAGAAGTTGTAACATTTATTTCTCCAGCAGCCGGTCAACATGAGTTTAGTAGGATTTCTATATCTTGTTCCAAGATGATAAACATTTTCTTTACATTGCTGCTTGTGATATTATGGGAAATACTGAATGGAACAAAACTTCCTCCATGTCATAAAGTTGTCAGATTCTCATCCTGTGGCACAGTGTTGAACACACCAATGTGATATCAGCTTACAAAAAAAGTATTTTATTAATCCTTATAGAACCATTGTCAAGAAATTGGACCCATCTATGCTTTATTTTTTAAAGAGCAAATCATTCACAAAAGATATTTTCCACACGTTAGATTTCTGAATTGATTAGAGACCATTGGCACAGGCACTTCTGAGCTGGATTCACCTGAGATAGCTGAGGTTTGCCCAACTAATAACACCACAGATCGCACTAGTAATGTCTCCATCACTGGCAGCAAAAATTGGACCTTTTCAGGGAAATCTTCTACCTTCACAGTCCACTCACAAAAAATCCAGGAGCGCATCGTGCAGAGTTCAGAGATGATACAGCAAATGAAGGGCATGTATTGTCATGTCAATGTCTTGCACACATCATCTCCAAACCTCATATTTCAATGGCTAATGTTATTCAGTGGAGCTTCCTTCACTGGTCACAGACCTTTTAAAGGTCAGTGCTGAGCCACATGCTGTGATGACTGCCACCTTGGTCAGTGGCTGCTGTGTCATTGCTGTGCTGACTCACTACCCAGCAGTCAGCATGCAGCAACACAGCAGCTGCAAGCTCCAAGTGGGTTCCCAATGTAAACCACAGAGATTCCATTTTAGCACATGAATCTATACCTGAAGTATTACTTTCAATGCAATTTAGCTTAACTTTGTGATGTTTATTAGGAGATCAAAATTATTGTTGGTACTGCACACAACTGACTTCTAACATACCAAAAGAGGGTGAATTCCATTTTCTTGGCACATAGTTTTGAAGAGCTCATTGTTGAAGCATTTCTTTCCTTAGCACAAGCTCATTTAGTTCATTTATTGTAAAAGTTTTACTTTCACCTGTCTTATACTGATAGAGAGACCATCATTCAGATTCAGAATATGGAATTAGGCCAACCAAAGATCCAACTGAGGTAGAGAAATCAGTCAGTAACTGCAAAAGGCCATTAGGAGTCAGATCCCTGTAATGACACTAATAGAAAGGAGACTTCTGTTGCTTGACTGCCGGCCTCATAGGAATAGAAATTAAATCTTCAGAAAAAATGAACCAAGATGCAAGTCCACAATATATTGTGGACCATGGTCATAGATCAGGATGTACTTATAACCAATGGACAATTACAAATCACTGTGCTGTAACCCTCAATGCTCATGGGTTATGAACCCCTATCAACTATACCACCATCAGTAATACACCCATGAATGATGGATCAATATAAATCTTGAAACCAGAAGAACCAGATCATCACGGATCCTGAACACTTATCTACTGAACTGTCATTATATCAGACAAGCAATTGAAACAACTAAAATTAACACTAATCTATAAACACCTGTAGCGATGAGCTATGCACTGAGCCAGAAATAACAACACGCAGTCGGTAGGTTGCACTCGAGACTGATTTATTTCAAACCTCGCCACGCTGGCTTTTAAGCAGTTAAGTTCCCGCCCTCTCCGGGTGGCGATGACGTCAGAGATGTGCCACCAGAAGCTCTTCCCGCACGCGGGCTTTCTCCCCTTACTGGTGGAGAAGAAGGCCCAGCGCCATTTTGTGGCTGGGCTCTCTGCCGACGTGCGCGCCGTTTTCGGAGCCGGTTCACCTGTGTGGAAGGTGGGTCGCCACACACCCTTGTATTCAGGAGATATGTGAGAAACTCTTTTTAGTTTAATCTCTTGGAGAAACCTCTCATTGTCATGCAATATTGTAGTGTATGTATAAGGAATGTCTTACATGTATAATGAACATGTCGGAGAGTCATAGAGAGATACCGCACAGAAACAGGCCCTTGGCACACAGAGTCCACGCCAACCATCAACCACTCATTTACACTAATCCTCTACATTAATCCCTTAGATTACTCTCCCCACATTCTCATCATCTCTCTCAAGATTCTACCACTCCCCTACGCACCAAGGGCAATTTTAATGACCAACTAACCTACCAACCCACACATCTTTGGGACGTAGGAGGAAACAGTAGCACCTGGAGGAAACCCACCTGATCACAAGGAGAATGTGGAAACTCCATACAGATGGCACCCAGGGTCTCTGGCACTGTGAGGCAGCAGCTCCACCAGTGCCATTAATTGATTGAATAAAACAGTAACATGCATTCTAACAATTCTCTATGTGATTGGGTTTCTCTATATACTCTACATTGTCCGTGTTAGAAATAAGGAATGTGTGTGGATGTATATACAGTACTGTACATTACAAATGTCAGTTTCTTTGGCATCAATTAGCGAACTTCCTAAATCATAATGAAGAAGAGATTGCAATGAAAACCTATTAACAAAAGGGTATTAATGATCTCTACAAAACAATTAATATTGACTGTCAAATCAATGTAACCACTTACTTTGAATCCTGTTCATATCAAGTAATAGAATCATTAAGAAAAATCAATTTGTGCTCAGAATTTGATAGGCATTAGGTATATGTTGCTTGGACACAGAATTTTGTTAAAATAATCCTATTACTTCAGTAAACTCTTGTTAATTTGTCATGATCTCATTATGTCACCTAAGTGGTTCAGATTGAGAGAACCTCCTGAAGATCTGAAACAAATTGCTAAATTGTGACATTGTAGGAAAGTGATTGGTTTACCTGCCACTTTGTTTTCACAGCTTACCTCAGGATAGAACCAGGAGAGCACAGGTCAAAGGTTGGTGGCAATAGTAATCTCTATACATAGATTGGGGTCTCAATCTCCATAGAAAAGGTCAAATAACTTAACTAAGTTGCATTTCAAACATTTTCTATGATAAGTCATGTCATTATCGTTGAGCTATATTTATTGACATCTGATCATTAATAGAAAACAGTAAAAGAAAATCAACTATGTACAAGTTCAGTGTTTAGGGTAATTTTAAACTAATATGTGAATCTAGGATTGTGTGCCCTATTTAACACCCACTTAATATTACTTTTCATTTACCTCTAAAATTAACCCTACTGTCAGATTTTGGATTTGGATACACATTCAATTCTAAGGCTTCAAACTCTACATTTTCAATAGATATTACAATATGAAGAGCTTAAAATATAAGACAGAAATCAACATTAAAACCAAAACAAAATAATAGGAATGCTGAAGTAAAAAAGAAAGTTTGAGAAAATACTTAGGTTATATGGCATCAGAAGTAAGAAAAAGAGTTTACACTTCATGCCAATGACCTTTCTTCACATTCATCCTGAAATATTAACTGTTTCTCTCCACAGTGTGTTTTTCAGCATTAGTGTGGCATTGCCTGTGGTACATAAGAGATGAAATTCATCTTCAAGTTGGATATAAAACTGATTGTTGGGGTCATCCATCTGTGATCCATCAAGCCATCCTAATACGTTTTGTCTTCAATAGAAGGGTAAATTAACAGAACTGGGAATCTGAAATAAAATCAGAAAATGTTGGAAATACTTGGCAGGTCAGACAGCATCTGTGGAGAGAGGAGGAAAGTAAATGTTGCAAGTCAATGACCTTCCATCTGAACTGATAGTCTATCTATTTCCTGCTTTGTGTAACTGAAACGTCCCACCATGTTATCAGGATCGCAGACACACATGCACACACAGAGTCCAAACTTAAGATAAGGTAAGATAATCTTTATTTGTCACATGTACATCAAAACACACAGTGAAATGCATCTTTTGCACTGAGTGTTCTGAGGGCAGCCCGCAAGTGTTGCCACGCTTCCGGCGCCAACATAGCATGCCCACAACTTCCTAACCCGTACGTCTTTGTAATGTGGGAGGAAACCGGAGCACCCAGAGGAAGCCCACTTACTGAGAAAAGTGGACATGCACTCCACCAGAAGAAAAAGATTCATGTTCACTGAATGAAAATTAAAACAGATAGGTCCCAGTGAGAAGGTACAAAAAGTAGCAAAGTGCAATCATCATCATCTTTGCAACTTCTGTAATGACTTTTGTCTTGCCACAATTTTTATAAATGACTTGGTAACCACATAAAGGAGATAAATCCAGTAATATGAATCCTAAATGAATAGCTATATTTGGTTTGATTTCAGTACACTACTGTCATAAAACAAATCCAAATACCACTACCTCCCAAATTGCCCACACTGTGCAATAATATTAAACCTAGACATGCCTGCATTTCACAATTAATTGATTATTTACATTCTCTTGGAGTCATGGAGTCATACAGCACAGAAACAGACCCTTCGGCCCAACTGGTCCATGCTGACCCAGTTTCCCATCTAAGTTGGTCACACTTGCCTGCATTTGGCCCATGTCCCGGTAAACCTTTCTTATCTATGTACCTGTCCAAGTGCCTTTTAAATTTTACAGTAAGTCTTATACAGTCTATTGTATATAGACTGTCCCTGGCTTACTTATGGGTTCCATTCCTGAGAACTGTCCAAAAGCCGATTTCTCTGTAAGCCGGAAACGTCCATTTTCTATAGTAACCCATTTCATATCATTCAACGTACACTTGCTGTAGTCCTTTCATTTCATTGAATAATCATCCTGACACTACCCATAATTAAGCCAATGGAACGTATGCTGTATCCAGTCATTAAAGAATAACATGAAACATTTTATTATTATTATTACCAACTTGGTAACAAAGTGGAAGAATTTACGTGGAGTCAGATTTCCTTAAGTCAAGTCATTCATAAACTGGGGACCCCCTGTATACTATATGCACTTCACTTTCTTTTGACATTTTTAAAGTAACGTTCCATTGTTAAACTAGCTGCCTTAAGGTTCACAATGAGTAATGCAGTACATACTCAGAGGTCATCATGTATGAGATGTATGAGATGAGCCACTCATCTACAATGGAGAACTAAGAAAGAATCATGGTTTGTTTCATGCCTTTTGTATTTTGCGGCTGTTGAAGTAGCTTCTGAAGCATGGTCACTATTATAATGGAGGAAATGTAACCAAGTGCGAGTTCCGTCTTTTAAATTCCTGTTTAAGAATTGAGCAGCAATTCATGAAGTATTATGATTGTGTGCTGTTTCAAATTATACTTTGCACTTTAGCAACCAAAGATGTCATTTGCAATCGATAGCTTAGCTCTCTACTGTAGTTAGAATGATTAAGTTGATATCAAATCAGCAAAGGTGGTGATAAATAGAGCTCAAAGTCACCTTTAAATGTACTGTGATCATTGAGGTTTATCTATCAGCAATGGTGCACTAAAGGAGTTCTTTCAATAGATATGAATGGATGATATGAGCAGTACAGATGGGAGTGATTATAATTGTATCACAGATAAGTAATAGAGCCTCTATTACAGTCTGATGGTCACATGATCTCCTCTGCATCGCATAGGTACCATTGATTTACACTGTTTGATACAATAGTCAAGCTTTTTGAAAATGTTCTGCTTAGTGAAAGGCTGACTGATTGTCGGATATTTTTCAAGACAATTGTTTGGATTTTATGAGAAGGTGAGCAGAGGGTTTAAGTTATTACATTAAAGGCCCAAGGCTGGGACTTTCATATGGAAGCCCTTGAAATCATGCTGCTAAAGAGGAAACAGTCCGACCACCATTTGATTTCCCCTGGAGTGCCCAACACCAGGTGGGAATAATGTGGCCCATTTTGCTCGGTGTGAGGATGCCCCATGCTCATCTGACTTGGAAACTGTTCCACCTGTGAAAGCCCAATTCATGAACAGAAGTGCCTGGTCGATTTTCTGGAGTGGTACTAAGCCATCCACAAATGTTTTCATTCACAATCCACTCTGGAGATTTGCAATTTTCATTCATGCTCTGTAAAAAAACAATGCTACAGGACTAAATTTCTAAGCCATAGAGCTCTGATGACCAGATGCAGCTGGGTTACGGAGCACCTATTTTCTGATTGCCTGACAAAACAAGGCCAAGAAGCTGAACATCCTACCCCTGCTCCTCATGTTCCTATTTTCACAATCCAAATAGGACAGCAGTGTACTTGTCTTGTTAATCATTGAAAGGACTTTATATAATAAAATATAGCTGGCAATTCACTAAAACTTGTGTCTAAAACTTGTGTCTAAGATGTCTAAAACTTCATCATTATTTGGTACCACCATAAGGACTATATGTGATATATATTGTGATGATGTGTTACACTCCATCTTCCAAAGTTCAGTCCCACTCTAGTCAATGGAAGCAAACTTCTGAAGTAGAACACAATGCATTACCACTCCTGTACACACGTTTAATGCTACTCATCAAGGACAATTTTCCAGGCAAAAGAAATTATAAATAGATGGAAGAGAAGTATCAGACAATCAATAAGAGCCATGTGCGGTAGCAAACTTAATTTGAGAGTTTAAATTGATTGGCACAAAGAAAGCCATCATATTTTTCTTGCAGAAATTACTTCCCAAGTTATTCTTATTTGCCTTTGATATTAATAGTTTGCAGTCCATTGTTTACCTGAAAAACAACAGAATTTTGGTACACAATTCCTCCAAGTCCAAAGATCTGTAGAGATTTAAAATCATTATTGTCGAAAATATCAATTTGCATCATCATATTTTCCAAATGCAAATTACCCATTTTCAAGCTATTGCTCAATCAGGATTGAGTCTAATACCACACCCTGGATCCATTAATTAAGATAGAAAGAAACAGGTTTAGAGGATCCATAAATTGTGGGATTTCTTCTGAACATGTAAATTGTCTAACACCTGCAGAAAAAGTGTTGTGATTTCTCCATTCCCTCATTCCTTTTAGGATAGGGTCTATTTAATGTCTATGTGATTAAATCCCAAAGACCAATCTAAAACCTGCTCAGCATCACCATAAGTTGGAATAAAGCACTGCAATACACTAACCAGAATGATTTCTTCAGACCAAAATCTGTTTTCAGACTATTCACAGGTAACAGTGTTAAAAAACAGGAGCTAATGAATACTAAATCATTAAAATATACCAGCAAAGCTTTTCCTACATTGCCATGCAATTAACCACAATGTACTATTAACTAAATTTGGAATAATATCAAACACATCCTGAACTGTTAGGATAATGCACACAGAGTTCCCACACATCATCAGACATGTGAAACTGTTGTGATTCACAAGATTATAGGGATTCATTAATGTAGGTTATGTTTCAATTAAAAGAGAAATTCTGGATTTGAAGGGAATGTTGGAAAGCCATATAAAGTTAATGACATTATAGAATAGAGGGAAAAGCCTCCTCCTTCTTATTTTCTCCAGTTGGTTCTCATAAGGGAAACGTCAGGGTTTGAACAGGGACATGGTCCATAGGTAGTGTTCCCATTCACTGGAAGCAAAATTTTCTGATGTCACACCCAGGGAAGTTCTACCTAATCTCCCACGTTAGGCAAAATAGAGTCATGGATTCATACTGCACAGAAACAGTCCTTTTGGTCCGCCAAGCCTACGTCAACCATCAATCACCCATTTACACTAATCCCATTTTATTCTCCCCACATTCCCATCAATGCTTCCAGATTTTATACACTCAAAAAATTGTACCTGCTGTGCTAATTAACCTACCAACTATCTTTGGGATGTGGGAGGAAACTGGAGCACCTGGAGGAAATCCATACAGTCACAGGTAGAACGTGCAAGCTCCACACAGCCAGCACTGAAGATCAGGATTGAACGCAGGTCACTGGATCTGTGATGAAGCAACTCTACAACAAGATGTTTGAGGAACTCAGCAGGCCAGGCAGCAACCGTGGAGAAAAACAGACGGTCGACGTTTCGGGTCAGGACCCTTCTTCAGGACTGAAGACAGGAAAAGTGGAAGCCCGATATATAGGAGGGAAAAGCAGAGCAGTGATAGGTGGACAAAAGAGGGGAGGCGGGGTGGGCGCAAGGTGGTGATAGGTTGATCTAGGTAAGAGATAGTGATAAGCAGGTGCGGGAGAGGAGGGGAGAGCAGATCCAACAGGGGATGGATAAAAGGGAAGGAGTTAGGCAGTATGGGGGGAGGAGGGGAGAGGGAAAAAATAGCAAGCAAAAAAAAGAGAACTAGGCTAGGAAAGGGAAGAAAAAGAAGAAGCATGATGGGGGGGTTGGGGGGGGGGTTCAGTTGCTTAAAGTGGGAGAATTCAATGTTCATACCGTTAGGCTCTAAGGTCTCAAGACGGAAAATGAGGTGCTGTTCCTCCAGTTTGTGCTTGGAATTCTCCCGGCAGTGGAGGAGGCCGAGGACTGACATATCAATGATGGAGTGGGAGGGGGAGTTGAAGTGACCGGCAACTGGGAGATGCAGATCGCGGTTATGGACAGAGCGCAGGTGTTCTGCGAAATGGTCACCGAGACTGCATTTGGTCTCGCCAGTGTAGAGGAGGCCACACTTGGAGCACCGAATGCAGAAGATGATATGAGGGGAGGTGCAGGTAAATCTCTGTCTCACCTGAAAGGACTGTTTGGGTCCCTGGATGGAGGTGATGGAGGTGGTGTAGGGGCAGGTGTTACACCTATGGCAGGGGCAGTGGAAAGTCCCTGGAGTGGGAGCGGGATGGGTGGGGAGGGAGGAGTGTCTCCCTATCTCTTGCAAGGATGCTATCCTTTTCTCTCAAATATTTTTTTTCCTTTCCTCCCCTCTTCTTTTCTTCCCTTTCCTAGTCTATCTTTTTTCTGCTTGCCATTTTTTCCTCTTCTCCCCTCCCCCCAATGCCGCCTGCCTCCATACCTTTGACCCATCCCCCAGTAAATCTGCTCTCTCCTCCTCCCCCACACCTGCCTATCACTACCTCTTACCTGCATCTACCTATCACCACCCTGTGCCCACCCCGCCTCCCCTCTTTTGTCCACCTATCACTGCTCTGTTTTCCCCCCCCATATATTGTTTCCCCTTTTCCTATCTTCAATCCTGAAGAAGGGTCCTGACCTGAAACCTTGACCATCCGGTTTTCTCCACGGATGCTGCCTGGCCTGCTGAGTTCCTCCAGCATCCTGTTGTTTTTTCATCTAGATTCCAGCAAATGCAGTCCTTTGTTTCTCCAGCAACTCTACAAGGTGTGTCATTGTGTCACCTTCCCTCTTGACATTCAATCTCTTCTGCCTCATCTTAAGTCTTCCCCTTTTCTTACTCCTCCTATTCCCCCACCTCTCCATCCCCCTACCTCTTCATCTCAAAACCTATGCATCATGAATTTCCCCCATTCCTATGAAGTCATTGACCCGAAACATTGACTCTGTTTCTCTCTCCACTGTTGTTGCCCATCCTACCGAACATTTCCAGTTTTGTCTCGTTTTATTTCAGATTTCCAGCATCTGCATTCATTTGCTCTCACAAAGATCTATGAACATGATAATAAGGCTGGCACAAAATTCTCCAATTTTTGGGGCTCTCATTTTAGAACATAGAACACAGAACAATTACAAGCACAATTCAGGCCTTTTGGCTCACAAAGCTCTGCTGAACATGTCCCTACCCTAGAAATTAGTAGGCTTACCCATAGCCCTATTTTATTCAGCTCCATATATCTATCTAACAGTCTCTTGAAAAACCCAATCGTATTTATGACAATTCATTCTTCAGCAAACTAATGTACAAGTACTCCCTGATGTGAATATCCGACATATGTACACCTGCATTTACAAATGGTAGAAGCGACGTGTTCTTCCCTGCTTCAGCTGTTCATAAGTGCGAATGTTCACATTGAGGTTTTAACACTTATAAAAATAGCAATTTAAAAAATGAGATCAGACAGATTTCAACAGCTGAGTGAAGTCCTGGCTATGATAGATTGTGTTCAGTTCTGAGATTAATTGAGGGCACAGGTGATTGTTCAAATTGATCTCACGGACTGAGAGTGGGTTAATGACCACTGCCACTGAGGATACAGGTTAGTGGCCCCAGGCGCTGAGGGCAGGTTAGTGATCCCAGGCATAGATAATGGGTTAGTGTCCCAGGTACTAATGGCATTTTAGTAATCCCAAAAACTGATGACATATCATTGATCCCGGGCACAGAAGATGGGTCAATGAGAGCATGCCATTGTTGGAACAGCTCGGTGAGGCTTTGTACAGAGGACGTACCAGCATGGCCGGGCATGTAGATTTGGTCAGTGACACCAGACATTGACATAAAGAATGTATTCCAATTTACCAACAAGTTGACAGATGAATGGGTTTCAGGAATGTAATTTGTTCACATGTTGAGGAGTGGCCATGTAGTTTTTCTGCACAAAATATTAACTCAAATAATCTTCAGGATTGACTGCCACCTAAGAAGGTCTCATTTGTATAAACACTCCTCAAAATTCGAAGTTAAATTTCTGAATTACTCTGTCACATATGGTATATAAAGTCCAACGCTGGTCCATTCTGGTGGGGAAAGTAAAACAAGTTGCTCGTCTTACTCTCTACTTCTTCAGAGTTAGCATGAACATTGGCACTCAACAATTAATAGAACGTAGAACATAGAACAATTACAGCACAATTCAGGCCCTTCGGCCCACAAAGCTGTGCCGAACATGTCCCTACCCTATCTGCTTAATATTCATCAAATAATGTAATTGAGACTGAGCCTCCATAATACCTGGTAACTATGTGTAGAGCCTACCACCAGAAATAGTGTGAGGAAATAAATATCATTTCCAATGTAATGTTCAGAAAATGTTCTTGGATCTTCACACCACCCAATGACCTAAATTACATCAAAAGAAGAGATCTTAAACAAAAATGCCAGCTAACACATTTAGTTTTCTCCCTCCTTGATAAGGTTTAGCATGCACCCCTCCTCACCCTTTTGAGTTGAATTCAATAGAATCTTTAATCAAAATTATGTTTCAAAAATAAACTGGTCACATAAATCCCAAGGTAAGTGTCATTGGTTCTCTAGTGCTGGCCCTCAATTCGGCTCCATTGATGGTGCCTCGTTGTGCAGCACATGGAGTCCATGCACTACTTAATCACATAATGACACACACCTGACCCCCATCAGGAGACTAGCATAAGAGCCCTGGTTTCACTAGCACTAGTTACCAGAGTATTGGTCAACCTTTGAGTATACTTTGTGTTCTGGCTGCTTACAGCTGGCAACTCTAGAGTCTAGAGCAGTCCTGGTTTCACTGTTCCTCTTAGGATATCCAGTTTTTGTGTTGGGACCCCACCTCAGAGCCCTGAAGCAAGATTCTTTCTGGTTGCTGCCTGTGTTTGGTTCTGAGGAAGCATCCTGACTCCAGTCTTGTAGCAGTGTGCTGCATTTGGGTTCTCTGTGAGCTTACTCTCTGCTTGACATTGTGACAGAGTACTCTGGCCTCCATGAACCCAGCAGATATGAATCCCCTGTATGAAGCTCTCACCAGCCAGGGCTCACTTCTGGGCTGGCATGACCAGCAGCTCTGGGGGGTTATGGTAGACTGCTCTACCCTAGCAGTGGATGTTGGGCAGGTCAGTGAACAGATCAGCTGAGTCTCAGCTCTTCTTACCACCTCCACTCTGAGAACTGTCTGACCAGCCTGGACAATCTGTACAGATGACCTGACCCAGAACCCTACAATGGGGATCCAGGAAAATGCTGGTCCTTCCTACTACAATGCTCATCAGTATTTGAGCAGTGGCCCTCTGTACACCACTGAGAGATCCAAGATCTTATTTATCATTGGGTTATTGTGAGGAAGTGGGCTGGAATGGGCCACTGCCATCTGGGACAATCAGCCAGAGACCTGCTCCTCATTTCACACCTTCATCAAGGAAATGAGAAAGGTCTCTGACCATCCCATCAGGGGTGAGGAGGCAGCCAAACAACTACTCACCTCCATCAGGGCTCCCACAGTGTCGCAGAATACTCTGTGGAGTTCTGGACATTAGTGGCTGATTCAAGGTGGAATGGGGAGGCACTCCAGGGGGTTTTTGGAAAGGCCTCTGCATCAGGATAAAGGATGAGTTGGCAGCACGAGATGAGACAACCAGCCTGGATGTGTTGATCTCCCTAGCTATGAGACTGGACAACTGACTCCAGGAATGGCAGAGAGAGGATGGTTCGGCCAACACCTCCATTCACACCATGGGTCACCTTCCCAGCCTCTCCTGACCTGAGCCTCTCAGCTCCTTCTCCTTCTGCCCCTAGAGGCGCTCCTGACCCAGCTGATTGCACCAGCCTGGGGGAGAAACCAACGCAACTGGGACAGAACCGCCTTTCTCCCTCTGAATGATGTCGGAGGTTAAGAGCTGGGGGTTGCCTCTATTGATGCCAGCCTGGCCATTTTCTTGCCACTTGTGCCCTTCTGCCAAGAGGAGAGGGCTCACCAATAGAGAGGGGGGTCTTGGTGAGCCAGGCAACTTTCCCTATGGTCTCCCAGAACCAGATGCTGATCCCAGCTACCATAAGGCACCTCCAACAGTCCCTGTCCCTTTCTGCCTTGATGGACTCTGGCACCGATGGAAATCTGTTGGATGAAGACGTAGCCTTCCGGGCCGGGGTTCCTCGGGAGCCACTGAGTACCCCTCTAGAAGCTTGGGCACTAGATGGCAGACTGTTGACCCAAGTCATGCACCGTACACCTCCACTGTTGTTGCTGATCTCTGGAAACCATCGGGAGCAGGTCCAATTTCACCTGATAAACTTCCCACAGACGCCAATGGTCCTTGGGTACCCCTGGTTGAGCCGCCACAATCCCCACCTTGATTGGGCCATGGGCAGGATAGTCAGTTGGAGTCTGTTCTATCATTCTGCTTGTCTCCAGTCAGCCCTTTCTCCAGTACAGGCTACTGTTGGTTTGGCCGCCGAAACCCCAGACTTGTCCAGGGCCCCAGCAGAGTATCATGACCTGGGCAGGCATTTAGCAAACAAAGGGATCTTTCCCTGCCCCCATACCAGCCATATGATTGTGCAATCAACATTCTCCCCAGAGCTCTGCTACCTACCAGTCGACTATATAAACTTGTCCCAACCAGAGAGGGAAGCAATGGAGATCCTTTTGTCAGGCCCTCGGAACATCCGTAAGCCTATCGTCTGGTTTCCATCCACAGACGAACGGGCAAATCAAGATTTGGAAACAACACTACGCTGCATAATGGCGAACAATCCGTTGACATAGAGCACCCACCTCGCTTGGGTCGAGTACGCCCCCAACTCTCTGGTCTGCACCGCCACTGTAAGATCCCCCTTCGAATGCTCACTTGGTTACCAACCTCCTCTGTTCTCCATCCATGAGGAGGGCATCGCCGTGCCCTCAGTTCAGGACCACCTCCGCCATTGCTGCAAGGTCTGGGAGGACACGTGCGGCCCTGCTTCGTACTACTGACCGCAACAGGAGATTTGCTGATCGTTGGGTTCCCGCACCAGTGTACCAGTCTGGGCAGAAGGTTTGGCTCTTGGCTAAGGACATCCCCCCTCAAAGATGAGCCCAAGAAACTAGCTCCTCGCTTCTTGGGACCTCTTGAAATTGAGCTGATCGTCAATCCCACAATGGTCTGGCTCACATTGCCTACGACTCTGAGGATACATCCCACTTTCCACATGTCTCAGGTGAAGCCAGTGGCTAGCAGTCCATTGTGCCCTCTAGCCAAGCCCCCCCCCCCCAGATTGTTGACGACCAGCATTTACTGGATGTACGCGGCCGGGGTAGGGGCTTACAGTACTTGATGGATTGGGAGGGATACAGTCTGGAGGAACATTCCTGGATTCCTCGCTCCTTCATTTTGGACCCCCCCTCATTGAGAAATTCCATCAGAACCATCCAGATAAGCCCGGTGGGTCACCTGGAGGCTCCGGTTGGGGGGCATACTGTCATGGTTCTGAGTGCTGGCCCTCAATTCAGCTCCATTGATGGTGCCTTGTTGTGCAGCACATGGAGTCCATGCACTACTAATCGCATAACAACGCACCTGAGCTCCATCAGGAGACTAGCATAAGAGCCCTGGTTTCACTAGCACTAGTTGCCAGAGTACCGGTCAACCTTTGGGTATACTTTGTCTCCTGGCTGCTTAGAGTTGTCAACTCTAGACCAGTCCCGGTTTCACTGTTCCTCTTAGGATATCCAGTTTTCATGTTGGGACCCCACCTCAGAGCCCTGAGGCAAGATTCCTTCTGGTTGCTGCCTGTGTTTGGTTCTGAGGAAGCATCCCGACTCCAGTCTCGTATCAGTGCGCTGCATTTGGGTTCTTCACGAGCTCTCTCTTCGCTTGACATTGTGACAGTAAGATAAGGCAAGATGAGTTAGATCTTTCAGTTACATGTACATCGCAACACAGTGAAATGCATCTTGCGTAGTGTTCTGGGGGCATCCCACAAGTGTCGCCATGCTTCTAGTGCCAAGATAGCATGCCCACAACTTCCTAACCCGTACGTCTTTGGAATGTGGGAGGAAACCCACGCAGACACTGGGAGAACGTACAAGCGCCTTACAGACAGTGGCCAGAATTGAATGCTCGTCACTGGTGCTGTAATAGCATTACACTAACTGCTACACTACCGTGTGAGACAGGTTCTGCTGGTGGGCCATTAGGATTAGGCACTGTGAATGTAGAACAAGCTGGTGTCCCAAAAGAACTCAATTCTCTGAAGCTTGTACAATATTCCAACGTGAGGGAAAAGAGAGTAGTTGGGGTTCAGGGATCACCTGTGTGCCTAAGCAACAATGATGGAAGTGAGTGGTGGTGGACAGGGTAATAGATGATTTACAAGAGAAATACAAAACAAATTACTTCATCCTGAACCCCAACCAGATCACAGTTGATTAGTTTCATGTAATTGCAGACTGGATAACATTCATATTATGAATTGACAGTAATTTTTCTCAGTTGAAATGCTTCCAAAAACTTGCCATCTTCTCCTTTTCATCCACCAAAGCAATGGATCCTCTCATTGGTAGGCTCACTGTCATTGGTATTGATAAGAGGGATCTGCAGTCAGATATGCAGCTGGGCCCAGGACATTGAGTGGCATGGTGGTACAGCAGTTAGCACATCTGCCTCACATTTCCAAGGATGCAAGTTCGATCCTGACCATGGGTGTATGATGTGTGGAGTTTGCACCCCCTCTGTGGCCATATGGATTTCCTCCCACATTCCAAAGATGTGCTGGTGGGTTAAATGGCTATGGTAATTTACCCAGGTATAGGCAAGTCAAGCAAAGTTGATGGGGATGTGAGAATAAATTACAGGGAAATAAAAGGAAGGAGTGGGGTGGGATTGATAGGATTGCTCATCTGGAGTCCTAGAACCATACGGCCTGGAAACAGGCCCCTTGGTCATCATGTCTGTAACAGTCATAAAGATTATTTTAATCTTATTTCCCAGCACTCAGTCTGTGGCCTTCTGTACCAAAGTGTTTCAAATGCTCTTCTAAATTCTTCTTAACTGTTATAAAAGTACCTGTCACCAAAGACCTCTCAGGCAGTGAATTCCCATTTTCAAAAAAATTCTTACTCTAATTCTCTCTAAATCTTCTACCTCTTACCATTAACCTATGTGACCTCTTGTCATTGACTCCAAGGGAAAAATATTTACCTTACTGATGCCCTTCATAATTTTGTACATCTCAGTGAGGTATCCCTCAGCCTTCTCCAATTTAGAGCAAACAACCCCAGCCTCTCCAGTCTCCCAGCATAGCTGAAACACTCCATCCCAGGCAACATCCTGGTGAGCATCTTTTATATCCTGTCCATTGCAGTCATGCAATCAGAACTGCGCACAGTAATTCAGCTGTGGCATAGCTAATGTTTTATCTAGTTGTACCATAACCTCCCTGCTCTTATATTCTATGCCCACGTGCCTTCTTAACCACCTTATCTCTCTGTGCTGCAGCTTTCAGGGATCCTTGGACATGTACACATAAGTTCCTCTGTTCCTTAGTACTTAGTGTCCTGCCATTTGTGGTGTAGCTCTGAAATATCCTGGACTCCTGGAACTCTGAAAGCAGTGGATACAGTAAAAATGATCATAAAGCAAATTAAGATCCCCAAGGACAAATGGATTGGGAAAATGGGAGGTAAAAATTTAAGAATCTCCATCCCAGCCACTTATTTACCATCCACTTATTATCCAGAACAGGTGACCAATAGCTTTCCACAGCCAGATCAGTCACTAAGATATTTTAAGGAGTCTGCATTAATGACTTTGCATTTTAACCCACACAGCTTAGTTTTCCCCAGGTTCAGGAATGACAGCTGATAAAAGGTGACAAGAAGATCTTGATAGGGTGGACATCCAAAACGAAGGGTCACTGTTTAAAAATAAAGCATCAGCATTAAAATAGAGATGGTGTTCTTTGGAGCTCTCTTCCTCAAAGGGAGTGAAAACAGAGTGATTGAATATTGTAAGGCAGAAGTAGACTGTTGCTAAGCAAGAAGGGGATGAAAGGTTACCAGGGATAAGAAGGAATGCACAGATGAGGTTGCAGTGAGATCAGCTGTGATCTAATTGAGTTGGGGAGCAGGTTTGAAGGGCCAAATGGCCTACTCCTCCCATCACATGCATTTGTATGTTTGCAATCACCAAAACAAATGCATTTGCAACTCAGGTTATGGGCCACGAGGAGCAGGAGTCAATCCCCAAGCCTCACAGGCCCACATCTGCATACACCCTGTCATGTCTGACTCCCCACCCCTAAGATTGTGATCTGATCTATCCATCACGAAGCCTGCTGAAGAATTTCCAAGGCACAGTACTTTCAATTTCAGCAGGATGCCCAGTGTTCCATCTGAAAATTATTCCCCTGCCCACTCTCTTCATGGCTACAGGACTGGCAATTCCTCTGGATATGTGCCTGGTCTGGTGGGTTACGCCAGTTCCACAGGTCTCCATCGTCCACCACCTCTTTGCACAGAGAGACCACAGCAACAGGGAAGATTCACCATGTTTGGGAAAGACCTGGCTCTATACTCACTGTGCTCTGGTAATCCACTAGAGTTTGACACTGAAAGTGAACATTGATCCCTTCTGCCTGCAAGTAGAGTTAGTTATGAGTTGTAATTTGCAGCTTTAAGATCAATTACTGTTGTTTCTCCCCTGATGTTGGGATGTGTCCAGAAAGTGGAGCGTTGTGGGATGACACTGCAGCCAGCATGTTGGACAGCCAGAACTTTATTCCCCCAGCAGCCTGAGGGAAAATTGTCCCTTTAGTTGGATCATACTTCCTGTGAAGGTAGAAGTGCCAACACATTTACTGGGCCAACACAACTTGTCAGATTCATTTATATGTAAAACATTTAAACATTTATTCAAACTTTTTGGCCTGTGGCAAAGAAGAAGAGCCTTTTCTTTCAGAAAACATGCACCAGAAATAGAAAATACATGACCCACATTTTCTTTTTCCAATCACTCTTCACTGCACTTGTAAATTTTCTCCATACAGACAGTTGTTCTCTAGAATTCTCCTGCCTCTCCATGGCCTCCTAGATAAGTGTTGATTTTTAAATTTTTGTCAATATATTCCAAACTTGGCCACATGGCAATTATCACCATTAATATTTCAGAAATTCCTTCTGAGATCTAAATCTATCGACATTACAAATGTGTTTGCTTCTTCTGAGGCAGTTCCTCAGGTCAAGGATTCTTCAACCTATTGGCTTCAAGATCACCGGGTAGGTAAACGTGAGGCCTGTAGACCCTGCCACAGATGGCGCAGGAAGTGCCTGAAGTGATGGTGGGTAGTTAGGGAGGTGCTACTTCCATCATCTACTGTCTGTGAACTCTCAACACATGAACTCAAGGTTCTCACAGCTATCCTCAATGTTCCTCCTCCATTTTCAATACTATCCTTGTCATGGAGACTTTAAGAATACCCTTGAGTCATTTAATCATCTTTCCATCTGGTAATCCTTTGTCATGATGGAACTTGAAGAAAAGTGCCTGTTTCAGAATTCCTGGTGTCAAGCATGCAAGTACAGTGGCCTGCATATTAGTGCCAAATGAGTCTAATTGGTATCCTGAGAGAAGACTCTGATGTTGATTCACTTATGCTCCAAGTGGATTTTGGGGACACAGCATTGGTGGCCCACCTCAATACATTGAGATGCCTGCTGTGGTAGTCCAGGTCTCAGGTGCTTATAGGAATGTAGAGATCAGTCCCGTCCAGTAGACTCTGTGCTTTGAAGCATTGATCTTCAAACACTTTTCCTCAAATGGCCAAAGGTTGTGCTGGTGCACTGAGGTGATGGTGGAAGTTCATCACTGTTGTCTGCCTTCACTGGAGGTGCCTTCTGAGATATGGGAAGTGATCCACATTTTCCTTGGTTTCATCTTGTTAAGCCTCTTAGGTCAGAAGGTAGTGTTGTTCAGTGGGGAGTGGACCTCTGCTTTGCAGGTGCACTTTGTGAGTCCCAACCTCTTGTATGGTTCAATCAAGAATAACTTGGAACTCAGCATCTGAATATAAACATGTGCTAGCACCTTCTGAAGTTATGATGACCATAGCTTTGGAGTGGAGGCAACGTATCATCCTGTCGATTAGCTCCATTCCAGTGAGAAGCTTGCTGGGGGTGAGGTTCAGCGCTCTGATGGATAGATTGAGACAAGTGTTGGGGCAATGAATCAGCTTTGCTTCCAGCACTCTGCACTGAAATTGGGTCTACTGGGGACTACTTGGTTAAGATCATGGCCTGCATGCCATCACATTGGCAAAGGTAAGATCGAGACAACTTACTGTGTACAGTCAAAATTAAGGGCAACACTCCATATTGACAGTCTCAATTGACAGAGTCAAAGGCTTTTGTGAGGTCAATAAAGACCAGGTATAACAGTTGATGGAGACAACCTGCAACAGAGATCATGTCCATTGTACTTTAAAGTTACAATTCTGGTTAACAAGGACCTTAGTGACAACTTTCCCTGTTGAAAACAGCAGGGAGATCTCTCCGTAGTTAGCACAATCATGCTTTTCGTCTTTCGTGAAGATTGTCATGATTACAGCATCTCGAAGATATGTTGGCATACTCTCCTCTTTCCAGATGTGTTAGTGAATTTAGAGTCATAGAGTCACACATCACAGAAATAGGTCCTTTGGCCCAACTGGTCCATGCCCACCAAGATGCCCATCTAAGCTAGTCCCATTTGTCCACATTTGGCCCATATCCCTCTCGACCTTTCCTATCCATGTACCTGTCCCTGCATTTGTCAATGAATTTTCTCTCCAGCACACTTTAGGGCTTCAGCAGAGAGATTGTCTACTCCCAAAGCCCTATCGTTTTTCACTTGCTATGTGGCCTTATTGTCTTTTTGTCAATGAGAGATAACCATGAGGCTGGGCAGGATAGTTTGCTGTGGGATTGGGTCAAGGACACTCATGCCAAAGACAGATTTCTTGTTGTGCTGCTTCCTGCTTGAGTGTTGGATGGCTTTGACAGACTTCTCATGACAGTCAGCAAGTTTTTAGTCCTCTTGGGTTCTTTCCATACACCATTTATTTTCATGTGTCACAGGTTTTCTGTCAGCCATCTTCTCGCAGCTACCATCGGGCAGGAGGTACAGAAGCCTGAAGTCCCACACCACCAGGTTCAGGAACAGCTACTTCCCTTCAACCATTTGGTTCTTGAACCAACCAGCACAACCCTAATCATTACAGCACTATGACCACTTTGATCGCCTTGCACTAAAATGGACTCTTTGGGTTTTTTTGTTTTAATTGTGTTCTTTCTTGTAAAAATTGGGTATAGTTTATGTTTCTCTTGTGAATGCTGCTTATCTGATGCTACGTGCCTGTGATGCTGCTGCAAGTAAGCTTTTCATTACACTTATATATACATGCACGTGCATTTGACAATAAACTCAACTTTGACTTTAAACCTCAGCCTACTGTTGCCTGTAGAGTTGTTTCTGTTCTCTTGAGGTATAGTGTATCTTCCAATCCATGAGTGGATTTTGTAGCTAATTAGTACATGGGTCTTTTGGTCATTCAGGTCTGGTATATTCAGGCAGTGAAGCCAAAAGTGTCTTTAGAGGTACTAACTATGGCAGACTTCAGGGTAGTCCACATACTGTGGACATTCTGCAGCTTCTGTTCATTGGGAGTTGTCAGGTTTTCTGGAAGGTCTGTCTGAGAAAAAAAAGCATTGCTACAGTGAGCCCAAATGCATATTAGAAGAACAACATCTCGTATTCTGAATGGGTAGCTTGCAAACCAATGGTATGAACATTAAGTGTTCCAATTTCAGGTCACCCACACCCTGGGTGTTCTCTCTCACACACTCACCTGAAACACCCAAGTTTCTTTTCCCTCTGATCACCTTCTCCATTCTCTCCCTCCTCTGCTTCCTAGTTCCATCTGCCCATCACCTACCAACCGCCACCCACCTTCCTCCATTTGGCTCCACCTATCACCTGCCAGCCTCTGTCCTACAGCTCTCTTGTACTGCTATATACTGGCAATCTTTCCTCTTCCCTCTCAGTCCAAATGTAGGTCTTGGCCCAAAATGTTGACTTACACCTTTTGCCTCTGCAGATGTTGCTTGACCCGTTGAGTTCTTCCAGTGTTCTATTTTTTATTCCAGATTCCAGCATCTTCAGTCTCTTCTGTCTGAGAAAAGCTACCTTTGCAACGTCCATTAAAATTCGACATTGATGTTCTTGTGGTAGTATTTCTGTTGCTGCCATTGGTTTAGGGCCTGACTGATGGAGGTAACAGAGCAGACTAGGTGAGCCCAGCAATCATCAGCATGTATCTTGGGTGATATGGACCTCCTTGTGGTCTCTCAATTGGATGATTACAGAGTCAACAGGTGCCAATGCTTGAATCATGGGCATTGCCAAGAGGAGGTGTGGCTGTCTCTCTGAAGAAATAGGATGTAGATTACGAAAAGTTTGTGCTTGGAGTAGTTGGTCAGCAGGAGAACTTTGCTGAAGTTAGTTTTCCCTACTCCCCTTTTCTGAATCATACCTTTCCTGAGGATTGCATCTTTTCTGACTCTGATACTAAAGCCATCCAGGAGGGTCAATTTATAAATCTTTTATAAAGAATAGAATTACAATATTGTTAAACCACAGCACAAAGAGTGTCCTTTCTTTTGAGGGTTTATTGCAATGAAATTAACTATAAGGCCATGTTTATGATTAACGCAGCCATCCAGAGAACGGTTATGGAATTTTTCACGAAAACTCTTCATTCCTTGTGGGGAAGGGACTCCCATAGTATTGTCAGGTTGGGAATTCCAGGACATTGAAACGTCACGATGATGGGATGATGATGTCTGTCAGATTGATTACTGGGGAGGAATTTGGGGATGATATTGCAATGTGCCTCTCTGCCTCCCACCCCCCCCCCCCTCCCATTGACAGGAAAGGTGTCAACAACAGACATGCTTCTCCCTTTATTCTCATACTCCTTTGCTCAGAACTGTTCGTAAAGTTATAAGAAAACAATATTACAGAAGAGTAAATTATTAAACTCTTGAACCTGGTGGTGTGGCACATCTGCACTTGCCTGTCAGTTGTTGAGGGCTGTTCTCCCTGGCCATCTACATCTCCATTGGCCTTCACACATCAAAGTCGAAGTTGAGTTTATTGTCGTATGCATAATTGCATGTAGGCACAGGTGCAATAAAAACCTTACTTGCAATAACATCACATGCTCAAACCATTAGAGACACAACATTCACAAGAAAAACATAAACTAAACATAAATTATACAAAACTATATAAGAAGGAACACAATTAGAACAAGAAAAAACAAAGTCCATTGTAGTGCAAAGTGGTCATAGTGTTGCTGTACTGAGGTGGTGATTAGGGTTGTGCAGATTGGTTCAGGAACTGAATGGTTGAAGGGAAGGAGCCGTTCTTGAACCTGGTGGTGTGGCACATCTGCACTTGCCTGTCAGTTTGTAGAGGGCTGTTCTCCCTGGCCATCCACATCAGGCAGTGTGGAGGCCTGGAAAGGTATCGCACAGGTCAAAGCCCTGGAATGTCCAGACATCCAATCAAAGATGGAAGAAGAGAGCATGGCACCTCTCCCATCTATCTCACTTACCCATGGCAAAGTCTGAGCATCCTACTTGGTGTTTTCAGAACCCACTGCACCAGAGTGTAAACAAATCATCCTTCTGCCTAGGGGACTGCTTAGGAAGGAGGAGACTACAGGGGAGAGTCTTCATCAACAGCTCTTCAGTGTCATGGCTTAATAAAGAGTGTGTTGTATGGTACATTAACTAGCAATCTAATATCTTTCTCTAAATTAAATTTAAATTCTTGTTAACCAAAAGGAATCTTTGTATTTTGATTTTATTGATAATTTTGCATTACAAAGTTGTTCCTTTGTGGAAAGTAAATGGCCCAAGTTAAGACAATTGCAAAGAAAAACAAATAAAATATCACAACTGGCTAACAGAATCTTCCATAAACAAGTGTGTTTTTAAAGGTCTAAGGACTGAGGAACTAATATTGGGAGAAATCACTCAGGTTAAAAACACTGATGCACAGACACACATTCTCATTCATTCACTGGGAACGCAGCCCCAGTGATGAGGCTGCCAGGTGCCTACGTTTTTGCAATATGGCTTCTCCGCTTGAGAACGCCTCATGCCAGTGTTCCCAGGAAGCCATTCTAAATGGAGAAATTGCCCAGCCCTGGCACACAAACAGAGTGCACTGAGATCTGATGCCAGCCAGCTTTGGCTAATCATTAAACAAAACAGCACACAGCTCTAGTCCCCAGAAGAGTAGTAATATTGCCCCAGAGATTATTATTAGAACACGGATTATTATGTAGAAAGAGGAAATCAGCTTATTATGTCCTGTAAATAAAGAAATCCCCATCTCACCTCACAACTATCCCGATCAATGGCTATTCAGGAGGAAAGTGTGACACATTTACATACAAATATGCAAATTATTTGGATGGAAAAGTGATGTAATGAGATTAACATACATATGACATGAGTATACATGTCATTTGTTATTCTGCAGAAGTAAAAGCCCTTGTTCTGATGCTCCTGCCATTTCCAAAACATAGAGTATAGAGGTTATACCAACCAGCATAGAAACATAAACAAAGAACACAGGAAATAAGAGTAGGCCATTCGGCCCTTCAAGCCTGTTCTACCATTTAATGTGATCTTAACTTATGATCCAAACTCCTGCTTTCTACCCATCACACTACAGGACTGGCTCACAGAGCACCTTCCCACTGAACCAGTGTTGTTCTAAGATAATGAAATTCTTTAAAAAAAAGCAATGCCTATTTATTCAGCAAAATAGCTATAATTTCAACATTTTGATTTTAATTGCTTTTTGCACAACACATAAATTTTCGTAGCTCCAGTGGTATATTTTGGTAAAAAGGCCAGCAATAAAGAGTCCCGGTTTGTTCACTATGGGGTGCACTTGCATTAGTGATTCCATAGTTCTTTCAAGTAGCTTCCACAGGTACAAGGCACAAATGATCTCCTTTTGAGTTCCATAATTACAAACATCCGTGGTAAAGTTGCAGAATATTTTGCATGGATGGACACCTGGGAGTTTTTTGCATTGACTTTCCTACAGTCACCATCCTGAAACTCTGAAAGTCAGGTAAGAACTGGTTAAGAAATAAATTCTCAAAACAAACTACATAATTAGAAACCAGTGGAATGAAATATATTAATAAAATAAAAATGGTGGAAAAGTTCAATTCTGAACTAATTAAATATTATAGTGAAAGGCCAGCAGTTGCATATTGAAATTGGGCCTTAGGCTAACTAGAACATTTGCTTCCACATTTTGCTTTGATTTCCTCTCTGCCCCCTCAGTTCCTGCATAAAATCTATTGCATCACTCACAGCAGCTCAAATTCAGAATGTTTTAAAAAGCCACAAAACTCCAACTTTGAAATTGAATTGCCATCTAATAACATTGCTTTTAATAATTAATAGACATTTAATAAAATGGCTAGTCCAATATAATTATTACTGTTAATGTAGTCATTTCAGTAAATCTATAAATACAGAACTGTAACTACATTATAAATATTTGAAAACTTCTTGTAACATCTGTTATTAATTTGCAATAAACATTGGTTATGAAATATTAAAACTGTATTGTCATTATATTCTGTTCTACAATCTACAATTTATCTCTTCAACCAGAACCGTGTATCATTTCCATTTAGCTTGTAATTCTAAAATGAAGGAGGGAATCATTAAGTTACATGCAGATGAGCTTTGAGTGCATTAACCGTGTTGTTATATTTTTGCAAAATGACAGTGTTTGCTTGCTAAGCATCCAGCATATTGTACTCAAACTTATCATTTTCACGATGTGAAGTCTACCACTGAAGTATTTTGTTCTTTCTTTGCTTTTTGTCCCTTTTCAGAAATGCCTGTGAAAAGTAACGGCCTGTACTTTGCAGCTATTAATGGACAGCTGCAGCATCCTGAAAAAACTTGGCAACATGCTTGGCCCAACTACAATTGCATTTGACTGCCAGGTGCTGCCTGAACCACTCTTTACCACTAAACATGCCAGTCACTCGAACCTCGTGCCATTTTGATACAGCAGCCTTGGAAGTTAAACTGTTCCAGACCTGAAAATAGCAAGTGAGGCGTGAAGGAAAGTTTGAAAATACCAGCGAGGTACAGCAGGTCATTCAGTGTCTGCAACAGGAAGAAATGTTAATCAACATTTTGCATTAGAATGATACATCCTTGTTCCCAATTCAAGTGAGAGGCTTGGACAAGGTCTCCTTAACTAATGCCATAGTTTTTGTGCTAGCAGAATAAAGGATATGGATAGCTTTAATGTTCACAAGTCAGAGTAAATGAGAGAGAATGAAAATTGTTGCCCGTCATTTAGTGTTCCATTATGGTGGCACATCAGCTGCTGCCATTTTGACTGGTGCCCTCAGATGTATAGCTGACATGGCTGCTCGATTCAGATAGGAAGCAGCTTGTAATATCCAACCACATTATACAACCACATATTCTCTTTGAATGTACGCACAATTCAAAATGATGATCAGCTGAGTTGACGCCCCCATTTTTTACCTGCTCACCTTTCAAGCATAAGTTAGGTTAGAAATCATGAAATGTCTTCTTTAAAATAGAGACATACTTGAGCGTTTACTTGCTGTAAACCTGGTGGATTGTAACAAGAACCTAATACCTCAGGGAATTAAATTCCTTCTGTTGATTGTTTTAGTGAAAAATGTGGTGCAAGTGATATCATGTTGTATATGCAAGCAACATTTATCAGCGACATTATCGACATGAGAAATGTCAGCCACAGGATTTAGATTATCACCTTAAAACCACATTGCTAGTCTTAACATGCCTAATTTTTATTTTCTGCTTTGGATCCCTGTGCTGGCAATTTTGTCAATGGGAGAGACAGTGATTCTGTGTCCTTGAAGTCTGATGGGGCTCATGGTCCTGGATCTGCAATTATGCCGTTAATATTACAGATTTATTGAGCAATAATTTGCAGTGGATTACTAATAATTTAATGTGTTATATATCAATAATGGCTGCATTGTGGCATGGTGCAGCATTTATAATATCTGGCTTAATTCTGATGCAGGAGGCTGAGGGATGACCTCAAAGAGGTTTATAAAATCGTGAGGGCCACAGATAAGGTGAATGGTCACAGTCTTTTTCCCAGGATAGGGAAGTCTAAAACTAGAGGGTACTACAGGGCTCTGAGCTGCCAAAGAAGGTGGTAGAGGCAGATACAGTTACCACGTTTAAGGAACATTTGGACAGGTACGTGGATAGGAGAGGTTTAAAGGGATATGGGCTAAATGTAGGCAAATGGAATTAGCTTAGATGTGCATCTTGGTCAGCATGGATGAGTTGGGCCGAAGGGCCTGTTTCCGTGCTGTATAACTCCAATGTAGGAGGGGAGATTGGAGGCCGGGCAGGGTGAGAGACCACAGGGTCATGAAGGAAAGGCTTCCAGCCATTAGGCAGGAGGGAGTAGCACCCCTCCACTGTACCAATTCCTATCCAGCTCTCCAAGAAGACTACCCTTGTCTGAGTCACCTCCTCCCACACACCAATCACCCAGCAACCTCCACTGCCATCACAGAACTCTCGGCCCCAATCTATCAAAACTTACTTGACCTTGAGGTATGAAAAGGCTTCCAACCCCTGACCTCTGGTCCTCTCTCTCCATGACCTCCCTCCAGGCCTCTGTTGGATTTCTAACCTTCAACCCAGGCTCTGAATGGATTTCTGACCCCTGATCCCTGCCATTTCTCCCCTCCAACCTTGCTGGAGCACAACCCCTGTTGTGTTCCTCCATTGGCTCTGTAATAGGGCAATGTGTGAAGGAAAATGTTTAGGTGCCTTTCAATGGTGTCTGATGATTTGTGCCTTGGGTGTTGCTGAATTTTCTTGCGACAGGGTGACAATCAGTATGGTTGTCGGTTCACTGTGCAATGCTTCTTTACTTCCTGACACAACTGAAATTATAGAACATAATTTTTTGTTAGGGATCCAGTGTGTTGACATGGCAATTCCAGTGTGACACTGTAATTGGTCAATAGCAGATATGAAAATAATTCAGAATGCACTGTCTCCTATTTCTCAAGAGGAACATTTCTCCTTAGCTGAAGGCATATCTGCATACTTTCCAAGCACAACTGTGACTGAATTTGTGTGTCTTTCAACTGTTCCTGATTTACACATTTCCTTTGTCAAAATATATGATAGATGGGAAAGCAATTTGCTTTTATATTCCATTTCTCACTTCCTTAGCAAATCTCAGAAGAGATAAAGGAGGGATATTTCATCAGCAAACACAACAGCCAATTTTGTGCACAGCAAGCACCCATAAATAGCAAAATAGACAATGAAATGTTAATCTGTTTTTCACTGCCATTGGCTGAAGGAAAAATGCAGACTAGAACTGGGAAACCACCCCCAGTTTTCTTTGAATAGCGCCATGGGAACTTCTAGCTCCACTGCATCAGATGATAAGGCCTTCTCTTGCCCATTTAACCAAAAGAATACAGATGCAACTTTCCCTCAGTACTGCACTGAAAGCTCATGTGAAGTAGCTTGAACCCATTGCCTTCTGACTATGAAGCAAGTGTGTGACTGTTGAGCTAAGGGAAGTGATTAGAAGAATTTTAAGTGTTGACATCAACAAGGGAGCTGCAAGAAAATCAAGAGAATGATGGAGAGAAGAGTGTTTTTAAACAAACAAGCTAAAACAGCATTGGAGCATTTCAGAATTTGTGTCTTTTCCAAATTAATAGAGGAAGAGATAAACAAAGGTTATCATTTTATTTTGATTTACATATTTGCCATTATTATCTTTGGGGGATTTAAAATGTTAACACTGCCGCTGTATAATAAAAATCTTTTTACTATAAGATGATAACCACCATTCTTATTAATTGGATATTACATTTTTGTGCACCATTTCATGAGATGTTAATTTTAATTATTAATAAAGCTTAATTTGTTTTAATATGAGATCTTTATGTAGTTGAATTTGAGTAAGACTGGTTTATTGGTAACTGATATTAGGTTAATTGTGGTGCCATTTTAAGAAAGCACCTGACTCCTGCCACAATTTAAATTTTGGCAGGTTTATCACTAATAACTTGGAAGTACTGTTTATCCTAATGTCAGACAGGAAAGGGATTTGACAACAGACGCATCAAAAATCATTTGATTATGCAAAGTTCTTTGAAATGTTTTAATTTGATAGGAGCCACGTAAAAATATTATTCATTTCTACAATCATTATTAAATAATTAAAAATCCACAGAAAATCTTTCATCCATTGCTAAGCCTCAAAACTGAACCTTGGATCCTTCTTAAAAGAAGGCAATCCAAGCAATTAAAGTAGATCCTCACCCTAAATTTAAATGGTCTGATTCTTTATTGAGTTAGTTGATCTTAAGTAGGTTGAAATGTCTTCCACAGTATTTCTGGATTACAGGGAAAGGAAAATATTTGCCAGCATTCCTGCTTTAGTTGCTATTGTGTGACTAGGAAGGGGATGTCTATGATTGTTGGTTAAGGTAAATTCAGAGCTTTTATATTTGACTCCTTGTTTCCTCCTTGGCCATACCTTTCAAGATTTCTCCATTAAATATACTCTCCCTTTTCTTGCTTTTCCCAGTGTTACATCACACTTATTTGCACTAAGTGCATAAATTAAAGCTCTGAATTTATGAGTGCAATTGGATAAAATAACCTTAAAACAATTCCCATGGCATTCCTTGTTTCATAAATCGAGGAGTTGAGTACAAAAGCAAGACGATAATGATGTTTTGTTTTCAAAGGAATGTTAGGTCACAGTTAGTGTGTACAGATAACGATGTCCAAAAGAAGTGACCAAATTAAGGGCATAGATTAGCCAAGATGACAGGATGGGAAACTACATTTATGAGAAGTTTGAGACACTGAGATGGTTTCACTGGAAGCAGTAAGAGGATATTTAACAATTTCTTTTAAATTACAGTTTTAGTTGGCTGAACAAGCAGAGAGGTGTACCTCTATTTAGTGAATCAGTGGTGAAAACCTATCAAATTAACATTACTAGTGCACTTTACAAATGCTCGTTCTGACCTTTATTCATTTCTGTATTTGTATTGTGAATAGTAGAATCATGAGGTGTGCCCACTTCTCAGCAATGTAACAGTTTTACAGACATCCAGTCTGCAATAAGAGCAAGTCTCAGCTAGTAAATAATTTTAAGTGTGCATTAAGACACAAAATTATGCTGTACCTTAATGCTTTCACATTAGTAACAAGGATGGCAAATTTTCTTCAGATTCATTGCCTCTATCTTGGCAAATTTTAGATGATCTCATAGCACCAAAACTGTTTTTTGCAATGTTTTCCTGAAACCACACACAGATTTTGTTTGTCAATGGTCTCCACATGTTCCAACAAAAGAATACATTTCAGCAAGCCACAGTAGCTAGTGCACAGGCAAGGTTTAACCATGTCACTGCTGATGAGGACGCAGGACTGCCAGATTTGTTATATCAGGAGACTTGAAATTTATGACTGAGCTCAAGAACCATTTAGCCTGTACAGTGAATGGATAGACATGTCTTTTAAAGCAAACAATATTGTGGAGGTTGGTGGAAATTCTGTGAGAACCCAAAACAATATAAAGCACAAGTATGAAACAGTACACCTGAAAGAGATTGGACCAGAAGCAAATGGCAAGCTGAGAAATCTTCTCATCTCACAGAAAGTGTCTTGCTTAAAGGTATTGAACAGAAATAGGAAGATTACTTTGATCCTTGTTCATTACAAAACCATGCATGAGCTGAAAATGACATATGTTGCATTAAATCTGGTGTAGGCTTATTTAAAAGTCACAAGATGAATGATAAGCAAGATAAGCCCATTCCTTTTACTCCTTGAACATTCAAAAGGAGCAAGAATGATTAGAACAATGCACAAACAGAGCAGAAGCTCATGGAATATTTTTTTACCAGACAGATCCTTAAACCAGCAACAGATCAGAAGCCACTACCCATATTAGCTTCCAAGTTAGAGATAGCTGCTATGGCACCACCAAGAATGCAAAGATGGGCAATCAGTCAGTACCATACTATTGAGTAGAGAAGTTCCATGCAGAATGCCATGTCAGATGCTTTGTCACAGCTACTACATGTGAACTCTAATGTTGAAAACATAAATTTGATTTATACATTAAATGCGATTGGTGAGGACTTTCCAGTAACCATGTGTACATTATATATTTATTTTCTCCTTTATAGGAATTTTATGTCTTGCACCATACTGCTGCCACAAAACAACAAATTTCATGACATATATCAGTGATAATAAACCTGATTCTGATTCTGAATTGCAGGCAAGACCCAGAATGACTGACTACTTAACATATATTGAAGGAATGGAAAAAATGTGATCCTTGCACAGACAAGGGACTAAATCTGTTCCACATTTGTCATAGTGAGGTGAGTAGGGTGCATGGAGTGGTAATATCTACTACTTTGAGAGGAAGAATTTTGGTTGAACTTCACACTGAGTAAACAGGAATAGTCGGTTTGAATGCAGTTGCTAGATGTTTTGTTTATTTTCGCTATTTTGACAGTGACTTTGAATCAATCCAGTTGAAGGATCTCAATCTAAACTTCAACTGTCCACTTCTCTCCACTGATGCTGCCCAACCTGCTGAGTTTCTCCAGCATTTTGTTTTTTGTTCCAGATTCCAGCATCTGTAGTCTCTTCTGTCTTGAACTTGAATCATCATTGAGCAAGTACAATATTTTCCAAAATTCTCGGAACAAACCAGCAAAGACTACTTTGCAGTCATGATCATGGCCGATCAGACCTTTTCAGAGAATACATGGAGGCTTTTGTGATAAAAGAAATTATATTGTACAAGTACTGATCAATAATCATTCCAGGTGGATTGAAGCATACATATACATATATTCATGTACATATGTACCATTATTGTACAAATCATGACTGAATTGAGGTCTATATCTGCATATAATTGTTGACAATGGCCCTCGGTTTGTATCCTTCTCAAATGTTATGACATGGAAAGGCATCAAGCAAACTTTCATTCTGTCATATCACCCAGCTTCCAAAGGAACAGCTCAATGATAGAGCCATGGAGTGAAACAGTTGTACAGCACGGAAACAGACCCCTCAGCCCAACTCGTCTATGTTAACCAAGTTGTCTGCTTGAGCTAGTCCCATTTTCCTGCATTTGGCCTATATCCTTCTAAACTTTTCCTATGCATGTACCTGTCTAAATGTCTTTCAAACATTGAAATTGCACCTGCCTCTACCACTTCCTCTGGCAGGTCGTTCCATATACCCACCACCCTCTGTGTGAAAATGTTGCCCCTCAGATCCCTTTAAAATCCTTCCCCTCTCACCTTAAACCTATGCCCTCTAGTTTTAGACTTCCCTACCTTGGGAAAAAGACTGTGACTGTTCACCTTATCAATGCCCCTCATGATTTTATAAACCTCTATAAGGTCACCCCTCAGCCTCCTATTCTGCCGGGAAAAAAGTCCCTGACTACCTCGTCTTATAGCTAAGCCATCTAGTCCTGGTAACATCCTCGTGAATCTTTTCTGCACCAGACAGGATAGGTAATAAAGTATTTAGGATGTGTTCAAGGAGCATGTGTTGTGGGCATATTCAAAACTCATCATGACGTATCACCTCCTGAAGAAAAGAACAATTCCTTCCTCTATCACAGGGTATGTATGCACTCTGAACTATTAATGAAGAAAAGACTAAGAGCACACTTGAGCCAAATTTTGTTTCTAGAGTTGAACAGAAGCAGCTGAGTGAAAAACGTCACTGCTCAGAAGGAACATAGTTTCAAGTAAAACAAGCACATCGTGGTCAAGCAGCTCCTCAGAGCAGGAAGCTGGGAATCGTGGGAAAATTAGCCAAGTTAACCTTGTGTGGGTTCCAAATCCACAAGACTAACTGGGTCAGACATTCAGTCTGAGCTCACAGGTTAGTGATCCTATGGCAAGAATATGTGTTAATAACCATAATGTGGTCTATCGATATATGATTAAATATTTCAACATCAAAACCAGTAGGAAATTAGGAAGACTCTGAAAGCTATTTACTAGACTGCATTTATAACTTTCATTGAATTTGTATACTTTATTAATGTTACTAGTATCTCACAGCTGCTCTTAAAAAATCTGAGTGTGTTTTATACTTAAGAATGATTTTCTTCCTACATTGAAGTGTTGGTTTAAATTGTGATCCTATTGAGTCATTTACTGTGCCCGTTTTTCAATGATGTAACCATTCTAGAGAAGCCTGGTCTGTAGTCAGAGTTTAACGTGTGCTGTTTTGCAAATAAGCATCAGGTCTTTGGATATATCTTTATGCCATGTTTCAATGCATTCATGAAGACATTACAATGTTATTTATAAAAAGAAGAGAGGCTGAGAGATGCTTCTTTACACAAAGTGTAGGAGAACAAAATACTTTGCAATTGGAAATGGTTAAGATGGACTCAGTTGTACCTTTAAAGATGAAAATGGTTAAATTTTAAGGCAGGGGAAGATACAGATCAATTGAGAGAGAAAGAGAGCAAATGTGTGGCTTTGAATTTAGATTGGTGTTGTAAGAAGCAAAGCACTTGTCCAATAAACCAAATGCCTTCTCTTGAATTGTAAAAATTATTGCTTTGTTGGTCCACGTTTCTAGACCCATTTCCACAGACCCAGTCATACTCTGCATCATGCAATCTGCTGGAAGAACAGAGCAGCATCTGTGGGGGAAAAGGAACTTGTCAGTGTTTCAGGTCGAAACCCTGCATCAGGACCTGATGAGTCCTCATTTTCTCCCGACAGATGCTGCTCGACCCACTAAGTTCCTCCAACAGATTGTTTGTTGCTCCAGATTCCAGCATTTGTAGCATCTTATATCTCCATACTTTGTTCACATTTACTCACCCTTCTGATTCAGTCCTTATGTTACCCTGGACAGATATATTAAAAGAGAGGGTAACTGACCTCACTACAGGTAAAGTGTTGCAAAGGCTGAATTACGACAGTCTGCTAAACTTTTTTCTTCTCTTTCTTCTTGGAATTTGTGCATCTAAAAAAAAGAAGAAAATTTTTTAAAAGTGGATCACAAAGGAACAGAATTAATGATGTCTTTCTGGTTAACTGGAATAAATGTTCTATTCCTGCTGCATTTATTTGCTGAATGGCAGTGGGTGGGGCTGCCCAAGATATCTTCACAAATTGGCATCATCAGACACCCCAGAATCCACAAAACATCCTTGATTCCAAGAATCTACCTTAGAAGAAGAATGGATGACACAATAGCAATAACAATGAAGAGACCGAATGCTGTGAAAGAGATATGGCTGATGCCTATCTTTCCACTACCCAAGTCCAAACTATCCATTGACTGCATCTCAAGGCATTTGGTTGCTTCCTCCTCATAGACAATGATAGCTAGGAGGTGGGGGAATAGGGGTCCACAGTTTGTGACTGTTCTCACACTTAGGCTATGGACTACACACTTGTCTAAGGACAATAAAATCATTATTTCGCTATGAATATCCTCTGACTGCCATGAAATCCAATCCAATATGGATGCTGGCAGGCAAGCCAAACAGGATACAAGACCTAAAATATCTGGATTTTCTTGATGGGGTGTAGGCTGTGATGGTCCTACGGTACTTAATGATAATATTGTCTTGCTGTACAATGCGGTGAGAAGGTGGTGATTGTTGCTGCAAAAAATGCTTAGTTCAGTGCACTCTTTATGTGTGGTACTTTATTTGAACACCCTTAAATCTTTCAGTAGTTGACCAGTTCATGTTTGGTTTTCATTTCTACCCAATCCCTTGGACACCCTCTTCCTCTTGTGGTTCATACTCATGGAATCATGCATGTAGTATAAGAGGGTGCCATTTAGCCTACCGTACCTGTCCATGTTCTGCTGGCATTCTGGCTCCATTACTCTAATTGGGCTGTACACATTCACCAGGATCTTTCAATCCCCTCTGGCTGGGGACAAGAGCAAGGAGAAATGGAATTCTGCCTAGGGAAACAGGAATATGGCTGTTCTGAAGCCAGTGGCACACTTGGTACACCAGTGGCTGTTGTTAGCTGGCTAGGGCGGCTTCATTCCATGACCACAGAATCTTTGAGACTGAAACTATGTTCTTGAAGTGGAAAAAGTTCCCATTTTCAAACACAAGTAAATTCAGATTTTTATTGATCATGACCAGGACAATAAGCATCAGTGAAAAGACTCTTCCAGTTTGTTATCTGTATTGAAATCACTAATGAATTTATAACTGAATACACAAATAAAGAAAATCTTTGCTTTCTCCTCTTCCCTTCAATGTGTACATTTGGTATCTTAAATAATGCTGTGATGCTGGATAGTGCTCAACTCAGGACATAAATATTTACATTTTCTATGACCAAGAATACAAAAAAATCTTTTTATTTACACTGGCACAGGGCCAGACTGCTGCTAAGGCCTCAGGCTAAAGCAGGTTTTTGCAGTTCTGAATGATGTGTTTCAATGTTCAGCTGGCAGGTTCTTTGGCTGCACTAAGCCTGAAAAAATTTTTTTAACTGAACAAAAAAGATATTCAAAATTAAGCAGGATATTTATTTGGTAAATTAATTCACTTAATGTTAAAAGGCATATTCTTCAACCAAATGCATGCTGATTAAATTGAGTTATCTATGAATAATCCATCCATTCCACCTACGTGAAGCTGTCCTGCCTTCCCAACAGCAGTCTGACTGAGATCATGAATCAGCACAAGGACATAAATGTGACTTCCTCCTGTTGCTGTGGTAAAGTTTATTTGATTTCCCAATGCATTCTGGAATTCCAACCACCCACGAGTTCCTAAACAATTAGGTTTGGAGGATACTATTGCAACACAAGTAGGGCAAAGGCACAGCAGCAAAGATTCTCTCTGTTGTGTCAATGCACTAATTTTTCGTTCAACAAGCACAGTTTCAATCAAACCAGAATTCCACTTCTATTTACTACAATTGATTTGACCCTAATTGTGGGATTTATGGACCAGTTAAAGCAAATGAACTGGCATCCAGGCAACATAGTATAAATCATAATTAACCAGTTTTACTCTGCTTATCCATGTCATTAATTCCAATGATCTAGCTTTCTGATATATTAGTTTGAAAGAACTATTGGAATTTTACTGTCTTTGGTTTTATCAGTTTTGAAAAGCAGAAATGAAAATCTTCAAATGCTGACGAAAGGTAATCAAACTGGAACATTACCTCTGTCTGAAAAGGACAAAACTGCAGTTTCTGGGAATCTGAAACAACAGCACAAAATGTTGTGGACATTCTGCAAGTCAGGTAGCATCTGTGGTGAGAGAACAGAACTAATGTTTTAGGTCAACGACGCTTCATCAGAGTTGGAAAATGGAGAAAACAAACATGTTTTATGTAATGGAGAAGGAGAAAGGTGGAAAAGGGAAAGGAAATATCCGTGATTGGGTGGAGACCAAGCTTGTTCAGGTGAGACAAATGTTTTCAGAGGCAGCTAAGAGAGGCCTCTGACTGCAGGGATGAGGGCAGATGTAGGAATACAAAAACAACATTGCTGGGACTGTGAGATGCTGAACACAGCATTTGCTGGAAATCTGAGAAAAGAAGAATGCTGGATCTTCAAGCTGAAACATTAACTCTGTATATTTCTCTACAGATGCTGCTTGACCTGCTGAGTACTTCCAGCATTCTCTAATATTGTTTCAGATTTTAGGCATCTGCTCCATTTCATACCTCATATTTCCAAAGTTGCTGTTTTACTTTATCAATCCTTCTGGTTATATTTCCTCCAGAGACTTCAGCCACAATAATCAACCTTCATCGCTCTTTCTCAGTTGGCACCACAACCCCTTGTGTCTTACGAAGATACATAAGGAGCAGAAACGGGCCCTGCATGCCTGCTCTGCCATTAAGTGAGATACTCATCGATCTGATTGTACCCTCAGCTCTGCGTTCCCGTCTACTTGCAGTAACCGTCAACCACACTACTCATTAAAAGCATATCTACCTCTCCACTAAAAATATTAAAAGATTTTGCTTCCACTGCCCTTTGAGGAAGAGTTCCAAATGCTCATGATAATCTGAGTGAAAAACTTCACCTCATTTCTGTCTGAAACGGACAACCCCCTATATAAAAAAAGTAACCACAAGTTCTAGATTGTCCCACAAGGGGAAATGTCTGCTCCACATCCACCATGTCAAGATTACCTCAGGATCCTTCAATCGAGTCACCTTTCACTTTTCTAAATTCCAGTGGATACAAGACTAACCTGTCCAACCTTTCCTAATGAGGCAATCTTCCCATCCCACAGTAGCTGGTCTCCACCCTTTAACAAATATTCCCTTTGTTGTCACTAATAGTACTGCTGAAATAAATAATAGTTACAGCAATAAAATGAGAGATACTGAGAGACACTTTGCTATATATTAAAAAAAACATGCACTTACATAAAAGAGCTTCACAATCAATGAACTATCTTCCATAATATAGGTATCACAACAGCTAACTTGCTAGAAAAATGAACACTGACAATACAATTTTAATTGTTAAAAAATGAAGGGATTGGTATTTTGCTTGCTTTGCTATTCCCTGCATTTAAAACATAATGGATAGGAAAGGTTCAGAGGGCCAAATGCAAGCAAATGAGAGTCGCTCAGGTAGGTAACTTGGTCGGTGTGGACAAGCTGGGCCAAAGGGCTGTTTTCCATGTTGTATAGCTCTATGACCCTATTACTCTATAATTTTCTTTAGACTAAGTAGAAATAATCTTTTAACTTTGGACCTATGTCCTTGCTCCAGGTACTTGTGTGCATTGTACAGATGAGGGAGGGCTTGGGTAGGGGCTGAAAGGCAATTATCAAAAATCTGGTATTGGTTGGCAGAAAATACTTTGATGGACTGCTCATGCAGCCAGTCAAGAAACTCAGAATGTAAAGGTCATCATGGTGCATCATTGGTATTGGTATTGGTTTATTATTGTCACTTGTACCGAGGTACAGTGAAAAACTTGTCTTGTATACCGATCGTACAGGTCAATTCATTACACAGTGCAGTTACATTGGGTTAGTACAGAGTGCATTGATGTAGTACAGATAAAAACAATAACAGTACAGAATAAAATGTGACAGCTACAGAGAAAGTAAAGTGCAATAAGGTGCAAGGTCACAACCAGGTAGATCGTGAAGTCATAGTCCATCTCATCATATAAGGGAACCGTTCAATAGTTTTATCACAGTGGAGTAGAAGCTGTCCTTAAGTCTGGTGGTACGTACTCCTGTATCTTCTACCCAATGGAAGAGGAGAGAAGAGAGAATGACCCAGGTGGGTGGGGTCTTTGATTATGCTGGCTGCTTCACCAAAACAGCGAGAGGTAAAGGCAGAGTCCAAGGAGGGGAGGCTGGTGTCCGTGATGCACTGGGCTGTGTCCACAACTCTCTGCAGTTTCTTGCAGTCCTGGGCAGAGCAGTTGCTGTACCAAGCTTTGATGCATCCAGATAGGATGCTTTATATGGAGCATCAATAAAAGTTGGTGAGAGTCAAAAGGGAAAAACCAAATTTCTTTAGCCTCCTGAGGAAGTAGAGGCACTGGTGAGCTTTCTTGGCCATGACATCTACGTGATTTGACCAGGACAGGCTGTTGGTGATGTTCACTCCAAGGAACTTGAAGCTCTCAACCTTCTCAACCTCAGCACCATTGATGTAGACAGGTGCATGTACACCGCCCCCTTTCCTGAAGTCAATGACCAGCTCTTTTGTTTTGTTGACATTGAGGGAAAGGTTGTTGTCATGACACCATTTCACTAAGCTCTCTATCTCCTTTCTGTACTCTGACTCATCGCTGTTTGAGATACAGCCTACAACGGTGGTATCATTTGCAAACTTGTAGATGGAGTTAGAGCAGAATCTGGCTACACAGTCATGAGTGTATGGGGAGTAGAGGGCTGAGGGTGCAGCCTTGTGGGGCACCAGTGTTGAGAATAATCGTGCCGGAGGTATTGCTGCCTATCCTCACTGATTGCGGTCTGTTGGTTAGAAAGTCAAGGATCCAGTTACAGAGGGAGGTGTTGAGTCCTAGGTCTGAGAGTTTGGTGACTTTTGCTTGGGATTATTATATTGAAGGCAGAGCAGTCAATAAACAATAGTCTAATGTAGGTTTCTTTACTGTCCAGATGCTCCAGAGCTGAGTGTAGGGCCGAGGAGATGGCACCACTGTAGACCTGTTTTGGCGATAGGCAAATTGCAGTGGGTCAAGATTGTCTGGGAGGCGGGAGTTGATGCGTGCCATGACTAACCTCTCAAAGCACTTCATGATGGTGGATGTCAGAGCCACTGGTCGGTAGTCATTGAGGCAATGTTACCTTGCTTTTCTTCAGTACTGGGATGATAGTGGTCTTCCTAAAACAGGTGGGAACCTGAGATTGAAGCAGGGAGAGGTTCAATTTTGGCTTCATCAATCACTGAAAAACCCATAAATTACATAAAGCCTTTTTACTGAACAAGCATGATTTCCGTGTCTCATATAAGAGAGGAAAAAAAAACAATAATGGTGAAACCAGGATTAATAACTCACAGCAGGCACGGTAGTGTAGCGGTTAGCGTAATGCTATCATAGCGCCAGCGACCCGGGTTCAATTCCGGCCGCTGTCTGTAAGGAGTTTGTACATTCTCCCCGTGTGTCTGTGTGGGTTTCCTCCGGGTGCTCTGGTTTCCTTCGACATTCCAAAGACGTACTGGTTAGGAGTTGTGGGCATGATATGTTGGCGCCAGAAACGTGACGACACTTGGGGGCTGCCCCCAGAACACTCTACGCAAAAGGTGTATTTCACTGTGTGTTTCAATGTACATGTGACTAATAAAGATATCTTATCTTATCTTACAAAACAATTAAAAATGATTGACCGTGCACAAAGACAAGAAGCTTCCGGATTTCTGTTCTTTTTGATTTCAAGATTGTGTCACTGGGCATTGACAGAAAATGCTGAAAATTTTCAGCATTTCAGACAGCATCTGTGGAAAGAGAAAGAGTTAATATTTCAGGGTGAAAACCCTTTGTCAGAACTCTGGGCCTTTGACTTGAAACATGAACTGTTTCTCTTTCCACAGATGCTCCCTGACCTGCCGTGTTGTTCCAGCATTCTGTTTTTAGTTCAGATTTCTAGCATCTGCAGTTTTTTATTGTTATTAAACAGTTGTTGACTAGAAGGGTTGAGAATGGCCTAGGCTAGTCACCCAAGATTTATATTCCTTCTTGGTCCCATTGAGCTTCACTTGATCTACCCTGGATTATTTTGCAAGGTAATATAATCCATTGATTTTATTATAAGCGGTGCTTCTTAAGCAGTTGTCTGATATGGGAGGAGAGATGAAAAGATTAAAAGATGTACTCAAAGCCTCCTTAAAGAAATGCAACCTCCCCACTGACTCCTGGGAATCTCTGCACCATGACCACTCAGAAAGGAGAAGGAGCATTCAGGATAGTATTGAGAACCTTGAGGTCACATCGGGAGCACACATAGGGCCTTCATAAGTGGTGAAAGGAGCAGACCACCTTACAAACTTTCCACCTGCCTCATCTGTGGAAGAGCCCAGGATTCCCAAGTTGTCATAAGCCACTTCAGAACCCACTGAACTAGAGAGGAACTAAGTGATCCTCGATCACAAGGGACTTCCTAAGACTGCCAAGGGACTTCTGATTGAGCTGTCCATTCCAACCCAACCCTCTCCTCTTCCACACTTCAAGAAGATTTTACAAGGTGAACTGTTGAAGGTCGCTAATATCACACTAGACTGTGACACCTTGTCAACCCAATGATTGGTTTGAAGTGGTATTGTTGGATTTGCACATGTATGGCTAAATTTGATAGTCTGATATCAGTGGTATGTTGGCAGCTTATTAAAAATGCAAATCTAAGGGAGTTCTTGAACTTCATCCACAAAACATCAGAGAAAAGAGCGCTGTGCCGTTGGAAATCAGGTTGACTGGAGTATAATGATTTATATGATGTTGTCTGAATGTCAATTCATTTACATTAACTGGTCCATCGGGAAACTTGCAACTTCATTTATTGGCTGGATTTCACTCTCCTTAGCAATTTTTTCTGGCATATTCTAACCCAGATTACATAAATATATTCAAAATTCATCTGCAGTGTTTGAAAACAGTTCTTATTTATTCACATTACAACCGAATTTTACAACACCGTTTCTCTTGAAACTGTCCTATTTAGAGGGCTAACACTTAAACTTCAATCTTCGCCCTCGCTGCATTCTCTGACCTCCAATGACCTCGTGTATAACCTTGCACATGTGCCCGGACTGCTTTGCCCAGAGTCAGGGTCACTCTTATCTTCATGGCCTCAGGATCATTCCAGGCTGCAGTCAACAGTCTCTGCCACGTTGCACAGTTTGCTGTTCACCACTGCACTGGGGAAGTCAGCCAAGATCCACACTCAAGGAGAGGAGACTAAATGTTCTTGTCCTTCAACCCAAAGGAGCAAGCAGTACTGGCATGGCAGTTTGTTTCTTTTGCACACTTCCCCCTGGAGCAGGAATTAGAACGTGGAACACAGAACAGTACAGCACAGGAAGAGGCCCTTCGGTCCACAATGCTGTGCCGAACTATTTAAGCTAGTTATTAAATGCCTAACTGAACTAATCCCTTCTCCTTTCAAGGTCCATATCCCTCCATTCTTTACACATTCATGTGCCTATCTAAGAGCCTCTTAAACACCTCTATTGTACTTGCCTCCACTACACCCCTAGCAGCGCATTCCAGACACCCACCACTCTCTGTAAAAAAAAACTTGCCCTGCACATCTGCTTTGAACTTATCCTGTCTCACCTTAAATGCATTGCCCTCTAGTATTAGACATTTCAAACCTGGGAAAAAGATACCAGCTGTCTATCTATGCCCCCTTCATAATCTTATAAACTTCTATCAGGTCTCCCCTTAGCCTCATTATAGTACATGCTCTCTAATCCAGACAGCATCCTGGTAAACCTCTCTGCACCCTTTCCAAAGCCTCCATATCCTTTCTATAATGGGTTGACCAGAATAAAATGCAATGCTCCAGATGCAGCCCCACCAGAGTTTTATCATTCATAGACAGTAGTCAGGTCCTTATGGAGACCACCCTAGCCTTGCATGTCCTGATGGAGACCACCCTAGCCGTCCTCAAAGCCTTGCAGCAACTCTGAAGTTTGTGCATCCCCTCAATCCCTCTCCCCCTCCAACTCTGTCCCCCCCCCACCCCCCATAAAGAAATAACTCCTTGTGGCCTTGTGGTCACTACTCAGTCTGTCCAGGTTCCTCTAACCCTCCCTCCCTCCCTCCCCATCTGCCCACAACCAGAAGTATTGACCCATGCCCTCCATTATTGCAGCATCTATTCATTGGTCACAATCCCCTGAACTTAGAAGAGTGTTCCTTATATGGTGTTTTGTTCCTTTAAGAGCTTCTGGATAACTCACACCTGGTGTGTTACATTATAACAGCCGCGGGAACTTGCAACACATCGGGAATGCCATGATGAAAGAGGGAATCAGTTTCAGATACACGGGCAAACCTGACAACATCGTTCTGGGAAGCTCACAAATGAAGTTCTCACTCTTTATGTAACTTTCACACAGGGTGAACCACAATCATGTTCCACGTCGAAAATATATGGAGGAATTTCTAGCCCCTTTTGAGATAATTAGGTGGTTAATCACAACCTAAAGTTTTGCTTTAACTGAAAAGGTTGCACAACAAATGTAGCATCATTTTCCTAGAAGTGCAATGTATGGGTGTGGGTATGATTCAACATGTTCAAGTCTGAATTGCCAACACAATGATATCCACCCTCTGCTGTCAATATTTCAAATGTGTCAAGTAAGAAGGAACTTACGTTGCGGAAAAGCTAAAGAATGAATGAGAGTAATTATAGCATGGTGATGGCACAGCAGTCAAGTTCAGGGACTAGTTACCTAGAACTCCTGGGCTAACCATCCAGAGGCAGTGGTTCAAATCCAGCCATCCCAGTGATGAAAATTAACATCAGTTAATAAGCTATATGTTAAAATACACTCGTCTCAGTAATAATGAGCACAAATCCACTGGATTGTCATAAAAAACCCATCTGGCTCAATGATAGGTGTCACAGTGGCACAGCAGGTAGAGCTCCAGTGATCCAGGTTTGATCCCAACCTCGAGTGCAGTCCATGTGACTCCGTGGGTTTCCTCCAAGTGCTCCAGTTTTCTCCCACATCCCAAAGATGTGCTGCTGGGTTATTTGGGCACTGTAAATTGCCTTAGCGTAGGTGAGAATTAGGGGGAAGTTGGTGGGCATGTGTAGGAGAGAAGAAAGTAAGAGAGGGAATTGGGCTGATGGAAATGCTCTAAGAGCTAGTATAAGTTGATGGCCTGAATGGCCTTGTATGTTATAAGAGAAACGAAAATAATGCCCTTTAGAGAAGGAAATCTGCCATCCTACTCCATCTGGCATATGGTTCAATGAGGTGTAAAGAGCATGGTCTTAACCCCTGTAGCCATGGTATACTTGGGGATCTATCGGCGGGCAAGCCATATCTAAAAATGATGCAACAACTGGTGAAGTTCCAAGGAGGACTAGATGCATGCTAAACAGCTGAGACAGTAAGCAATAGACAGAGCTGAGGGATCCTACAACGAAAGGATCAGATCGGAGCTCGGCAGTCCTGTCACATCTAGTCATGAGCGGTGGCAGATAATTAAGCAGCTGATGAGAGGAGATGCCTCCAAGAAAATCCCCAGCTTTTGAGTTGGCAGGTCTGTGTGTTACTGCTAAAGACAAGGCTGAAACATTTGCAAGCATGCCCAGGGAGGTGGGTGGGCATTCCTTCTCTGCTTCACCCTGAGACCCCCATCACAAAGGCCAGACTTCAGCCAGTCACGCACACAAGCAAAGGCCTGACAAACCTAACATACTGAATGCCTTGCAAGTCATCAGTATTGGAGTATCTGCCCCCAAAGACTTAGAAAATAACTCCCACAAATTTCCCTGCAGTGCCACTTCAATGTGTGTCTTCAAGCTTTGATGTGTTTTCAGATCTCCATATTTAACACTTAATATGCAAGTTATATAACACTTAATTTGAAAGCATCATTTATTGCCCAAGGTAGGAAGAGTTTCACCCAGCCACTACCACAACAAAAAGAATAAGATCTGGTCTAGATCAGTCATCTCAAAGTCAAAGTCGAGTTTATTGTTATATGCACAAGTGCATTTATGCACAGGTGCAATGAGAAACTTACTTGCAGCAGCATCACAGGCACATAGCATTAGAGACACAACATTCACAAGAAAAACATAAATTAAACATAAAATATATATCATTTTTACAAGAAAGGACACAATTAGAACAAAAAAAACAAAGTCCATTGCAGTGCAAAGCAATTAAAATGGTTATAGTGTTGCTATACTGAGGTAGTGATTAGGATTGTGCTGGTTGGTTCAAGAACCAAATGGTTGAAGGGAAGTAGCTGTTCTTGATCCTAGTGATGTGGTACTTCAGGCTTCTGTACCTCCTACCCGATGGGTAGCTGCAAGAAGATGGCATGGCCTGGATTGTGGGCATCTTTGATGATAGATGCTGCCTTCTTGAGGCAGTACCTCCTGTAGGTACTATCAATGGTGGGGAGGGATGTGCCTGTAATGTATTGGGCCAAGTCCACTACTCTCTCCCACTTAGAGTCATAGCAACGTACAGCATGGAAGCAGGACTTTCGGCCCAGCGAGTCTGCTCTGACTATCAAGCTTCCAATTTTTTTTCTCCTCACATTGCCATCCACCCCCCCAGATCCTGTCACTCACCAACCCACTAGGGACATTTTACATTGGCTAAGTAACCTGCCAATTCACTTGTCTTTAGGCTGTAGATGAAACCAGAGCACCTTGGGTGGAAAACCACAAGCCCACAGGGAGAAATCGGGAAACATCACACCGGAGGTTGGGATTGAACCCAGCTCGCTAGAGCTCTACCAACTGTGCCAATGAGCTGCCTCTGGATGAAAATCTGAATTTTTCATCAGAAGGATAGATTAGCAGGGAAGTAAAAGTGAAAGAACCTGGAACAGCTTGATCAGATTCTTAAAACAGTAAAATGTTTGATATCCAGGTCATCCTGCACAAACAATTAGCCGTACAGAACTATAATGGTTGTGAACATTGCAGTTATTTACAAGTGGGCTCTATAGTATGCCAGAGCCGTTGCTTTGAAGTTGTAGGTTGCCTTCCTATGTGCTGTGTGCTTCCCCAAAGTTTCCGAAGCATGAGGTAAAATGGGAATGAAAGTTCTATTAGTTCTAGACATTCAGACTTTGTGTCCTTCTGTATTCACTCGCCCCACTTCAGAATTCATCTGAACAAAGGCTCCTATTTCCTCTCTCAGCAGTGTGGAAAGCCGTTTTTTTGATTTAAGGCAAGGTTTACTTGTGATCATTCAGAGGAATGTTCTTACTTTTTTCCCACGTCTTCTATCTTATGCAATGAATATTTTTTCCCTTAAATATTTCCATAAATACTTTCAATTCTCTTTTCTTCAAGCATTTTACAGTTTTAGCCATCTATCTAGCTCAGCAGTCATAGTGCTCTATGTTACATATCAATCTCATCTAACTATTACAACCAGTCCTTTCTGATAGTTTTCATTTTACAGAATTGTGCTCTATTTTTAAACCTCCCAGAAGTTGATTTTGTAAAATATCTCCACTACTAACACTGAAAGGTTTAAGGATGATTGTAAAGTTTAGCAGCCAGTCAACCTTTCTAATGGATTCTATAGTGATGGAAGCCTTTATTCAAGAAGGAATCAATAAATTAAAGTGACAGCATTTCACTGCCATTGGGCAGCAATGTCACCCACATCATATTGCTGGTGAAAGCCCAGCAACATTCACAGAGGAGGAACATTTCTGTAAACAGAAACTAGTTCAACAAACCACAAGATTTGAATACAATGCAACCTGACATTTCAGTTTACCAAGGCTACCTTACACATCGATTTTAAGTCATAATGACATAAAAATTAATCATGGCACAGTAATAATCTAGAAATGGCATAAATCAGATATAGCTTCTTTTAAGGCAAATATATTCATATAGTTGCAAATTTGCAATTGTTTAAAAGTACGTCAAGGTTTTGTTTTCCCTTTGTTTATTGCAAAGAAACTACATCTTTAAAATGTTTAACATTGTAATTATTTTGAATGTGGGCCTGTTGGTGTTAGATAAGCAGTAACAACAGCTGAATATTATCAGCAGCTTCTGTAGTAAATTTCCAAATCATTTGTGCTTTTGACTGCATAATATTGGTGGATGAGGAAAAACCTTTTTAATTCACCCATTCAGAACAAGCACATATTCCTCATTTAATCTTCTTAAGTGATTCTGAAACTTTTGCTTCCATCATTCTGCTTGTTAGTCTGTTCACTCTGTGCAAAGAAACTGATGTTAATCCTTTTGTAATTTGAACCAAATCCTTTTGTTCCTTTCCTACTTTAAGACAGTGTCCCATACCATGTTTTCCATAATATGCATTACTATACATGCCTCTTTCGGATCTCCTCTCAGACATTTTGTTAGCAGGCAGAAAAGTCCAAGAGGCTCTTCCCTGTATTGGCTCCTGTGCTTGGATCACAGAGAAAGATCATCAGTCCATTGAGCCCACACCAATGCAGAAAGAGTAAGCCCAGCTCTGATCCATAGCCGTGACAACTATAGCGCAGCAAGTACTTTTTAAATGCAACTAACTGCATCCACCATCCCTCTCGGGAAGTGCATCCCAAATCCCTTCCTCCTGCTCCCTCCTTCTTAAAAGTATGTACCTCAATTGAAAAAGTAAATAATATCTTGCTTTCTCCTCTGTCACCAGAACTGAACACTACTTAAGTTAAGCCCTGATCATTCTCTGATTCCCATACAAAGATCAATACTCTATCAATTGTATGTATGACAATTCACCATTGAACAGGAGGAATAGAAAATCTTCATCTTTGTCTGAGAGAATGCAATATTGCTTTTAGGGCATTAACATGGAAACAGTGGTCACTTTAATATATTTGATGATTTGTTCAACTGTATTTAACAATGATAGAACCTTATGATTGGGAGCTGAATCAGTAATACATAATTGCAAAGTCATGCAATAATCCTGCTTCCAGAAAAATACACTTGATCAAAATTAATGTTTTAAATAATTCAAAGTAAATATCAGTGTGGGAATGATGCAAATCAAATTTCCACCAATGACCCTCCAGTAACTAAGAGTGGATTCATGGTAATCCCAGAGGCTGATAAGACATTTTACATTGAGGGGTAATGACAAATGGCACAATAATTCAAACTGGTGGATCTATGGACCATATTTTCACATTGACAACTTTCAAATGGATTTTATGGAAATACTCCTCAGACCAATTTTTAGGAGTCTCATCCCTGGTTATGGTGACACACATTTTATTAATAATTGGAATTGTGTGCAGCTGCTGGAATTGCAAAACCCCAAATGACCTTTTCTCCCTTTCACACCAAAACAGAACCCAAAAGATGGATTCTTTGCCCTTTGGGAGCTCCCACTGACCGTTATCCTCAGTGACTTGTGTAAGTGACTGAAGGAACAAACAACAAACACATTGCCTGAGCCTCTGCTTCACTCTGAAATGAGCCAAAAACTATGTTCACAACCAGATTTGGAAATGTAGAAGCAATTAAATTATTTATTAAATACTCCCAGCTGGTATTTACCTCTGTTTGGGGAGTCTATTCTCCCAGATTTCAACTGTTGAATATTAACAAGAGGAAATAATCCACAATTTTGAGATTATATAAACTGAATTCTGTCTCACATCTCAGTCACTTTAAATTACAAAAATAAATAAATCATGAAAAAAATGGAATAATGAGGTAGCGTTCAAGGTTCATGGACCATTCAGAATTCTGCTGGTGAGGGGAAGAAGCTGCCCCTGAATTGTTGAGTGTGGGTCTTCAGGCTCCTGTACCACCTCCTTGATGGTAGTAACGAGAAGAGGGCATGTCCTGGATGGTGAGTGTCCTTAGTGATGGATGCCACCTTGAGGCACTGCCTCTTGAAGACGCCCTCAGTGGTGGGGAGGGTTGTGCCCGTGATGGAGCTGGCTGAGTCTACAACCCTCTGCAGTGTCTTGCAATCCTGTGCATTTGAGCCTCCATACCAGGCGGTGATGCAACCAAGTAGAATGCTCTCCACTGCACATCTATAGAAATTTACAAGAGTCTTTAGTGACTTACCAAATCACCTCAAACCCCTAATGAAGTAGAGCCGCTGGCGTGCCTTCTTCGTGATTGCTTCAATGTGTTGGGCCCATGATAGATTGTCTGAGATATTGACTCCCAGGAACTTGAAGCTGCTCACCCTTTCCACCGCTGACCCCTCAATGAGGCCTGGTGTGCGTTTTCTCAACTTCCCCTTCCTAAAATCTACAATCAATTCATTGGTCTTGCTGATGTTGAGTGCAAGGTTATGTTGCAACACGACTCAACCAGTCAATCTACCTCACTCCGCTACACCACCTCGTCACCATCTGAGATTCTACCGATAACTGTGGTGTTATCGGCAAATTTATAGATAGCATTTGAGCTGTGCTTAACTGCGCAGTCATGTGTGGAGAGCCAGTAAGATTACATCTGCTGTAGACCTGTTGAGGCGGTAGGCAAATTGCAGTGGGTCCAGGTCCTTGCTCAGGCCATATCCAACCTCTTCAAGCACTTCATTGCAGTAGAAGCTGGCACCTGCACCATTCTTTGACCTGCTTGGGCTGCAGGTCACTTGTGTCCAGTGTCTCACCGCATGTAGATGCTGCCTCTTTTCTATCATCTCTGTCTTGCACAGTGTCAGCTTCCAAGATGGTGAAATCGAATGATGGTGTGCGTTCATCATCGTGGTCTTCTCAAGGTTCCTCCATTGGCTGGACAGGTTGAAGTTCTTGGGTATCTGAAATGAAAAAGGAGCAAGGGCAAGTCTGTGGTGTGTAGAGAAAGAAAGTAAGAGGTTCTTGCTTGCATACATTGCTTATCACTCAGAAGGAAGTGTGGGATGAGAAGAAAATAGGTGGATGATGGTGTTGCTACTATTATCTTCCATAGGTTCAGTCTCATGGCTGGTCTTGGTCACAGTAACATCATCCTAATAATAGGTATCACCTCCTATCACCTCCATGAGGGCATGCAGATTCCTTTATTTATTCCTTTATCAGGATGTGAACACTAATTTGAAGGCAGGTATTTATTGCCCATTCCTAACTGACCTTGAGAAGTGGTAGTGAACGATCTTCCTTATCCACCTCCTATTAGTCTATGCCACCTTGTTCAGTAAGGGAAAGTGAGTATTGTTGGTGACTGCTTCACAGTTTGATGGGTGATGTGACTCTCATGGTTGAATAGGTGGCTCTGTGTGCAGGCTGTGATGTGGATGTGGAACTGCAGCAATGTTAACCCAGCGGGCACGTGGCAGAGCATTTGAATGCTCGATATAAGTTCAGCCATTGTTGGTCGGTGAGTGATGGGCAGTGTGCTGAATTGAGCATTGTCAGTAGTACAGTTACCAGACTATGATACTTCCACTAACCTGACCAACTATGCAAAATCTTTGAACTTCTTGCAATTGTGCATCAGATCCTCAGTCTAAAATCCTGGTATTGACCTCCAGGACTCTTATACCTTTAGTACAGATGGGTACTTGATGATCACCATGGACAAAGTGGATGCAAGGGCTTCTTTAATGTGCTGTATCTCTCCATGGCTCTCACTGTCTCCTGAGCATATATCTAGAGGTTCTCTGGCCCTAACACTTACAGGGCATCTCCTGTTGCTTCCACTTCCTGCCCCAGGGCCTCCAGAACCGTTCCTCAAAGGCTTGGATTCCATATTCTCCATTACTTCTGATCTCTTCACCAGTTCTGAGATCTGCTACCCTAGTGAAATGACTGCCAACACCCTCGCATTATTTTTAAGGACATGCCTTTGATGAATACACCCCAAGTTTTAACTGGAGCAGGTCACTAACTCTGACCGGTCCGGGCGATGGCCAGTGAGGAGATTGCTCTCTGAATGCAGCCGTTATGGAAATCAGCCAACTTTATGCTACTCTCATTCCCCTTGATGGATGCAGTTTAGTTCTGTATGTAGTGCCAGCACTTGTTTTTGGGAGAGATTAGAATTAGCCCTCAGTTTTTAAACTCCATAGCTGCACCTCCACGTTCTCGCTGAGTCATGGGGTGGTTCTCTTTGCAGAATTAAATGATTTTTAACAGTTATTGCATTTCAGCAAGGGAAGAAAATACCCAATTTGAACTAGTTTCTGTTATCCTGAAATTCAAAGACATAACACAATAGGCCTTAAGTGGTTTTCACCAGCTTAAGTTTGTTTCAATTACTGGGTTCTTTTACGCTTTATTGGTCAAAAATTCTGAAAAGCAGCATTATGTTTTTCTACAGAGCAGCGTGAAGATAATCTTTATTTTGCAACTCCTATTTGGAACTAAAACTTTTTTAATCTAAATGCTACTTTGTATTTGCGCTTTACATGCCTTTTTACAGAAAATAGTCTCCACTTCTACCATGAAGTGGCTGCGGTCTCTACAACCTTGAGATAATGTTAATTAGAATCGATTTTCAAGGAGTAATTCCCAATCCTCAGATGTGTAGATCTATAATATATAAATTTAACAACTTTTACTCATTCATCCATATGTTGCAGAAAACCTTGAGCTGTGCATCAAAATTCCCTCAGCGATTCCATGGTAATCAGTGAAAACCATCCTTAGATTCACAGACCTGACTGTAAGAGCAGACCAATATTTTCATATAAAAAACAAAAACTGAAAATACTGGAAGAACTCAGTAGGTCAGGCAGAATCTGTGAAAAGAGAAGCAATTAATGTTTTAGGTTTGGGACTGAGTAAGAGAGAAACAAGTTAATCCAGATGGCAGAGAGGGTGGTGGAAGGGGATGAGTGGAACAAAGAAAATTTCTCAGAAAGGGTGAAATAGTGTGCGTTTAAGGATCAGTTAAGAAGCTCCTCTGTGTAACATGATGTTTATGTTGTATTGTCTGTGTAATACTGTATAGCCTTACCTAATGGTAAATGCTACACAAATGAAAGAAGAAGGAAAAAGAAATGGGGGGGATGGAAAGGGAGTCAAAAATGGCCAGTTCTGATAAAAAAACAGAAAGAAGGAACAAGTTAGCTAAAGCTGGAGAATTTGATATTGGGCCCTGCCGCTGCAATGTAACCAGATAGAAGATGAGGTGTTGTTCCCTGAGCTTGCATTGAGCAGCATGATAACTATGCAGTGAACCACAGAAAGAAAGGTCAAAATGGGAGTGGGACGGTGAATTAAAGAGGCGGGCCATTGGAAGCTCAGGGTCACTCTGCGGACCGAACACAGTGCTCGGCAAAGCGGTCACCCAATCTGCATTTGCTTTCTTCATTGTAGAGGAGGCCACATTGTGAATACTGAATGCAGTACACTAGATTGGAAGAAGTGCAGGTGAATCACTGATTTACTTCGAAAGACTGTCTGGATCCCTGGATGGTGGTAAGAGAAGAGATGAAAGGGCAGTGTTGCACCTCCTGTGGTTACGTGGGAAAGTGCTGTACAACACGGGGTAGTGTAAGACCAGACAAGGGTGTCACAGAGAGACCGATCCCTTTGAATGCTGAAAGGGGAGGGGAATCTTTTTGATTCCATATACCACTTGGGATGACACAGTGGTGCAGCAAATAGAGCAACAGTCTCACAGCTCCAGCGACCTAGTTTCAAATGCCTTTGTAGAGTTGGCACATTCTTCCAGAAACTCTGTGGGGTTTTCATGAGTTATCTGCTTCCTCCTACATTCCAAAGAAATGCTGCTTAGTAGATTAATTGGTCACTGTAAATTACCCCAGGTGTAGGTGTGTAGTAGGAGAATCTGGGGGAAGTGGAAGGGCCAGAGGATTGGGAGGAGCTGTCAAAGAGCTCCACATTCTTCCGGAAACTCTGTGGGGTTTTCATGAGTTATCTGCTTCCTCCTACATTCCAAAGAAATGCTGCTTAGTAGATTAATTGGTCACTGTAAATTACCCCAGGTGTAGGTGTGTAGTAGGAGAATCTGGGGGAAGTGGAAGGGCCAGAGGATTGGGAGGAGCTGTCAAAGAGCTCCAAGACAAAGCAGTGAAAACCTTCCTAAAAACAGAACATATTCTGATCAATAGTGTGATATGACAAATATCTCCACTCCTGAGATTGAGTATAACTATCTCCTGATTTCATCCTTTACAACTTATCAGGTTAGTCTCACTTGTGGGGATATTCATCATATCATATCACTGCTGGCTACAACTGATCATCTATTTATAGAGGTTCCCAATGGTGTCTCTTGAGCTAACATCTGTGGAAAACTTGCTATCAATTATACATGAACATAACATTTTCTTTAGAAGTGTACGTGAATAGGGAATCATGTGATCAAGCAGCAGGAAAGTTGACCTCCTAGTAGAAGCTCATTTTTTTCTTGCTAATTCCATTGTTTTCAATATCTAAATCAGATGTCTGCAATAAAGGCTGCATCTGGATATTGTTGCAGTCAGCTAAAGGGTTCCCTGATCTCCAGCAACAGTACTTAGACTTTTAAACAGAGAGGAAGATGAAAGAATGATAAGGATGGAAAGAAGAGAGAAAATTAACAAGAGATTGGATTATGAAGTGCCAAGGTTTTGTATGCTATTTAATTCAATTTTGTTGAAAAATAAACTGCACTGGCAAATTGCGAACTTGCTTTAAGTTGCACTTAGTGATCTTCTGACCCAACCCAAAATGTGCCAACTCCCCCAACACTAATCAACCTACTGACTAACTCATCCCAACCACTGACCTCTGCATGACCATCTCAGACCACTAAACACCAGTAGCCTAAACTGGAGCACTTTTGACCTCACTCCAGCACAACTAATCTACTGACCATCTCCCTCCAACCACAGAATCCTCCTCACCCCAATATCCATCCACCAAATTCTGCCCATAGCCCAAATTGGAGGACTTACTGGAAAACCTATGTCCCTATCCCAGTACCAACGATGCTACTGAATGTCACCCTGACCACAGAAGCCCCCCCCCCACCCCATCTCCAACCAGCTAATCTTCCCAGCAACTAATCACAACCCATGAACTCTGATCCCACCTTCCCAACTACTGACTCTACCCACCAATCTCCAGATACAAGCTCTGCCCCGACCCTCTGTACCTAACAAATAACCCTGACATGCCTTCCAACACCCAGCCCTAGCACCAGGTCACCTGATTTCTTTGGCTCATTTTGCAGTGGTGGAGAGTGTAGGCAAAAAGCCAGTGAATGATGAACCCCACCTTGAGATTCATGTATTATTGTATTTCCAGGGATGGGCCAGTAGGCAGGGATAGACCTAAGTAAGAGATCTACCAATTTCCCAACTTGTATATCTTAGGAAGGAGGTGGGAGGGGATGGGATGGGATAGTGCAGCTATAGGAAACAGAACTGCATAGTTTATGAGATTGGTGACAATTGAGGAAATGATGGTTTGATGTGCATTGGTGGGATTGTGGCCCAGGAGAGGCCAGAGGACATGTCAGAGGATTGATGTTTAGTCTCCAGAAGGTAGAGGGTGGTTTGCTAAACAATAGATAGGTGACAGTGATTAGGCAGTGTGGAAAACTGAAACACGCCATGTCGTGTTGGTAGAAGAGATGAGCTGATCAGGTGCCAGATGGAGGGGTCTGTGTGGAATGAGAGTTCAGATAACAGGAGAAAGGATCCCTGTGAAGACAGGAGAGGACTGCTGAACAAAAAATGGGCAATGAGAAGAAGAAATAGAAGCGGACCTCAATATCGTGACGATCTCAAAATTCATTCTGGGGGGTGGGGAAAGGAGTTGAGTGCCTTTGCTCGGGACCTATATTGGGGTCAGGAGGAGAAAGATCAGAGGGGATAGAGAAAAGGCAGCAGGGAGTGGGATGAGCAGGCGAGGGAAGAAGCATCTAGAAAGTAAGGAGTTTGTACGTTCTCCCCGTGACTACGTGGGTTTCCTCTGCGTGCTCCGGTTTCCTCCCACATTCCAAAGACATACAGGTTAGAAAGTTGTGGGCATGCTATGTTGGCGCCAAGAGCATGGTGACATTTGCGGGATGCCCCCAGAACACTTTACACAAAAAGATGAATTTTACTGTGTGTTTCGATGTACATGTGACTAATAAAAGATATATTATCTTATCTAGTAATAACAGTTGCTAAAGTTTGTGAATTTGGGAGTGCAGATTGTGACCATCCCAGCAGCCCACAGCTTTTACACAAATAATGAGTCACAGATTTTGGGTTTCAACCTCATTGCATTCAAGATGGTTCTTTGTGGGGAGGGTGTGGAGAGTAGGTACTCCATTTGGACTGTGGTCCATGTCCCTCATGGAGATAGTAAAGGCTGGTGGTCCTGGAAACTGTGGCCAGAGGAGAGAGATGGGGAAGGGTGGAGGGGAAGTGTGCTGTGGTATGATACAGTCTGGTGCAGTGCAGTGCTCTGTTGATCGCTCCAGGGGATGGACGTTAAAGGTTTGGCCCAAATCTGGAGTTCAGAGATGGGGATCTCAGGACCAGAAGGATTAATGATTATTGTGTAGATTCCTTGCCTTTTTCTTGTACACAATTTTAAGATTGTCTGCCTGAGGGCAAACATATGTTCGAGTAAGTCTTATTCGATTATGCAAAGGGGATAATTCTTTCTTGTCCTAGCCAATTACGTTGGATGGATTCCCAAATCATTCCAGCAAAGCCATCCCAAAACTTGGAAAAAACTGAATGCAATAAACATGACATTATCCATATGTTCGTTCTGAACAGGATCCACTCAAATATAAAGCCGCATCCTCAGAACCTGTGGTAAGTGTAGCTGCCATGTTACTAAAATTTATAATCCATCCCAGGTGGAGAAAGAGGTTTGATGGTTTGAAAGTAATAACTAATACAGAATTAATGGGTGAATTAATGATAGAATTAATACAGAATACAATACAGAATTAATTAATGAATTTGTGGGCAGTATGGTAGCATAGTGGTTAGCATAATGCTATTACAGTGCCAACGATCGGGGTTCAATTTCCGCCGCTGTCTGTAAGGAGTTTGTACGTTCTCCCCGTGACTGCATGGGTTTCCTCCAGGTGCTCCGGTTTCCTCCCACATTCCAAAGATGTACGGGTTATTAAGTTAACGTGGGTGTAATTGGGTGGTATGGGCTTGTTGGGCCAGAAGGACCTGTTACAGTGCTATATAAATAAAGTTCTTAAAAAATGTTTTTTTTAAGTTTTAATAGCTTTCAACTTGGAATAAATAGTCCTATATTTGTAGTGTTAGTAATTATGCAGCCCGTTTACAAACAGGACTGATCTTTTTTCCTCTTTATCCTTATATCATTTTAACACCATTTATTTAGAAATGGGTTTAAAGTGATAATAAATGTTTACTTCAATTTATTAAAATACTAAACATCCAACTGTTAGGAGAGTGGGGGAAGAAAAGTAATCAGTTCACTTCAATTAGTATGACATACTCCAGAAGTTAAAACTTTAGTTGTTGGTGTTATTAGTTAAATTTAATCCACATTTTATAACTGCTCCTGGAATGATTTAGTATTTACCAACGTTTTTAACAAATGGCAGGATTTATAATGCAAAGTGAGCGCTTGAATTTTATTACAATTTATGCTTTGTCACAAGACAATAAGGGGAATTTTATTTCTGTCACTAATGCTCAATCAAATATGTGCAGCTTGTCTATTAGACTCAAACTTGCATTATTATTGATCTGTTCTCAACAGACGTTTGAGAAAGGTTTGTTGCTCCAGACTTCCTGTACAGCAAATAAATTGTTTCATCTGAATGGGTAAAGACAGTGTCCACATAAACAATAAACCCACAGCAGGACCCAAAGGATGAAAAGGTTTTCATGACAAAAAGATTTCAGACAGAGTAAGACTGATACCCATTAAGATGAAGACAAAACAACTAACAAAGAAATTAACATGAAATGGGGATAAGATGAGTGGCACTGGAAACAGGAGCAGGAGTGGACCATAAGACCCCTTGAGCTTGCATTGCCATTAACTGAGATCATGGCTGATCGAATCTCAGCCCCAACTCCACTTTCCCGCCTGCTTCTCGCAACCCCTGCCTCCATTGAGTCCAGAAGTCTATCTCGGTTTTGAACGTATTCAACAACTCATCCTCTGTAGTCCTCTCTACCTTCATCAAACTCTGAGAGAGGAAATTCCTCTTCATCTTCATCTTCTTCTTATTTTGAAAGAATGCCACGAGTGAAAACATCTTCTCAGATCAACCTTGTCAAACTCCCTCAAGATGTCATATTAGATCACATCTCATGCTTCTGAAGTCCAATGAGTATAGGCCCAACCTGCTCATGTTTAGCTCATAGGTCAAGCCTTTCATCCCTGGAGTCAACCTGAAGAGTCTTCTCTGACTAATCACCAACTAAATTATATTATTCGTTAAATAAAGAAACTAAAGCTGTATGCAGCACTCTTGCTCTCACCAATGCCCTGTAGAGTTGTAGAAAATCTTCCTTTTATATTCCAATCTCTTATCCAACTCTTTGCTGACAACATTCCATTTACTTTCCTAATTACTTGCTGTATCTGCACGCTGCTTTTCTGGGTTTCATATACAACGATACCCAGATCCCAGGTACAGCAGCATTCTGTGGTCTCTCTCCATTCAAACAATATTCTAATTTTTCTACTTTTCCTACCAAAGTCCCTTTCCTAGCCTCCTTTTGTTTTCTCTCCTCTCTCTTCTTAACTTTGACCCATGACCCAGTGGATCTGCTCTCCCCTCCTCCCCCACAGCTGCCTATCACTATTTCTTACCTGCATCTACCTATCACCACCCTGTGCCCACCCCGCATCCCCTCTTTTGTCCACCTATCACTGCTCTGCTTTTCCCTCCTATACATTGGGCTTCGCCTTTTCCTATCTTCAGTCCTGAAGAAGGGTCTTGACCTGAAACATTGACCGCCTGCTTTTCTCATGGATGCTGCCTGTCCTGCTGAGTTCCTCCAGCCTCAGAGTATTTTTCATTACAGGCATGTTCCTGGATTAGTAATTTAGGGGCCTGGTTTAATTCTCTACAAACATTAGGCTGGGCATCTCCAATATTGTTTGGGCATTAGTCATTGAGTAATTATGCAGTGATGTGGATTAGGCTGAAGATCAGCAAAGAGTCCACTGAACAGCAGAGCAGATCAAAGGTGTGGATGGCCAGTGCCTGCTTCATTTCTCACATTCTTAGGTGCAGGATAGCTTTAAGCAATGGGCAATTTTACACAGGTTATCAGCCAGCTCATTCACTGGAAATAAATGCATTCAGGCAGTCAAAACCTCATTTAGCACTGACTGGATACTGAAATCATTGAAATGAAGAAGTAGCTCAATGGCATTACATTGTGATCCCCGCACCTGTACTTGTGCACCAGCAAATATGGCCCACAAAAGATGTGGAACTGTTGCTATGTCACATCAATGAGTTCTACTAGGAACAGCAAATGAAAATTCCACTTAATTTGTTTTAACTTGCTACTGGTGGTAAATTAGTCAGTAGTAGAATATTCACAGTTGGTAGTTTGATGGTAATGGAACATGTGTGAGGTGTTGCACTTTGAGAGATCAAATGTAAAGGGACGGTACACAGTTACTGGCAGGATCCTTAAACGTGTTGATGTACAGAGGGATCTTGGGGTCCAAGTCCATAGCTCCCTCAAAGTGGCTGCACAGGTTGATAGGGTTGTAAAGAAGGCGTATGGCATACTTGCCTTTGTTTGGTGAGGCATTACGTTCAGGAGTCAGGAAGTGATGTTGCAGATTTATAAAGCTCTGGTTAGGCCACATCTGGAGTATTGTATTCAGTTCTGGTCACCCCATTATGGGAAGAATGTGGAGACTTTGGAGAGGGTGCAGATGAGGTTTACCAGGATGCGGCCTGAATTAGAGGGCATGTGCTATGAGGAGCGGTTGGACAAACTTTGGTTGTTTTCTCTGGGGCGGTGGAGGCTGAGGGGAGACCTGGTAGAAGTTTATAATATTATGAGAGGCATAGACAGCTGGAATCTTTTTTGCCAGGGTCAAAATGTCTAATACCAGAGGGCATGCATTTAAGGTGAGAGGGGGTAAGTTCAAATGTGATGTGCGGGGCAAGTTTTTTACACAGGGAGTGGTGGGTGCCTGGAATGCGCTGCCAGGGGTGGTAGTGGAGGCAAATACGATAGCGGCGTTTAAGAAGCTCTTAAATAGGCCCATGAATATGCAGGGAATGGAGCGGTGTGGACATATAGGCAGAAGAGACTAGTTTAATAGGCTTTTAATTACTAGTTTAATTAGTTCAGCACAACATTTAGGCCAAAGGGCCTGTTCTTGTGCTGCACTGGTTCTATGTTCTGTGTTTTTCTCCAGATTAATATTTATGCTTGCAAGTTCTCTTATAGATCTTTGTTGTGTTAAGGATCCCAAAACAAGAAGGGAAAATTAATACTAATACTGGCAGGACTGCACTAGTTAGTAATATATTGGACTGTAGTATCCTAAGTGCTTCCAGCCACTTACCTGCTGCAGTACCATTAGCCTAAAATGATCAGACTCCAATTAATTTAAGGAGCACTTGGATGATTTATAAAACTATGTGCTACCCAAGTCTCAGGCTGCTTTGTCAGTTCCAGCTGTTTATTTTTAATTCAGTGCAGCGATGCACCAGAATCAGCAATTGACTCTGCGCTGGTGTTGGGCTGTGAACTTGACCTCACACTGAGAGCAGTGTGTCAAAATCTTCAATTAACAAAGGTACAAGAAGAAACAGTGCACTGTATGTTATCTCAGAGAGAATGGCTTTCAGCTTTTGAAATAGCAATTAGCAGTTAAGATAACCTTTGGGTGGAGGAACTCTGTCCTACTCTATACATTTTAGATGTCAGGTGTGTAGGATTTGGACTATACCTTTACAAAGAAGATTTCCACAGTCTCAACACAGCAGGACGATGGATGAAGAGGCCGTGGGAATTAGATGGGGTGGGATGACCAAGCGATTGAAACGGATCCATGGGATGTGAGGGTAAACCCCTGGAGTTCATGGACTCCTTTGAGGCAATGTTGTCTTTTGCCTTACGCAAGGTCTGCTAGGAGGCAGGGGAATATAAAAAAAAGTTTACTGATCACTCTCAAGCAAACAGGATGTAATTCTAACTGAATGGAAAGGAACTTAAGGCAACGCCTTTTGGTAGCCTCCTGTATGATGGACCTGGTACTGACACATGTATCTGTAACCTTGTAGGCAATGTGTTGTCTGTCAACTAAATTATTGTTTCTGTGTCAGTGTATCCTAAGCCCACCGAATGCAATGAAAGAATTACACTTAATATAACCTAATCTAACAATTAACCTTCAATATATGACTAGCTGGATGGAATATGGAAAATAAATTAGGACCAGAAGGACACTTTGCAAGCACATTGGGAATGGCACTAGAAATGAGAAGATTCAATGTCACAAAAACTGAGTAAACTGCAATTGTTTAGACACCAGAATTTGAAGCCTTAAGCTAAAGTTTTGAAACCGCAACCTGCTGGAGACTTATCAAAACAAATATAATCAACAGAGTGAGGGAGACAGAAGAAATGCTTTAGATGGCTCAAACTCATGTTCCACCAGACAATCATAGAGCATTTTGTTGTGAAAAGCCTGTTCAGACATATTTTATGAATACTGATATAAATGTTCTATTTTATATGATGATCTGTTTGTACAAGATCCTTGACATATGTGCAGGGGGAAGTAGAATAGCATGAAGTGAGGATTGATTAACAAACAGATAACAGACTGCAGAATAAACCTATCATGTTCTGAATAGTTGTGTGTAATTAGGAGCTGAACCTGGGCCTCCCTAATTTACAATCAGTATCAATAATTTAGCCACGTTTGCTGAAAATACTAAACTAGGTGGGAAAATGGACACAAAGATCCAGCAAATGCATGTATACTGGTTAATTGATTGTCCAAAGAAATGATAGGTTGTATTTAATGCGGGGAACGTTCCACTCTGGTAGGAAGAATGGAAAAGTTGAATATTATTGAAAAGGTAGGATAATAGTAAACAGAGAGATTCAATGAGTTACTTTACACAAAAGTTCAGGTATAGCATGTGATGAGTAAGAACGTTAATCTTTGTTGCAAAAAGTTGGTGTTAAACTATTGATGCAATTAGGGCTTTGGTGAGACCGTGCCAGGATTTTGTCTGCAGTTTTGGTTTCCTAATTGGATTCTAGTAAAATCAGTGCCTATTTATGAAAATTAATACATTTACTATGAAAATAGAAAAACAAATTTGCTGTTCTTTGTATATGGATCATTGAGCTCATACAAAGTCACTTTTGAAATCTGACATTTAAAGAGGAAAACGATCACAGTGTCTCATTTGACAAATTTACTTTAAATCGCTTCACTCAGTAAAATAGCATCATGCTTTATCAACTATCATTTTATTGTTTGCTGTTGTCACAGTACAATACACCACAGTCATACAAGGATGAAACGTTACACTTAATTACAATAATCAATGCATAAATTTACATCACATCATTCATTGGAAGTTGCATAGCAAGTTTATTTTCAAGTTGGCTGTTATCAGTTTATAGCCAGTTTTATGTTTAACAGTATCAGACTCTTCACAAAATATTCACCTCAGAAAATCTTCTGTTAAAGCTTCATGTCCTTCTTCATGAATTCTAAATAGCCATCTCATTCTGGCTTACATGTTTTCATCTTTCTGGAAAGTCTCAAAGGACTCTGTGCTAATTGGTCCATATCTGTATCGCTGTGACTGTAATGGTGTCAAGCAAGCGGTGCATTAAAATAAAATTAGTCCAAAAACTTAGCAAAGCTAATTCAAGATAAAAGTCAGTTATTGAGGTAAGATGCTTTTAGTCAGTTTGAAATTATTAAAATAATTTACAATCCAATCTTAATTCTAATACACATTACAATGGGTGGGCTGTAATGGTAGTGCTGATATCAATCCTTTAGTGCTCCCCTGTGCAAGATGTTGATTGTCAGTAGGCTGCCCAGCCATGGGGTCATAATTGTCTGTATGTTCCTGTACTAATGGAACAAAGCTTATTGTTCAGTTACATGACTCCTTGAGTGACATGAACTTCAAGATTTTAGCCCATGTGTCGCTAACCTTGGAAATACCCACGATTTTGGAACTAATTCAGCCTCACTACTCAGGCTGGACAATTGGGCATCAATTTTAGGTAGACACAGAGACTGCAGTTTCTGGAACCTGAAGCAACACATGAGGTGCTGGAGGAACTTGGGTTAGGCAACATCTATGAAGGAAAATGGACAGTCGACGTTTCGGGTTGAGAACCTTCATCTGGACTGGCCCAGCAGTCCAGATGAAGGGTCTTGACCCAAAATGTTGACTGTCCACCAGTTTTAGGTAGTTATGAATTAGTCCCATTGAAGGTGCTGGAAATCTTTGTTACATGAGATCTGAGTGTATTTTAAATGGTGTGCCAAGGCATAATTACTGCTTAACTATTTCTCCCTAAAAATCTAATTTTAGCTATATATGTGATAATCCCTCAGATTATTTTAAGATATAAAGAAATTGCAATTTTTAAAAGAAGTTTATAGTTAGCTTCTCCTTGAATCAGATATGAATATTCAGATATATATGTAGCACTCTGTATAATGTTTTGGAAGTTTTGATTAAAAATGTGCTTTTTATTTCATATAATGCTGTCTGTAAGTATCTTTTACTGTGAATGTCTGCTCATCACATTGACTGGCTGCTGGTCACTGGGGGGGTGGGGGGGGTTCCTTTTGAACCTGTCAGATGCAGGTGTCAGAATGGGGCAAGTTCTCACCACAGATATCATTAGTCCTTTGTGACGAACTTTATTCAAGGTTAGGAGCAAGTACAGCGGTTATGCCATTGATGGTACGTTCTGAGCCATCACTGAACATCATCTTCTCTTCAACTGAAATCCACACACAAACACTATTCTTCAGTGATTCATTGGTACCTCTTGCGATTCAAGACACTGTTTTATATTTCTATGATGTGGTCTCCTCTACATTGGACTGGGTACCACTTTGCTGAACACCTCCATTCAGTCTGCAAGGTGACCCTGAGCTTGTCAATTTGATCCCCCATCTCAGTCCCCTCTTACCTCTCTGTCTTTGCCTTCCTATGACGTTCCATCAAAGTTGAGCATAAACTTGAGAATAGCATCTCATTTTCCAGCTTGGAACGTTGCAACCCTCATGACTTAATCAGGAATTCAACAATTTCTGATAACCACCTTTTCTTTCTTGTATCAGAATTGGCTAGATCTGATGAAAGGTCATTTACCTGAAACATTAACTATGTTTCTCTCTCTGCCGTTGCTGCCTAACCTGCAACGTTAGGTCCAGCATTCTCTATTTATATTGCAGATTTTCTCCATCTGTATTTCCTTGCTCTTTGATAACCACTCTTCTAGCTGTGTCAGAATAACTAATCAATAGATTAGCTGTTTCATCCCTTATGAAAATTATCTGTAGCATCGCTTCTCATCCCAAACACACCACAGTCCAGAGATTAAAGCTCAGACTTTCCTTGGAGATATAGTTAACTATTTACCCATGGGCCAAACAGAACATTCAGTTATGGCTGGGCTTTTGCTGTAAATTCCATAGAGACACTTCGGAAATGTGTTGTAGGAATTAAGAGAATTTATGAGGTGTGAATACCATAAAACACTGAAGGGGGAATTGAAGAGAGTGATTCAGAGAGAATGTTGCTCAGATAACCCTCCTTGAATTTTGTACCCTGAAAATCAGGGTGAAATCACCAGCATTATTTCGAAGTTCAAAGTCTGCAGTGTACCTGAGGAAAGACATGGAAGCAAATATCCTTTGCATGGGGTAAATATCACAACAGCTCTCTTGTTTGTTTCATTCACCTGCACAGCCTCTAATGGACCTCACTTTTAATTTTTAGTTGGTCTCTCTCAAATAAATCATGTTTAAAAACTTCCTGAATTGGTTTGCCACAAATTTATTGCTGACTGTTTCTCAGCTTAACAGAGCCATACATCACTGAAGGAACAGCAAATCACTTTCCCAAGCCAGTGTGAGAAAACGTAACAGCTCTTAGCCTGTGAACCACAAGCACTGGGCGTAAGATCTACCTCAGTAACAGAGCCCAGATGCAGATCTGTACAAAAAAAATGCAGGAGACATAATACCTCCTTTCAGCATGTGAGAGAAAAAGTTAGTCATTCATAAACTCTTAGGAGAAGCTCTAAAACATTTATAACTAACAAGAAATATTGCATTACTTCACAAAATTTTAAATGAGGAATTCTGCCACTGCTGTGCACATATAAAGCTGCTTGGAAGAATATTTGGAATGAAAGGTTGCTTTCTAACAGACATATAATTTTTATAGCTATAATGTTGTAAAATATCCCAAGGCACTTCACAGAAACACTATCGGTCAAAATTTGGAACAGGCACACCAGGATACATTGACCAAATGCTTTTGTCAAAGTGAAATGTTTTAAAGAAAGAAAAAGATATAAGGAGGTGGAAAAGTTGAAGGAAGGAATTACAGAGCTCAGGCCATGGACATGTCCACCAGTGGTGGAGCCAATAGAGGCCAGATTTGGAAGAGCATTGAGATCTTGGGCAATGTTGAACCAGAAGAGGCTCAGAGAGAGGAAGGGACAATGGGGGGATTTGAACATACTAATGAGAATTTTAAAGTCAAGCCTTCTTCGGATGTGTAGTTCAGCAAATACAGAAGAGATAGATGAATGCCATTTTGCGCATGACCCCAGTCAAGCCATTATAGAATAACCCAGTGTAACTGCTTAAGAAATAGAAAATCAAAAAGCAAAACACTTTCATGGATCATTAGCTTTAAATAAGGAGAAAATAAATACTTTTGTATGTTTGTCATAGAAGCTATTGGCAAAATTGGATCAAAGTTTGAAATGTGCACTGAATTTGCCAGTTTATTAAGGAATATACACCAAGGAATTACTGTTGTAAAGTTAGTACATGGATACTTACACTTTTTACCCATCCATATTACATTCCTGTGTCTACTTTTTCAAAGGAAACATTAGCTGTTTTACCTTTCCTGTGCACTAACACCTCTGTTAAAATGTGGACAGAGGCATTAATAGGAATGGATTAGGTGTTTCTATAGCCGCACTGAAAACAGTAATTTGTCAGATCTGGAATACTTCATAGTATTGTCCATGACTGCAATATTCAGTGATTCAGAAAATTTTCCTAGATAGGTATAACACAAGCATCAGGATTACACAAGGAGGCCATTCAACTTAACATGCCTGCCTCAGTACTAGCTCTTCAACCAAACCAATACTTCAGTCTCATTTCTCTGCTCTTTCACTATTCTTCCCTGTTAGATATTCTAACACTGGACCATAAACAAGAATTAACACTGAGTATGTACATGAGTCCGAATGTGCAAATATTTTCGTCAATGAAAAAGATTTTTCACTCCATCATGTCCTAGATTTCCAGCTTCCTTTAAATATAGAACACATGCTATTAACTTGAACATGTCCACACTTGTACATACGTGCTCACTTAATTGAACCATTCACAAAGAAGACCATATATTATGGTAACAAGTTCACATTGACTGAGCTATTTTAGTATAAAGTGCTAACTTGGTTTAAGTATGTGATATAGTTATGTATTTGTACATTATAATTTATACTTTGAACAGTATATGGTGATTTGCTTAATTATGCATGCTTTATTAAAATAAACTATGCCTTATCTCACTTAGGCTTTTAACTAAAAGGCTTTTAACATCATCAGATTAATTGTGTTGAAAGCATTGCAAATGAATGTAACACTGTCACCCATAATGTGAAAATCATTATATTAAAATAATGTGTTTGCATTTCCTTTAGATGTGTAACATTTAACATATAGAACCCCTCGGAATTATTTTTATTTAGACATAGTTCCCAGTAAATAGGTTGTTTGTATCTTCACAGTAGAATTATCATGCATTTAGTTGGCAGGACAAAGATAATCCTCACAAATGTTTGATGCTGAATACACAGTGGAATCACACAGATGCCTACATGAACCACAGACAAACTTCATTAAAACAAGTGAAAAGAAACCTGTAAATCATAAGCAGTAAAAATGGGAATGCAAGAAGATATAGTAAATGTCTAAGGTACAGAGAGGTGAACAGATCAGATGGGGAATGTTATTAGAGCTGAGAATAAATAGTGAAAGCCCTTTTGCAGGACTCAGCAAAACAAAAAGAGCAGGGTAAAGCCACAGGTGGAAATCAAGAATGCATTGGACTTTATGGGTATATTCAGCTGATGTTTATGCTCCATATGTTTCTCCTCCCAACCTATTTCTGATTCCATCAGTATATCAACTGTTAGATTAAACAGATATCCAGCTTCGGCTGCAAGTTGTGCCCTTCAGCCTAAACTACTTAACCCACCATATTGCTGAGATCAGTGCTACAAGTAAACAGGGCGTTGGGGACCTGAGGAAACAAGGAAAACAACAGGAGAGCAATATAAAGAGCCAGAAATACACTATGAAAGTATTAAGGAGCTTGAATTAAGCAATATTGTTACATTAGATACAGAAAGAGAAATATCAAAAGGTTGGAATGGGATGATAACTGAAGAAGAAAATGTGAACATTTAAAGGCTTAAAATTTGAAGGAATGTGACAGTGTTCTTATAATGGTTAATTTTTGGTGCCAGACAACCATTAACATTTAGCATATCATTAAAAGGCCATTTGCATTTTTAATCACTTATCCTGAAAATTTGCTGTCTTGGTCTGAATTTACTTCCCAAATTCAGCAACTTCTCGATAATCAATGTATTTCAATGCCATAACAGATGCCAAAATGCCACCAGTCTAAAGCTGACTGTGGTACTTCACAACTCACACAGCAACTTTCAGATCTTTGTGTTTGCCTCCATATCAACCCAATCCCCCAACATCTCACCAGAGCTCACCCTGTACCAGGTGAATGAGAGCAGAAGCATCTTTTAACCTCCATGATATTTTAATGCAAAAATCTGGCCCTTTGACTCTCTGCTGTAAGAAATAGTTGCACATTTTAATACTTCAGTTATTCCTTCAGACACTGTGTGCCGTGCTATGTATTTACTGCTCAGTTTATTATTTTATTATTTATAGTTATTTATTATTTAACAGAACAAACTTTGTCCTAACTCCTGTTCTACTCATCCGCTTACTGAGAGAAACTCACTGGATTTGACTCTGTTATCAAGGAAAACATCAAGTGCATGACAAGAGTAAGGAAAATAATTTCCAAACAGCATGGAACTTTGCCATGTCTAGCAAAGTCATTGAAAAAGTAAATATTTATGAAATTATACTAATTTCATGTGATTAGAATTAGTTCATACTTATTAGGCCATATCGTGCTGGTCTGGTCACCTCAGCTGGAATCACTGCCTGTGGTACCCCCTCATCTGTACCTACCCTGTCCAGATGTGAAAGGCCCATCTCACTGACCCTCATAATCTGGAATGCAGCAGTGTGGTCTTAGTTGGGACAAAGTCATAGGGTAAGGAAGCCCTACCCCTGAAGTGCACCTGACAGCCTCTGACAGCTGGTAAAGCTGGGAGTGGGGCTTTTATGTCAATGAAAGATGTAATTAATTTTCATACAATCATAGAAAGTACAGCACAATACAGGACCTTCGGCCCACAATGTTGTGTCAACCTTTAAACCTCGCCTAAGACTATCTAATCCCTTCCTCCCACATATCCCTCTATCTTAAATTCCTCCATATGCTTATCTAGCAGTCTCTTGAATTTGACCAATGTACCTGCCTCCAACATGGCCCCAGGCAGCGCATTCCATGCCCCAACCACTCTCTGGGTAAAAAACCTCCTTCTGATATCTCCCTTGAACTTCCCACCCATCACTTTAAAGCCATGCCCTCTTGTATTGAGCATTGGTGCCCTATTTTAATAGTTCTAAAAGCTTTCTAACATTCAGAGACATGAGCAAAATTAAAATTGATATAGGTAATCATAAAAGATCAAAAATGCTTAAATTTGTTAAAAATATAAAAATAATCTATCAATAATTAAAACACAAAACTATCTAAAAAATAAAGTGCATTGAAATAATTAAAAACAAACTCTGCCTCCAAATATGCAGGCTGGGAATCCCTATTGAAATCAATTGACTGGTTCAGGATGGGAGAGATGAAATGCTGAGGCAAGACTGTGCATCAGAATCTGACAAGGCCATAGTTTTCCACATTTGACAGTAGATGGGCAGAGGTGTGGGATCTACAAAAGTTTCAGTGGTTGTGTGCTTATGGTTCTGATCAGCTGACAGAATCGTGTCAATGGTTTCACAAAGGTTTCAATAGTTAGGATCTTATTGAGAATAAATTTAAAAATGAATTAAATGAATAATGGGAATGAAAAGGCTGTGATGAATGACAATAATTCTAATTGAAGAAGCTAAAGGAATGTTTTCCTAAAGAACCACTTGCTTCCAGAATTCCCAATCAGAGCTGTTAGCTGCTTAGACCAAGTAATGGGTGGAATATAAGAAGAAGTAGCAAGTGCTCCAGATTGTATTCTTATCCAATGGCACAAAATGGGAAGTGTATATGACAGAGCATCATGTAAGAACCGAAACGGGTTTGGCTGTGCATAATAGTCTAACCATACTTGATTTTCAGGATCATAAATAATGAATGGTACTCATGAGGGAAATTACTGATGGACCATATGCCAATAAGAGGCAAAACATCCATTAGACAGGAAAAGGTAGGTAGGCAACAAAGCCGTTAGTAGTACCAGGCACCCAAAGGAATCTATCCCATGTTATTCTGATAATCCCTATAAATTTTAGCAATGAGCATTTGAATTTAATGCGGAAAGGCAATAAATATCACACAGTAAAATAGCAAAGGTGATTATGAGTGAATGTATGCATCATTTAAGGTGGAATGGAAAACAAAAATTGTTATGATATTTGAATAGACATAAAAAGTTTAATAATAGCAAAAGGTGATAGTTTTAGCAAGAATTAGAATGCTGGCATGTATAACTGTGTAGAACAAAATATGCACAAGTGAAGCATGGTCAGTGTAGGTCCTGAGAAGAGTTATTAAGTGGGGAAAAGCATAATGCTTGATTCCAGTACCCAAAGATGTAATAGGGTTCATCAATAAATTATGTAACATACTGTCACAAATTTTGGAATGATTAAATAATGTTTGTCACTTATAATTCCACAGCTGCCCACAGATTTACATGGGTTCTTGTGTGAACACTTGCTTGAGATCTTTCACAATGCTGAGTTCTACACATGGTGTTTGCCACCTGTACCACTGGGACTACCAACAGTGAGTCTCATCAACTAATCAAATCCATGAATGCCTCTTGAGGGTCACAGGGCTTCTCTGTTGCTAAATATACAAAATAGAATTGGGTGCACTTTTTACTTAGATTCCAAAATTCAGTTCTATTGTCCTCAGTGGAACAGACTTTCAGAAGCAGAATATAAAATGGAGTACATCATGCTTCCATTAATGTCTTGTGCACTTAGTGCATGAGATAGAGAACAAGTTTGTACCATCCAGAGTCTAACCAGGAAGTGTAAAGCAGAATATTTGAATCAGTATAAAATCATGTACAGAAATAAAAATATCAAGATGGTAAGGAAACAGAAAAAGGTGAAGTAAAATAAAGTTACTTAATGTGTATGTTTTAAATCTCCAACAATAATTATATCCTGAAGGATTGTATCTCCATGTTTATAAATCAAATTTACAGTACCACTGAGATTATTTGGCAGTAATTAACAAACCATTAAAAAATTACTTATATCTGAATGCACCAGTGCTAAATTGTTCTGACATGTTCAGTGGGTAACTATTGAGTAAGTGCCACAACTTCATGCCAGGCATGTACTTGAATGCCAGACCTCTCATTGAGGTTTGAGCGTCGTGAAGGGCAAAGCAGACAGCAACTTCCAGATTTCCACGTTTGACTGCACACAAGCAGACTCTCCAAGTTGCTCTTTGATTTACCACGTAACAGTGAGTGCTAATAGGCTCACCATTATTCCCACTGCAAAATCCGTGCCATTACCTACAGACTCCAGTTTGTGAAACATATCTGACTCATTTTTATTCACTTCCTTTTGTAGCAGTAACTGGAAAGAAAAACTGTTTAAAAATATTGGACCCCAGTATAATTAGCTTCTTCGATAATGATAAGAAAAATATCAGTACTTAGTCTTGGATGAAGCAGCCCCTTCTAGCTCATTAAATAAATCCAGTGTTATGGATATCCAGCCCCTCTGGCAACCCATTCAGCTGTTTGATCACCTCAGGCATCAATTCCAGCCTCGTTCTTCAAAGTCCAGAAACTGTTCACTCTTTGTTGTGTATTCTGGGTTCAACCAACATATACTACACTCTCATCCTGCTGCTTTGGAGTCTCTGAAAAAATATTTTGTTTTTATTTTTTTATTCAAAACTAAAATATTTATTTTATCCACCTAATTCTGTAGCCTAAAGCTATGCCCCAGTGAGAAGTTTTTCTCCAAAGGTAAAACATACTTAACCAATTGTTGCTCTCAGTTAATCCTACTAACCTTATCATTTTGACAGCTAATAAAGATTGGAGTTATTCAAATTTTTTAAAACCCTACAAGGTTTATATATTCCAATAATAGATCTGATGGGGCTGTATTTTTATTAATATAAACCCATCAGATCTGTTAATTGCCAAAATTGTTTAATTTACAATGATCTAAAAATATATGACTAAAGAATCTTTCCTCACCATGCTTTTAGCAATGTCTCAGGGAAAATGGATTAAATTAATTTGGTTGGGTATGATTAGACAATGCAGTGCTGCTCACAAAGGCTCCACTCTAAGAGAAACCTCTCTAAAAATGGCCTCTAACAGTTTGGTGCACTTTAAGTTTCTTTCATCCCTCCCCTTCCCTATAGCCATTATCATTATGTGTTCATCGCTCTTTCTCCCAGTGCTAATACTGGGCTTTAATTCAGCCTTCAGAGCGAGAAAAGTAGAATCCAGAATGACTGAACCTCCCACTGTGCACTGAGAAAATGCCAATCAAGATCCCTCCATCCAAAACTGAGCGATTATAGATGTGCTCATTGAGAGGAAAGAGAGACAGTCAGGAGAGTGGGAACTTGGGGCCAGGATGAAATGTTGCACTATTGATCATTTCATTGGTATTTGTCCCACAGCAGCATCTGTGAAAATAGCTTGCAGTAAAAAGTACGAACAGATCAAGGTGCAAGTCACACTTGTGCAATTTACAGTGACTGTGCTAAAATTCCTATCAGGTGTGGTGTGAAGACATGGGATATATTAGGAAAGATGTGTTGTATGTAAAGGGAATATATTTTGGAGTATATTTATAATCAAATATAAGGCATCTTTACTGAAATTAAGCTAATGGCCAAATTTTAATGTCATATCAAGATTATCTAAAAATAGTTTGAGAACTTATCGATTCAATCTGTTTAATCCCTTCCAAAAGAAAACAATGAAATATCTTTTGTGGAAACATCTTGCTCCTATTCAACAAAACACAAATGTAAACAATAGAGCAAAATAAAAAGTGATCCCAAGTGGTATCTCTGGGGCTTCATCCTCTGACTGACATCTTAAAGAGCCATGGAAATAACTGAAGTGCTGTGCAAAGCTCTCAATGGGTTTTCCTTCACATAAGTTCTGCAGATCCAGCCAACGACAACATAAGAAATTAGTCCCATATTTGTGGGGTTGTTCTATGTAGTGTACATTTTCCATAAATATAAAACTTTAAAAACATTCTTTATCAATAGCTTGTTCATTCAGCGGATTATAGACCTTGATCTTAATATTAACTATAAAAAGTTATACTAGTATTATAATAATAATTACATTGGGGTAAGAATTTTGAACAACACGTGTTAATCTTAGAAGTGGTGGGGAAGCAAAATTCATTATGCACAGCAAACAATGGTCATTTGTGCTACGATCTTATTTTGAAGCTTCTATTTAACAATTTGTTAGTGTGGCTACAAAGGACTCCTTGCTCAGCCGCCCTTTCTTTCTGCCTGTGTTTCTTGGTGTCTGTTTTAGTCTCAAGAAACATATAAGCAAGGAATTGGCTTGGAAACTCTTCCAAAAGTGGAAATGGAAAATATAATTTTGTTACTAACTTGATGCAGCTAAAACTTAAATAAAGCATATACAATCTCTGTAAAACAAATTCCGTTGGTTTGGCATCAAAGTGCTGATCTGAACCAAAGATGAAAGATATAGAAAATTACATAAAAATCTGCAGAGAGAATTGAAGGGAAGGTTTGTTCTGGTTGTTGGGAAATCATAAACATGTTAATTTTCAATGCACTTGCATTGCCACCATACCAGTCCAGAATAATTCCTCTCAGTGGGCGGCAGACAGATGCCCGGCTGTGGATGACTTAAATCTTGCCTGTTTCTAATCTAACACTTTAGTCCTGCACTCTTTCTTGAAAAATACAAAGGTTTTTGGAAGAAATTCATCTAAATTAGATCCATCAAAAGAATCAGCAAGTTGATAAAAAAAAATGATGATGGGCACCTTCAGGGACCACTTCAATAAGTCTTTTTATAATCTCATACCTGAAAATAAAAATCCTACAGGGTTAGAGGTGACTTTTTTTCAAACTTTAAGAATTTTTCTTGCTCTTTGAAAGTACTCCAGTCTGGATGACCTCCACATTTGTTAATCTGTCCCATTCCAGGCAGTCTAAACGTTGAGATGAAGTTCACTTGGAAACAATTTAATGATGATGCTACAAACTTCCCAGGCCATGCATTTTGAATTGCAAACAACTAGGTCTTAACGTTAAAGTGAAAGCATTCTAATAATAACTATGGTCCCTCCAAAAAGTTAGTATCTTTCATCAATTATATCTTTGTCTTTTTTTTACCAATAATAGCTCCAAGAATAAAGAAAAGTCTTATTTATTTTAAAATCTTGTTAATTTTGTAAATTAATCACCTGATACAAGTTTAAAAAAAAATTAACTTAAATATCCTCACCAGGAATGGCCACATTTTATCCATGCTTGTTGATGTAAAAGGTTAAAAAAAAGGCACTATTTCTGCACAAAAACAGCACTTTGTCCCCTGATTCGGAATAACTTCAAAAGGGAAACAGTCAGTAGAGCAAACATACCTTAGGAACAGCATTTCTTACATTGGTGCCAGTAGAAATGACAGACCTGGCCCTGAAATGAAACTTTGGATGTTGGGATGTTTGTCCTTGCCTCAGCTAAGTTTCCTCAGATCTCAGAGCATACATGACTGGAAGCCTTCAATGGAAGGAGAGGAAAGGGGAAAAAATTATACCCTAGAAATTACACCTTACAATCAATCATAGTGATGCCCATTCCAGAGCACAAGCTCTCAGGGATGGACTGGGCTATATATTGATGCATGACAATCTTGGTAAGGAAACAGAGTGACAAGAGGCTAGAATTATGATTCTTTTAAATCAAAAGGAATCAATGTTTATGGAAAGATTAACCAGGATGTTGCCAGGACATGGGCACCAGAGTTACAAGGAGAGGTTGCATAGACTAGGACTTTATTCCCTAGAATTTAGGAGCTTGAGGGGTGTATAAGATCATGAGGGGCATCGACAGGGTGAAAGCACATAGTCTTTTTCCCAGGGAGGGGGTGTTAAAACAAGAGGGTACAGGTTTAAGATCAGAGGTGAGAGATTTAAAAGCAACATCAGGGGCAGCTTCTTCATGCAAAGGGTGATGCGTATTTGGAACAAGCTGCCAGAAATAGTGGTTGAGGCGGGCACATTAGCAACGTTTAAAAGCCATTCAGATAAGTGCATGGATAGGAGAGGTCTAGAGGGCTATAGGGCAGATGGGACTGGCTCACTGGGCTACACAGTCGGCATGGATGAGTTGGGCCGAAGGGCCTGGCTCCACGCTGTATGACTCTATGAAAAGAATACTCTTTTACTTGAGAGAGAGAACTGAAGGTTTTTAATGGCATGATAAGAATTCATTGTGATAATGCTGAGATTGTTGGTGGAGGAATTCCTTTGTTGCTGTTTTCACTCTTGAGTGGGTGCAGAATGCAGGAGTAAGTCATGTCTTTGCACTATGCAAATATATCTGGAGCGCTCTTTGTTTACATACTTCCACCAATGGTGTGCATTCTTAGGTCTTGAAATAAAAACAAGAATATATTTTGTTAGTCATGCTAAAATGATTACCCTTATGTGAAAAATTGTGATTAAATGCTAATTAGTAATAACAAATGATAATTTGATACTCTGTGGAGCCACTGTACACTGTACAAAGAAAATTTGCTGTTTTAAAATACGAGAACGGCTTCCATGTTTTTCTCATGCTGATTGGTCTCAACCACCTACAGAACACATGTGAAAGGGGTGGTATTTCAAAGGGCATTAAAAGTAATGAGCGGGTGTGAAATATAACATTTGCAAAAGCACCACAGCACATAATGCAGACAATTGAATGGCCCATAGCGCATTCGGAGCAGTGCGGTGCGTGTGCACTTTCACTGATTCACACGGCCCACTTCCTACAGCCAAAGTGACAGTGACCTCAAATGGCCCCTGTAAAGGCAGCATTGTGAATGGTTGTCAGTACATGAGGCAGCGATTCCATGGCCAGATACAGTGACGTCATGTCATCATGAGATAACTTTGTGCCAGTGAGCACGAGGCTAAACTACAGATTAAGGCTCTTTTACTTTTCTGTTCCTTTACAGAGTCAAGAACAGGAAACAATTCTCATTTCTGACCAGGTATGATAGAGGCACAAGAAAAGTGAAGATGCAGCCGATGACAGTTCTGAAGATACTATCATTGACTGATACTACAACATCACATTTACTTGCCGGCACTTTACTAAGAAATGAACCATATAACACATTATATACACAGTACCATAAATACAATTCTTTCATTGTAGAAATTAACCATATACGCATTATAAGACATTGAAAAGATGCATGAAATTATGTCTGTACATTTTTAATAATAGTTCCCAAAATAGGTTCACAACAACTGTCCAAATAGAAATCAAGAATTGTGAAAATATTACTAAACTTACGCTGACTAAAATATTTTCCTCATCTATCCCATGTGTTCTTCCTGCTTTACAATAAAGGTGTGTTTGCCTAAAGAATATGTTATAATATATTTATCTTTTAGGATATTTGCACTGTAATTTCCAAAATATTACAGATTAATTTAATGTGAGAGGCAATATTTAATGGAAAAAGAATAAATTTTTTTAATGAGTTGGTAATTCAAGCACTTTTTAAAAGGAAGATCAAAAGTGATCCTCTTTATAAAGTTTGACCAGAATGATTACATTCCATAACATAACTCAATGCAAAGGCTAAGACTTTGATTCTGGCTTTTATTTTCCAGTTACAGAGGCTTTTTTTTCCCTGAGGTTAGGCTCCCTTCAATGTGAGCTCTGTGATCCCTTCATCTCCCTCTCCATGGCAACCATCAGCATCCTGGCAAAAACGCACCTCACCCAGACAAGGGCATATTCTTCCCCATCCAGCATCTGGACACTTTTAACAAACTTACTGCTTGTCCCTCGACCACAACAGGCCTTGCACTTCCGCCTGCTTCAGTTGAAAGTAAAATATGAGCTTTTGATGTTTTGCAATTAGAAATATCACAAGTAATGCACTTTCTGTGGTGGTAGAAAACTGCAGCAAAAACATATTTCCCAACTGATAAGATAGCCATCAAGCTACTCAAAATATCAACCTTGATTTGTCATGTGGTATGAAATAAAGAAACTGATACACTTTAATTAAATATTGCAATAAAACAATCAACCAACAAAAGTAATGTATTTCCTCTTATACATTACAAATTGCTGAATTGCTGTTAGTGAATTATTTCATACTTTATGCAGAAACATTTAAAATTGTATTGGCTAGTGAAGCAATTTGAGAGGAGTGAAGAAATTAATTAAATTAATCACCTCTAACACCCAGGCCCAACATTACATTTGAAAATATATTGCCAGCGCTGAGCCTGTTCTGCTTGCTTTAAAATATATAAATGAACAAAGCTTTCTTTGTTGATTTCTGGTCAGTTCAGTAAGTCTCACAATCAGAAGACCACTTTCATGAAATTAGGTTGATTTGCAAAACAAATCGCAGTATCACAAGGATTTAGCCAGAGATAATGGAACTCTTTTCTTGCTCTGTCAGAATAAAAAAAAGATTTTGGATGTCAGGGAGTCCTGCAGTGAGTGATACCTGGATACCAGAGGTTGTAGCCTCAGATATACACAGAGCACCATAGCACATGATGGTGATGCCTGTGATTTGAAATGAGCTGATAGTAGTGGCAGAACAGTTGCTACCATACCATCATACTTTGGGTGAACCCCTGCAGCAAACCTGCAGCAAATTTCCAACCTAGATTGCAGACTTTCTGAGACTTTGGGCTTTTGAGAAGAAGTATGGAATTAGAAATTATTTCAACCACCTTTTCAACATGAATTAAGGCATTCAATTTATTTCATAATTTTCAAGAAACGGATGATCAAATAATGGTCAGAAACTTGAAATGTTGGTTAAAATTGATTGATACCATGAGCATAACTAGACACTCATAGCATGGGGTAAATATTATTCCATTAATTTTTAATTTAAGTCATCAAAGAAAAAGCTATTTATTTTAATCTGTCCACTTCATCAGCAATAATTTAGAGCATTCTTCTAAATTTTACTTCAACTAAATTAATCAGGGGGTTTTGTTTTGCAGTGATTCCATGCAGTATGACATAACAGGTCCTTTGGGACAATTAAAGTGAGGCACCTTTAAGACAGGTTCTGAAGGACAGGAACCAACATGCATGTCCTTCTCAGCCCTTACAAGACTGAGAAATTCACCAAATGGTGTCAGTTTCTCAGACCTCATTGCTGGTTTTCCAATGGCTCAATGAGTTTGACTGGTAGGGAGATGACTTCCATAGACAGGGAAGACCTTGGTCTGATCCCCGGTCTATGAGGTTAGCTAATCTGTGGGTGATAACAAAGGTTGTCAGTAAAGAACAGAACTGTACTCAGCTGCATAGAATACAATGGTAAGGAGCCCAGCTACACTCACTATTACAGTTCACAATTATAATGGTCATTTAACCAAGATAACAGAAGGAAATCAATTACTTCAAAGGGAACTTTCATGTCAGGAGAAAATCCCCTGGCAAACAAAAGCATGATTTGGTGACAGAGGTGTCATTCCTGGTCTGAGTTTATGACTTTTATAACATGAACCTGACCAACAGTAAGCAAACCTGGAGCTTTGCATTAATCAATATCAAGCAGCATTGTCAGCAGTTATGCAATTTTTATGATATGTATACTTCTACATTAAAATCACCTGAGGCTTATTTCTATTATCTTGTTTGCACAAATTGACTGAGTCATCTTAGTTCACTGCAATTGATTCTATTGCAATTGTAAGGGATTTTCTCTTCCATGTCTACCTCTCCTCCTTCTGATTTATTCCTCTCATCAATGGATGTATCACAGGATGCACACCTACTTCTATTGATAACACAGCTGTTCGTCACTCTGGCAGCAACAATGTTCAAATACAGTCATCACCTCATATTGTATATAGCTTTAGAGAGACTGGTAACCTCACTTTTAGAAAAGCAAGCTACAAACATAAAATAAGACTGCATTTGAATGCCAGTAGGAGAATCTAGCTCAGTCAGGAACTTTAGAAGTCTCAGATAATCACCCCATTTATGAAGATTGATTTCTATACTCCATCAGTATATAAAATATTTTTAAATTATATTATTTCAAAATATATCAGCATTCTCCTAAAAGATGTATCAAGGACCCTGAAGTCTAAAACCATTTTACAATAGTATTAGGTTTTCTGATGGTTACTGTCAAGAAGAACTCCCAACAGTTTTTACTATAGCAGTGTGCAACTGATCACCTCAGAACGAGCAAAAGAGATCTAGTTTATGGTTCTCACCTCCATTGTCAAGAGTCGTTAAGAGTGAGTTTCTGGGAACCATCAAAAACTAGAGAGTTTACCACCTTGATTTTATAATATAGTAAGTGCATTGCTCACAGCCACTAATTGACCATCATGTTAAAGGGAACTTTAACGGTGTATTGGTGACATATTATGGGAAATGGAACAATGGAAGTAATACTGGTTACAGCAATATCCTCCTTAAATGCTTTGGAAATGAATAAAGATCATGAATCAGATTTTTTAATTCTAAAAAATGCCCTCATTTCACCTTAGCTATAGAAAAAAACTCAAATCATCTCCTGGTATTTGTTTAATATTAATAATTTATGTTTTGCTTAGATATTGATTTCAGCCCACTAGCTTTAACTGTTTGTGTGTTCCATGTCACTAATGCATTCAAAGCTTTTGTTAAAGCATTGAAAAGCAACGCTGCTGAAAAGAACATGTTAGACGCGGTTCATATTCGATGTGAAGCGTTACAGATACCAAGGATTTGCTGCAACGGAGTTTAGTGGGAAATTTAGATATCACAAGTCTTAAATGGAGAACTTGAATGGATTTGATGATTTGCCTTGAGTCCCAAGATTTAGGCTTTGTTTACTTGCTTCTCTTTTACATCTGCTGGGCTTTTCTGTTGAGTGGTAAAATTCCGTTTAGTGCATAAGGGGGAAGTGGCCCGTTTTCCCCTCTGTAATTAACAGCTTGCTAATAAAATCATGGGAATGTATGGTTGCAATATTTATGATTCCCGAGAAGTTGATTTTGTTAGCAGGTTGTTAATTACTAATTAAAACAGGCACACTTCTGCCTTTCATTAAAAGACGAATTTGTTTCCACGTCTAATAGTTCACTGGTACCTCACTAAATCCTCTATCCACAAGCTTTATGACAGATTGTGATAATGGGTTAAAGTGAGGGTCGGCAGAATCCAAAGCGACTTTGCTTGAAAAAAATGTGTAACACCTGGATTTCAGGGGGGGGGGGGGGGGTATTATGCCCAGATAACGTTGTTTACGTGTTGTATTTATATACCGCCTTTGCACAACAAATCCTTTCAAAGTGCTTCACACAATGAACTGTGCGGCACATGGCGCAATTCATTATTTGAATCTGGGATTCAAAGTTTTAACATTACAAGCTGCCGAAAGTTATTTGTATCCTGGGATAGGCAACCACCAAATAATAAATAGGACTGAACCTGACGGCTGCCACTCCCTTAGCACTTACATTTCCTACATTATAACTGTGAACGCGCTTCCAGAGCACGTAATTGGCTGAAAAGTGATATAGGGAATCCTGCGGCCATGTAAGTCGCCATATAAATGCAAATCTTTTTTTTACCACTGCGGCTTACTTAAGGCAGCGTTCCTCCTAACTGATGTATGTTTGCTGTTGTGGGAGTAACCTCATGCGAAGTTTAGAGCATGATTTTTATGCTGTTAAGTTTAAAACGAACAATATCAGTTTCTCACATCACCAACAAGAACAGTCGTACTTTCTCGCCATTTTCCAGACACAAGTCTGCCCTGTCCCTGATTTTCAAAAGAGGTTCCACATCCCTGAATTACAATTGTTTTTTTTGTAAGTCAGCGGCAGGGCACTACTGAGTAACAAATGGCAGCGTGCTTCACAAAGGATTGATATTAAAGTACATGTGGTCCATTGATCTGGTAATTCACCTGGACAGAAATGAAAGTCCCAGCCAACCAACATTCAGGAGATCAGACTGGATTTTCTTAACCTCTCACACTGAAATCTACGGCACGTGTGCCCCGTTAGCCCCATGTGTTACCGCGAAGGTAAATCACACTTTTACTGTGACCTGTAAAGTGAGCGAAAGCGGCGTTAATCGATGCGAATAAAAAGATATAGATTGAGGTCAGAAAGACACGGCAAAACCAGAAAGCGAGCGCGAAGATAAACAAGCGCAAACAGACAGTCACACAATATTATTCAAATATATTTCACTCAACGGAAACTGTTTTCTTTACGAAAACCGTGCAATGATTGCATATTTTGATAAAGTGGACGTCTACAAATCTCTAATTCAAAACTTGACAACACATCAGCCTCCAGTTAAAAAAAACTTCAGCTGAGTTTTAAGGCGAGAGAAACTATTATTTCCTAATAAGTGTCAATCAAATTCCAGCCCGTGAAGTGTGCGAACTTACCATCTTCCCCAAGCGCTCTGCATCGTAATGAGAGTCCACTGTATGGAAGAGAACTTGCAAACCAAAGAAACCACTAAATAAGAGGGATAGATGCATCCACGGTGAGATTTGCGGGACTAATGGGAATTAAGGGCGATGTAAAACGTGTATGTGGGTCTAGAGTTATGGTGCCTTGCAAAGTACGATCTAACATTAAAATGCCCTAAATTAACATTAAAGGACGTGCTTGTGTTTATAAGAGACTTCCCCTGCAGCGGGGAGACCTGCATTGAATGCTATTCTGCAATTCATAGAATTGGTAATTTGCTGTGGGGCGAAAAAAGACGTGAAGAGAAAAATAATCAAGCAGGACTGTAAAGCTGAAAGTGAATTCCCCTGAGCGTGGGGAGAAATAAGTATTAACCATAAAAATAAACAAATTAGAAACTTCTCTTTCAGTTATGTAGATGGATTGTTCCAGCAATAAACCAGATCTAATAATCTCGATTCTGATCGTTATAAATGTAGATGTATTAGAACAAATAACTCATATTTTTTTTTCATAATCGCTCTTTGCTGGTGTGGTGATAGTCCAGTTTTGTGTTTTGTGCAGAACTCGTTTATCTTGCCACTCGGGTTCCCTGTAAGAATCGTTCGCTTTTACTTCCCCACACCAGCAACAGTAATCGACTATGTACACAAAACAAAGCGAGAAACAATATTAAAGGTGGGTGTGAACGATTCCCAGTCGTGGTTCTTCTACTGAGAACACTTGCTGGCGGAGGTGAAAACAAATGCGGGATATCTTCACTGAGATCGTTTGTATTATCTCTGAGCAATGCCCAGCCATTTCCGCACTCTTTTATTGTTACTTTTTTTTGTTAAATGAGGATCGCTGTGAGATTAGTTTCCCCACGTGGTAACAAATTGCAAAAACCAAAAAAAACAGTGGCCAATCAAGTGCCGACAGACGGGATCTGAAGCCCCAAATCATCATTGACTGGACAATCGGCTGCTTCGCGTTGGACCAAACTCATGCCAATCAGCGGAAGCTCTCCAATCAAACCTGAGTGTTGGTGGAGGCGTCCTCTAACCAATGAGGTGGAGCTGTCTGCTGACAAGAAAGGCGAGTCGCCAATCAGCAGCGAGGCGAGGAGCGAGTTGACTGTCAGTCAGACGGTTTGAGCCAATTGGGCAGGCAGGCGTGTTGTGCGATCCTTGCCCCCCTCCTGCTGCTACAGACTTGGCTCCGCTAAAGCTGTGCAAAGTAGCTGCAACCTGATCAGTTTGGAAGTGCGAGTCATGGCCACCACAGCTTCGGCTCATTACATTCCGAGGAATAACTCGCTCCACTCTAACTCTTTGGTGCATCCGGACTCTGACAGGATGCATCCAGGAACTACCTATAGAGAAGTTCAGAAAATGGTGCAAAATGACTACTTGCATGGGCTGGCCAGCAATGGGCACCCCATCACGCACAGCCACCAGTGGCTGTCTTCTGTCACTGACGGGGCACCTTGGGTCACCGCTTCTCACCTCGGACAGCCAGACCCAGCAAAGGCCAATGTGCAGACAGCCAGGGATGACCTTGGGAACAGCCTTCATCACCGAACACATCATATGGTCCATCAACAGACTCATGGCAACCACCCTGGCGGCGCCTGGGGGCCGACGGCAGCACATCACATCCCGGGAATGCCACCTTCGACCAATGGGCATCAGCCCCTCATCTACTCGCAGCCAGGATTCACCAGCCTCAACAGCATGCTGAGCCCACAAAACCAGTCTCTACACCATGGGATGACGGATGCTCTCCATGAAGATCCAGGTGGCCATGACAACCACCAGCAGCATCCTCCGCAACATCACCAGGACCACTCGGATGAAGATGCGCCCACGTCTGATGACCTGGAGCACTTTGCAAAGCAGTTCAAACAAAGGAGGATCAAGCTCGGTTTCACCCAGGCGGACGTAGGCTTGGCTCTGGGCACTCTGTACGGCAATGTCTTTTCCCAGACCACCATCTGCAGGTTTGAAGCCTTGCAACTCAGCTTCAAGAACATGTGCAAACTGAAGCCCCTCTTGAACAAATGGCTGGAGGAGACTGACTCAACCTCAGGGAGCCCCACCAGCATAGACAAGATAGCTGCGCAAGGGAGGAAGAGAAAGAAGCGGACGTCCATTGAGATAGGAGTGAAGGGTGCTTTGGAGAACCACTTCTTAAAGTGCCCCAAGCCATCAGCTCATGAGATCACCAGCTTGGCTGACAGTCTGCAGTTAGAGAAAGAAGTGGTCAGAGTTTGGTTTTGTAACAGAAGACAAAAAGAAAAGCGGATGACCCCAGCCGGAATCCCCGGCCACCCAGGGATGGAGGATGTATATTCACAAAGGGACACTCCGCCGCTTCATCACACACTGCAGTCCCCTGTTCAATGACTGTTCCAAACACACACCCACTTCCCACCAAGAAAAAAAGACTAAAAAAATTAAACTGGATTTTACAAAGCAAAAAAAAACTGTCTGAAAAAGGGATTTAGCCAGTGTTGCAGAGACTGTTTATTTAGCACTGGACTGTACTCAAACTTAGGAGAGAGGGAGAACACACATTTCATGCATTTCTTGTGGTAAATCAAGTGGTTATTTCCCCCTGCTGTAGAACAAAGCTTCCTCCCCCCCGTAATTAATTGACACGGATAATTTGCAAAAGTTGTAACAAAAAAATAATCGTTTTCTCTGCTGAATTGTTTCAGGGGATTCCTTTAAGGCAGCGGTTTCTCTAAAAGGGTAAGCAAGAGTTGGGTTTAAACAAAAAGTAAAGACAGCACCGAATTGTCCGCATACAGTCGCTGGTTTGTAAAATGAGACAGACCGCCGGTGGGAGAAAAACGTATATTTATTATCTTGAACAGCTCTGTCACGAATTTTATTAAAAACAAATATTTATATATAGTTCACCCTCAGAGGATGTGTCTTGTAAGTTATGGACGCCGGCAGATCAATTGTTTAGACTTTTATTTCTGTGAGTTTAAATATTCAAATCGATTCATTGAGAAAATGGTTTGCCATCCCAGACAAATCAATGTCAAACAAGCATGAATTGTTTAAATCAAACCCTGATTTTGACCATACACTTACTTGCGAAATTTGCCCAGAAATTATGGAATAATTTTGTCTGTTAAATTGTTGAAAACTGAAAGGGAACTGTCAGTAAGGTTGAAGTTGGGAAGCCGTGCAAACGTTCATTGCCGATTCTGTTTTAAAAAAATATCAGGCAAGTTAAGACAAGTTTGAGAAATCAAGGAAACTGACGTCAGTTAACAACTCTTTAAAAGGTGTCTTTAAATGTAAGGACGAGGCGGAAACACGTGAGTGAAAATAATTGAAGAGTTGAAATGGTCCATTGCCGGTCATCCTTTTAAGTTTACCGTGTCGAAAGCGAAACAAGTTAAAAGGAGAAATGTTGGACCTTTTTTTGCGTGGAAATGCACTTAAATGAGTGAACTGATAATGCATTGTACGTTCATTTCGTTTGCTAGGTTTTTTTACAATAATAATATAACTTTGATTGTTCTGTAAATGCAAATACGCTAATGTGGGAAACAAGTATATGTGACAGTGTAAGGGCCATAGTTTACCTTCCCGCTCTCAAATCTTACCGGACGCGAATAATCCTCCCGTCTCCGACTCCCACCCCCCCAAAAAAGAACTCAGGAACTAAGGAACAGATTAACAAACAAACCGCCTCATTCCCTGGGACGCGTTTTTATTTTCACTCCAGACAGATATTTGAGCAGGAAGAAAATATAACGATGCATTTTTGAGAAATTGCTACCATTCCAAGTGGCAACATTGTTATGAATTTGCTAGTAAATGTAAAGGATAAGTAATGTTGGAATTCCCCTATCAAACAACGCCGTTTTATTTTCAGCTGAATTTATTCAAGCTAATTGACATTGTTATTTTATCCATCAACATCTAAGATACTGACATTGTATATTTCCTCTGAAAAATAAATCAGATAGACAATTGCCAAAATAAAGTGTACATTATACATGTTAGAATGTTTACAGATCATCTAAAGAAAGGTAAAGAAGTTACACTTGGTGAGTTAAACATTACTTAGGATATGAAACAGTGAAAAAGTGGCTTGTTTAGTAATTGGAAAAATAATAATTGTTCTGCTTTTTTACTGTACCACTATGTAATATGTAAATATGTTGAATATGTTACATATGTATTTGTTTTTGGAATTTAATGATTTTCTGGATGATTTTTTTTGTATGCTTACTAATTCCCAGAGGATATTTTAATATAATTTCCATATGAATTTCCCCCTTGTATTTATTTCATAAACACGTATTTGAAACTTTCTTTTTCCTGTAGCTCTCATTGGGGTTATGTTACAGCAATTCAAACAATGTTTGTTTTAGTACATTTTTGTTGTATCTTATAAAAGACAGGCTGCAGAGTCATATTAATATTTTGTTATAGTAATATTTTATTACTTGCATAAAATGTATACACAGAACCCAACTGTGTCCTGCCTCTTTTCTAGGAGGTTGGGGAGGTGTTGACACCATGCTGGGTTTTGCTTGTTAATCCTTTCTGCTGTTGCCTGGATTGAATGTCACTTAAGCAAAAAAGCAGTGACAAGAAATCATTAAAAGTGATGTAAGGTCAAACTAAAATTCTTGAATTTTAATAGTTGCCTGGTTTGTCAATTTTATTTCTTTATTTTGTGCATTCTAAGCATATTAGAACAATGCTCTCCAGACCACTTTGTATGTACTTGTTAAAATTCAGGAGAGAACATTATTTTTCCTCAGAGCAAAGGAAAAAAGTTTTTATTAATGGATGAAAAGGCATGTGTTTATCGCTGTTTTTTGTAGGACACCATGGACAGTTACAACATTGGATAAGGTGAAGTAATAAACAGGCCCTGGGAGCTTTTTCCTTTAAATAACTGTGCACCCTTAAATTTGTTTTGCTATAACATTATGGGTGTATGTATTTAGTAGTTATTTCAATACTTGCTTTGCAGCGTCAGCTGTAATTGTGTAACAATAAGAAGGTCTGAACTTGAAAGGTGTGGCTGTGTCAGATTTAGCAACAACTCTCAGCCATGCAGAGCTTTCTGTTACATCAGCCCATGAACAGGCCATATCTATATCACAGTCAGTTATAGTATTTATTTATATCTGCATTAACAAATTTGAGAATTAGTTTTGAAATCAATTTTAATCTAGTATCCTCTGTTTCCGAAGCCCTAGAGATGGTCAGCTGTCTCAACAGGCCCTATGATTCCTGTTCCGTACCCAGTAACCAAATTGGAATCCCACATAGTTTTTGCTCCGTACCGTCAGTAAAGTTTTTCACCTGGCCAAGATCAGTAGCAGCTTATCAGCTGGGGGTGGTGGGGTGGGGGGGGGGGGGGGGTGGGAAACTTGAGCCCTAATGTTAGCCCAAGCTAAGTTCTAGTCTAGATGCTTTTGAGAAGTGGGCTCTTGCCAGTTTCTGATTCAAATTTGCCTGAACCCTGGTTAAGACTGCTCAATGAATACAAATGAGTTTGCAACTGAAAAATCATCTCTTTTCTGGTTGCCAGTATATTGCTATCACTGATGAGGCTACCATCACTGTCCTAGTCAAATTGTAACTTGAAAAGGACACTGGTTATCTTAATTTAAATAATAAGTCGGTTTCATAAAATAATTGAAAGTCAGCATACCAAGAATATCCTCACAGTGTTTTGGCAATGCACACCTAACATAAAAGGGGCCCTGTTGGACAGCTTAACTCCCTACTTGAGTTGTTTAAAGAAAATAGGGCTGCCAGAACATTCAGTTAGAAGTGACATCGAGGAAACAACTCAATGAGGGGCATTTAGTTTTTACTTCATTTAGATTTAATATGAAAATTTTAAAGATAACTTTACAATGAAAGACTTGTTTTAAATATTTTCTACTGTGAAGCATCATGTTAAATGCCAGATATTATAAAATAGAATTAGACAAATTTAAGGAGCCATGAATATTTGGATTGACTACACTCTAATCGTTGAGGTTAATTGCTGAATTTATAGTGCTGAATTAAAATCATTAATTTGGACTAAAAGGACTAAAGTACCTTTAGACCTTTCCACGTTCTGTGTTTTTAGTAGGACATAATTATTGGCAATGACCAATAATTAGTGTTAAGGACAGTGTGCTATCTGCAGTGTGTTTATTATTAATCTAAGATCAAGTTTAACACCAATATCCAATACACCAAAATCAAATAGATCTGATTTGATCTATGGAAATTGTATTTCCTCTGCATATGTACTTGCATTGTTCTTATCACATTGTCTTGATAAAACGGATAAAAGGCCAGAATCTGGTACCCCAAAATATTGTTTAAAACCATACTAATTGCATGTAATATAAATGAAATTTAACTTACTTGTCATTGTAAATCTGTGGTGATTGTGAATCCTATCTGAGAATAGATTACAGTTAGCAATAACAAAGGGCGCTAATCAATTAAAAATTGCTGGAAAATCCCCAACAAATAGTTCAACTGTGCCCCAGGCAATCTCATTGTTGTGACAGAAACAGAACCTCTTTTGTATAGCAAGGGAATAACAGACAGTGAAGCATACTTTTAAATATTTTTATTAATGAGTAGACGCATTACCAAGACTCAGTGGTGAAATCAACTCATGGATCTTGCTTACCTCAATTTTATATAGTGTTTGTCTCATTCCAAAGCAAACTTGTGCAAATTAGAAATCTCTGCGTTTACTATAGCGTAATATTTGAAGAAGTAAATTCACACAAGTGTCTTCAATTAAAACGATTAATTCATTTGATAATAACCTTTCACCCATTCAAGAATTGTTAATGTCAATTTAAATATAGATTAAGCCCAAACGTTAAATATGGCACCAATTTAGGTTCAAACTGAGATTTTTTCAATTGGCTTGACTCCGAATATTTGCAAGTCAGCAGCTTATACTGTTCAGTAGGAAATAATAAGTTACATCAGATGAAAAAGTTGTTGCCGTGCCAAGTTTTAGACTATGTCATAGACTGACAATATATCAAAAAATGTCATGCTTTGAATCTGATTTCAAAATGCATAATGTGGTTCATCTTAGGTCAATATACCTGGAATCTTAGATTGTTGCCAGTTCTCTTTGTCCTATTTATCCAACATTCAGATTTAATATGGACAGAGAATAATTGCAATCTTATGCTTCCTAAGCCATTGCATTAACAAAATAATGAGGCAAGGTTCAGAACAATAAAATTCTACATCATACACCTTCATTTACACTTCAAATGAATAAATTAAAATGCAATATATACCACAACATTAAAAGCATCATGGTTATGTTTCTCCCACCTGCACAGACACGCTCCATTTATATAAAACATTATAAACTAATTTAAAACAATAACTGAGCTCCAAGGAAATAAATAGTATGCTCTTCCAACATATATAAATAAGTATATTTCATACTTATTTCATTTGGTATAGCAGACCATCTATTATACAGCACCAATGTAGGCAGATTGATTAAGATTTATAAACATCATATACCACCAAACAGAAATCTTTGTTGGTATACACTTCAAATATGAAATTGCCTCAATAGTAGAATACGAAACTATAATCTCATAGACCATAGACTTTGTTGTGCTGTATAGAATTTCCCTGAAAGAATACATGACACTTCGAATCGATTTCAGTCATATTTTTGCACAAATTCAAGACATGACTAGATTAAATACTAGACAACAGGCATTTTATTTGGAAATTATTTGAAAAAAATCTCCACCACAAATGAGATACCCATTGGTATCTTAACTTAGCATTTCAGGTGATGGCAGAAACATAAAACGTAAGGACTTCTGGTTGGTGTATGGTTTGGATCTTATCTGAAGAATTCATTTGCATGAAAAATTGGAGCAGAAACCATACAGATAGGTGAGTGGGATTTAAAACTATTTGATAAGACAAACGTAAGGACTAATTTCTTTTAACTTGTGGAACACTCAGCCAGCCAGTGTAATGACAAATGACATGGTGGAAGCATGCATAAAAAAAGAGAATGTGCTGATTCCTGATTGAACAGTAAACTGAGTGATACAGGCTTAGTAACAAGGCAGGAGGGAAATGAAAATGTTTGAATATTAATGCTACACCAGTAAGCAGAGAGCTTGCTTTGCTTGTCCACCGGGAGCTTGATTGCATTGTGCAACTAAAGAGCAAGGGGGCTCAGATGTATATTTCCTTTCTTCCCCATTAAGCTAGGATATATCAGACACACACACACACACACACACACACACACACACACACACACACACACACACACACACACACACACACACACATCATAGGACTGCATTGCCCCATCTCCATAACCCCATCTTATTCCTTGTGTACATGTACATAAGATTTATGTTCACCACAGTAGTTTACAATTGCTACAAAGTGGCAAAGGAGGCAATTTAAATTAAAAGATATTGCCTTAATGTTGTCATTGTGGGTCCATTCAAAATGGTGGAGAAAAAATGTTAACGAAACACTCATCGCACACAATGCAAGGAGCAATATACCCTCCTAGGCACAGACAGCAGGAAAACACATTAGGAAGCAGCAGAACTGGCATCACAGATGTGCAAAGGGATATTTTGTATGTGTGTCAATGTTTTACTCAAAGGGGCGCATCTAAACTGAGCACAGGGATAAATTCAGATATCTTTCAATTAATCTGAAGAGGCTCAGTTGGGATCAATCTGGATATACTACTCATCCTTAATTACAAGTCTTACCCTGCCACATTCTGCATGACATTACAGTGATATTCAGAATTTCTTGAACAACAATTCACACAAAAAGTAATGTATTGAAAGAAGCTGCACAGCCTGACAAAATTAATCATTTTGGTCAGAGGTTTTTGTTTTAGTTTACTGAGAATGCAGTCTATGCACAGCTATGGAAGGCTATATACGTTATTAACCATTGCAGGTAAAATTGGGATTATGGTGGGCTGTTTTGGAGGAAATCTCCAAAAATGAGAATGGAGTTGATTGGTAATCCAGTTCTAAGCAAATAAATCAAGAATCACCTGAAACACCTTCTGTAAGTAACAATATGATATTCATATATAAATAAAGCAATAGGGAATTAGCAATGCTACAGTCTAGTTATTATGAATAAATCATGGAATTGCTGAGATAAACATTGCACCTACCTGCAAAAGCTACATTAATATATAATAAAATAGTAAAAGCGGCATATATTATATGAATAATTTATCTAAAGTGTACCATGAAATTAGAAAAAGATAGAGGCATGAGCATAATATGTAGTGAAATATTGAAGGTCACAGACATAAGAGAAATAATATCAAATAATCTCAGATTCTTAAATATCAAATAATAATAGATGATTATTCAAAAGTATACAAGCAAATGTTAATATACACAAGTTCTAATAGTTGCATTTCATGTAGTATGAAAATATGTTGAAGATATGGAAATAAATCTCAGGGATAATTACAACATGTATTACAGTTTCACAGTGCAAACTCAAATAAAAATCAAATAGTTGATTGCAGTGTTGTCTGCAAGATTATCATCCGCCCCATTATGTTAAATATTATATGGGCCGGCCTTCCCCATGTCTTTGCTAACCTGCAAAGCGGCACTACTTTGACGAAGACCAGCTATCCAATAGAAATATTATTAATTTATTAAAACGATGACTACCTTATGTTATCTAGAAGGCGTTTCTGAGGGAAAAGATCCCCACAGCAAAATACGCGTGTAAAGCTTGGCGGGTTACACAATTTAACCTTTTTTATACCGAACTTTTAGGAAGTTGATACTTCTCCACATTTATCCAATCCCCTTCTGGTGAGCGGTCGGTACCCGCCTTTAAACGGTTGGAGATGTTTCCAAATCGGTGGAAAGCTGACCTGTATTTAAATCTGGATCATGGGTTCGAATCTGGGATTCCGTTCCACTGGGCAAGGATCAGTTAAAAATCAAGGTTGATGTTAATAATTGGTTGCGGACTTCTAGTGCAGAAATGATTGCAGAAAGGATGGAGGAGATTGGGTTGCGGATTATCAAGGAAACAGTTGATTGCCCGGATTGACTATTTCCTTGTATAATTTGATTTTGTCACCTCACTGGTTCTTGCAGGAAGATAGTTCGTAATAAAATACTTTAAACTAGACGTTCAGCTCAATCAGAATATTGCGAACACGAGCATAAGTAACAGCAAGCTTTTAATTACAAGTGTTCAAAATGACTTCAGAACACCACCCTCTGATTTCTTTAAGGATCGTGTCAGAAATTGAGAACAGTAATTAGCGCAGGTGTGGAAATGCTGCGTTGTGGTATAAAGACCCATATAAGCAAGGGCTAAGCTCCCTCCTTGTTGTACAGGCTGGGAATCACTTTACCCATAATGGTTAACATTAGTCTTATCATCTTAAGACCGCTTTTTTGACGTTTCAAATTTAATAACATTTTATGGAGCATTTCAGATTCGCAAAGCCGGGGTTTGAACTGGCTGCTGTGTTTGGTATCCAAAGAATCTATTTTCACCTACAGAACGAGTGCTCAGGAATTCAGGGTGTATACAGACAGGGAATGCGGGATACTTATTGGGACATCATCTTCCAGTCCCAATTGCGGACTCTTCTCGCCTACTTTGACAAATTGGTTATAATACAAATTACATCCAAGTCGAATCCGCTTTGCACTTGCATAGAGCAGGTACTCGAACGGCAGCGTGAAAACGGCACACAAGTCTACCCAATCCATGTAATTCTGGAGGATTGAGGGATTGTTAGGTAACTTTTTTTATAGTATCCATATACAACTGTTTTTTGGATCCATTTACATGGCACAGAATCTTCCCGCCTGTATTTCAGAGCGGGCAGTGAAGCCCACATGTACACACCATTCTGTTATGTGATCAGGTCAGGTAGCCGCAGCGACAGCATCTGCGCTGGATATCAAACAGGTACAGGACTAATCACAATTATCATTCCCAACCTCACACACTGTCCCAGTTCACGTATCTCACTTTTTATTTTCTATCCTGACTCGATGTTTTCCCAACTTTAGTTTTACTGGTAGCTTTACTTCATGTTTGCAGTTTTTGGAGCTAAATGCCACGCTCCAACATGTTGTTCTCTCGCAGTGTTTCGCACGCACACGAGTTTCACGTGGAAAATGCAGCAGAATTTGCGAAAATTGCATTCATTATCAAAAACATCTTTGCTTAATTGCAATTTATTGCAAATAATTAGCGTTCAATGTTAGTGAGGATCACGCTTAGAATTACTTGACCGGTTGGTGGACTGACATGGACAGTAACAGAAAAAAGTTTGCATCTGAGTTACGTGGTGTCAGAACTCAGGGCGACTCGGCACTGTTTTAAAATATTTACGGAAACAACGCAGAATATTAATAATAACAATACTTTCTGCCCTCTACTGGCGATTGCCTTGAATTATCATAAAATGACTGGCGCCCTTTGAGATATAAAAACAATCGGTGTGTTTAATTATTATTTATACTGATAAGGCAGTGGTATCTCATTGAAGAATATCGCCCTGCTGTGAGCATCAGTTCGGCGTGGGTTCTGCGTTGATGCAGTTTATTGTTTGTTTACGTCGCCTAGTTGTTTCTCTTCCCATTTCAGTGGGCACGACCCGATTGTTTTATTGGTGAAACAATAAAGGCATGACAAATTAAACTGGACAAATTTATTTTGAATTCCATCCCTAATGAAAGAGGTAAAACTAATATAATAACCAGTAAGCAGAAGGTTGAATTATGTGGGGCCAACTCAGTCCGTCCAAAGCCTGTTTTTTGCCAGCTTTGATTTAGCTCCCTATTCCCACTTCCCACACCACCATAAAGTGAGAGAGTAGTGTTTGGGCTGTGTAACCAAACTGAACGGACCCATTCCCCATTTCTCCCTCTCCCCACGCATCCTCAACGGCAGCTGGATACATTTACATGATACTTAGTAAAATGCCCTTCAGTGTATTGCTGGGGCATTATTGGGCAATATTTGACACTGAGATGTAAGGACCACTAACTAACGAGCTAAAGGAGGAGATACATTAAAAAGAGAGAGAATTTCAGAGCTGAGTATATTGAAAGCTGAAAAAAAAGAGAATTATTGGAGTAGAGAGATCTCAACTGATACCTACGGAAGGGTAACGGGGAGCTGCAACCCACTTCATCCAGAGAGGAAGTAAAGGGAGCTAAGCCAGGACTGCCATCTCTGACCTCTATTCAGCATTGCTCCTGGGAGAAAACGCGTGAGAAAGGACAAGGTTCGGCTTCTGATGCCTCCCATGTGCAACAACCTGCCCACAGTCACATTTAAAGAATTGCCTCTTGGGTCTGGGTCACAGAAATGTCCTTAAGCAAGGAGTGACCATCTTCAGTGACAGTGGCAAAGAAACGTGCCAAAAATCAATCAATAAAAATATCCCAATTATCTGCACGGGGGTACTTCGTAATCATGCACGTTTGGTGTCAATTTTAAATATTCATTTTGCCGTTTAAAAGCATTCAGAGTCATCTCTGAGATCATACATAATTTTTATAAAGCACACAAATATTACTCTAAGAGCTAGTGACATTACTGGATGTTTCAACTGTACAGCGTGGTAACTCTCTTCTGGTTGTATCCCACCATCAAAAGATAACCGCACAATACGTCAAATAACATCCGTCACGCAACAATTTTTTCTGATTTTCTTTGCTCACTCCTTGGTCTGTACAATTTCTAGAGTACATGGTTACCAGGTTCTGCTAGCTAATTCTAAAAGCCTAGCTTGTTCGAGTGAAAGCTTTTGTATTTATTTCAAAACACATTGAATTCAGAGTAGAATAACTCCATTGAATAAACAACAGAGACTGGCACTGGAAACTATTCTTCCTATTTACAATTCTACAGGATTGATGTTAGCAACTGTTTGTATTGTGGTGTGTCCTTCGACCACAACTACCACCAACTGTTGAATACTTTCAGTCTGGGTTAACCACTGAGGCACTGTCACAACGTTTTCTTATATTGCACTTTCAACGTGGAAGAAGTGTTGTTAAAGTGAATATGAGAAAAAAATAAAGTGGCTTGCCATTTTCTTTTTACTTACTGCAAAGTTATTGCAACATTTTCTCCTCTTTCAGAACTGTCCTCTAATAAGGAGTAATCTCGAGATTTCTGTAATTCTTTAACTTAAGTGAAAGATCTTAACTAAACAGACTGTTCATTATGCCATCTGCAAGTTTCAGTCCAACCAGAATATTCCAAATGAACCACTTCTGTTGTAAATACAGGAAAGAAGCATTGTAGAAGGTGGGTTAAAAATGTATTTTAAACATAGACTGTGTCAGTATATTTCTCAAGGAAACTACAAAGATAAGGAAAATGCTATAAACCTTATCTTCTACAATGCTTTCATAAGTGTCAGTAGTTAAAGACGGTAAAACCAATATCTCAATGGGGGGAGAGGGGCCAAATTATGGGTGTGAATTATTTCGACACTACGATTGATCGTCTACCATTTAATCTCTGTCTTTTCGTGGACTCAACACAACACCAATTTTTATTTCACTAGTGGAAGAAAGATGATGTATCCTTAGCTTTAAGCAAAGCCTAGAACCATGAACATGTGTCAACCACTCTGAATATTATACTGCTTCTCTCTCTTTGTAGTTCCAAACATATTCACATCCTTAAGTCCTCCAAAATACCGGGCCTTAATGCAGTTACCTTATTGCTGAAATTCTGTCTGATTCATTATCACTGTGTTCCCTTGTACCAGGCTTTAGAGGTTACCCAAATGAAGTTTTGCTTATTTACATTTACAATAGACCTTTTCTGTCTATGATTCAAACATCATCAAAATTTTGCCTGACAGCTCTAACAAGTGGGAGATCAAAAAAGAAATCTGCAGACAACAGAAATGTGAAATAAAAACAGAAAATGCCAGAAACACCCACCAGGCCTGGCAGCATCTGTGGAGAGGGAAACAGGCAACCCTTCATCAGATAGTCCCAGCACCTAAGGTATTGATTGTCTCTCTTTCCATAGGTCCTGCCTGGCTGTTGGGTTTTCCAGCACTTTCTGTTTTTATTTCTCTTTTGGAGTCAGTGACGGTGTCTGACATTCGCAGGGTAGTTTCCACAGATCAGAGGTAGGTTAAGAGCTTCCTCTAGTCTATCCATTAATGCACATCAACCTTTGCTTTAGAAGTATGTACTTCTACTGTAACTGTATGAGATTCTTCCACTTGTCTTCCCACAAATCAATATTATCTCACCAGTAAGATGTTAACTATAGAATCACTTATTTAGCAATTGTAAATAACAACTTAAGATTGTTAAGATCTTACTTCTATGCTCTTGGTTTAATAGGAGGGATGGAACTGCAAAGAATGATATCAGCTTCACTTCTTTGCCACTCAACTCCTGCAGGACCCAGATTTCAACTTGTGGAGGTTGCAGAGGAGATTTCTAAATATTCCCATCGATGAGAGACCTCAATTGTGTGGGGAGACAAGGACAGGTAAGGTTGTTCTCCATAAAGCAGAAAAGGTTAACTGGAAACTTACTAGAGCTGCTAACAATTCTGAATTCCTATAATGGAGCAGATAGAGGGAAAATATTTCCAAGCCAGGGGGTTGGTAACTGGAAGACACAGATTTACAATTAGAGAAAAACCAGGAGGCAGACGAGGAGAATTTCCTTGTTTGTACAGTGAGTTATTTTAATCAGGAATGCAAAGCTGAAATTCTGGTCGAAGCATATTCATTATTAACCCTCTGGAGGGAATTGGATATGTACTCAAAGAGGAAAACAATGCAGGACAATGGGGAAAGAGCAGGAAAAGGTGACCAATTAAATAGCTCTTTCGAAGAGATGGCACAAGCATGATAAGTCAATTGGTCTTGTCCTGCACTGTAACGTTCCATGATCTCATCAGGTGCAGCACCTGTGGAGTCCACAACTTTAAGGAAGAGGAGAAACATCACTTGGGGCTCTGAATCCTGCTTTTAACTCATTGAATCAGGTGGATATTTGGCAAGAACAGGATCTATTTCAGTTGCTTCAGTCAGAAACTTTACAACAAATAGCCGCTTAGACAAGGTATTGGAGACTAAAACTTCAGTTGAGGTAAAATCTGACATACATTACCAATTTCAGGGAAGGTGATAAATAAAATAATTTTGATGAGATTAAAAAGTAGCTTTATGTTGTCTGTTGGTCACACAAATAACAGATTGAACAATAACCAGGGAGCTTTGGCTTCTGAAGATGCTGGAGTAACATTACAGCAGCATATTGGAGACTAGCAGCAGGACACCAGGTTTATAAAGTGTTTCAACTCTCACTGCAGCAACCATGTAATTGAGAAGGTTCCACAAGTTCCAGAAGTGCAGAAGAAACAACAATAAACAAACATGCAGGAGCAGGTCACCACAAGGGAACAGCTGCCCATTATATACCATTGCTTCATTAATCAACTCCCTGGAAAAGAATACTTCATCTCTTCCCAATCTGGCCTACATATCGCTTCATCTACCTTTATACCATCTATGCAGCAGGTATGTAATAATTATTGACTTGCTACTGTTGTCTAAAATAGGACAAAAATCAGATAAAAATGGAAGGAAAATGGCTCAGGGACATTATGCTATAAAAAAGCAGAGAGAGTTATGCATAATTTATCAAAGATCTTAATTCTTAGGAAAATATGAAAAGAACTTGCATTTGAATAGCACTTTTATACATCTTCAAAACATTCCAAAGCTTGTCAAGCACTGAAAGTAGTTGTTCCTGCACTGTCTATCTTAGAACTGAACTATCCCAGAGAGCTGCAGTTACACATTCTATTTCTTTACATTTTACTTTTTATAATTTTTGATTTGTTTAAAAAAAACTAGTTGGTGTAAAATTACACATCATCACGCTATGACTGAATCTGTTCAAAATGAGCTTGTGCGTAAAATGTTTTGCAATGGACTCATTTTCGTATTGAATTGGATTGAGCCTTGTCCCAGCTACTATCACTTTAGATCACCAGCAACCTTCCAACAATACACTGGAAGTATTGTTGTTACAGCAAAGTCAATGCAGCTTTCTAGTGTAGGAGAAACCAAAAAATCTGTGATTCATGATGTAGAACAATTTCCCCAGGCTTCCTTCCAATTCTTCTTCCAATCCATCCTTCAAGAGCATTAACTAGATTTTACTTCCCACTTTGGACACACGGAAACCATTTTTACTCTTCACATATTAGGCACTTTCAATCAGTGTAAGTGGACAATGACCAAAGAATCCATTGGATCTCCAGTGACCACACAAGTACTCACTGCTTGCCCATCAGTTGAAGTCCTTTGGACATACTTGAGAGCCTGACTAGCGGGAAATCAGGTGGATTGCCCAGAAATTTGATGGCATATTTGTGATTTTCTGAAATGGCCACAGTTTCAACATACTAGTACCATTCCAGTACACCAGTTCTGTGTACTGGAACTTGTAGAGAGATGTGACTACTTAAATTGGTTGCATTTAATTGCTGGCAAGAATGGAACTCTGATGTAGCATGATATGTACCATTGCCGGTGGACATCAATGGTGGGGATCTCCACTTGACTGATTTGATACAACACTACCTCTTAAACCTCAAGGGAATCTGCCTCTGTTCTATAGACTTTTGTTCCAACACTGTGGTTTGAATTTGCATCATTTGGGGTTTTTAGTTCAACATTTTATTTATCACTATTTTCTTCAATTAGGAAGCTATCATTCTAAGATCCAAGATTGTATACATGTCTAGTAATAATGTGATATTTTACCTTGTCTCAGACATGCAACACATTATTCAAGGTGAAATAAATCATTGCAGGTGAAAAGCTAGGAGTTTTTATGTATTTTTTTAATACTGTCAAAATCATCTGAAATGTCTACTTATGAAAAAGACATGGATAGAGAAAAGATCTTTATTTTTGCATTCAGGCTGCAATAAAGTACAGGTCCAAATGTTTTTTGTCACATTTTTTAACCAACTGAACAAGGTGATTTTCGTGTTTATGTGAGATATCGCTCCTGTTTCCAAATCTATGAACTAAATCAAAGGATTAAGTGCTGCCTCTATCCTTATCCAGAATAATGAAAATACATAGAATGGAACAATGTAGATATCGTATATAAACACCCAATTCAAAATCCAAGCATCACAGCCACGTCTTCAACATGCTCAAAGATGCTGATGTTCTATCACCCATGACAGAACATCAACAGGTTGATGTATAAACCACCTCCATAAATGGAAAGTTGAAGCCAAGCCAGAGTGCAATTGCGACCATGCAAAACAAACTGTGGAACATTTGGTAAACTACTCACCACTATATTCTGTGCTCCTTCTACAGAGGAAGTGCAAAACTACACAGACTCTCTCCTGAATCCCTTTTAAGCTCGCGGAATTTGGCATTGGTGTTTAGCTTCTGAACATATTGCCATATGCTCTCTCTTTTTTGACATAATAAGACTGAGTGCTGTAGAGCTTTGAAGATTTGCCAACATTACAACTGTACCTACAGAACTTATTGTTTCCAGCTATGAAACATAAGACACCCGCACTTTGCTTAGTTCTGTATTTCACGCCATCGTTTTTTTTCTCCTTTTTGTTTGCATATTTCTTCCTGCTTTGTGTCCATTTCCCAAGAGCAACAAACCTGGTAACCAAGACAGATGAGATTAAGCCAACCTTACCTTTCCCAAACATCTCATTGACTAACTACTTAAGTTGAAAGCCTAACATCATATTCTGTTGTTTTTTATTCAGATTAAAAAGGAAATTAAGCAGTGAGTCAGGGTTTCTGTTCTTCATTATTATCCCATGACTCTTGGGTGCATATAATTAGAGAATTATGACAAGCTAAAGCAAGAAGATTGTGATCCACACTTTAGGAGAAATTTTGGGTTGGTTCTTCCTGGATCTGGACTGGTACCTGAACCAGTGGTGCCAACCTACCCATATCCGGGGACCAACTGAACCAACCCTGTATATCCAAGGGTACTCCAATGAGGTGCATCAGGCCCTGGATGACACCTTGGCCTCAGGCAGCAGATGTTGAGACCTTGCCTCAGAACATTCTGATGGCCTTTTGACAGCTGCTGTCAAAAGCCTTTTGATAGAGCACGTGACCTCCTGCTTTCCTCTTGGGCTCATCGCTAAGCTGAGAGATGAACCACTGGCCTGCTGAACCAAGGGACTGAATGCACGTTCTATCTAGTCCAGCCATGGCTGGGATAGGCAGCACAATCCCACACATTTAAACAAAAAGGGAGGTGCAGAAAGCAGTTTGCTTATTTTTCTTCATTTTACTTTAGTTTAATGGTATTAATTAACTTATGCTACTTAAAGATGCATTTAAATATTTCAACTGATATTAAATCATCTATTAAAAACAGATTAAAACTATAAAAATACGTAATTTAAAACACTTTTACCTAGTATAATTAATACCATCAAATTAATGTAAAATGAAGAAAAATAAACAAACTACTTTTTCACCTCCCTGATGTGAGGACAGCTCAGCACCAGTTCTCCACAGAATCGCCAGCCAGATGTCAGCTCAATCTGACCCAATAATTGAAAGATGGAGAAATTGGTCTCAGGTTCATCTTGGTCTGCTATAATGCATCCCCCTGCAGCTGGATCACAATTGGTATTGCTAGAGACCCCAGAGTTCAGCTCGGGAATGGTGTGCAGACATAAGAACAGAGGTTAATAAAGAAGCAACATGAAGATACAAGGTACAGAATAAATAATTTTCAGTTTGGCCTGCTGACAAGAAAAAGACTAATTATATTGTGCTATGCATTGAATAGATTAATTTGACAGATTATAGCACACATTTGAATCTCACAGTTTAAAAAGGTATGATGAAGCATTTAGTCAATACGAGCACCACTATGTTACACACATATTCTGTAGATTCCACAAACGGGCTTAAGCTCTCTTGAAATATCAGAATATAACAAAGTCTCAAAAAGAGCACCCTAAATGGTATTTTGGTTGGAGGACAGTTCGGTTGGAAACTGACCCAGCAAACAAGAAAAGCCTAAGTTTTCCTGTCCAGGTACTGTGCCAGGAATGGAGTTATGTATGGGGTTTTATTCAGCAAAACAAACCTTATGAATCATTATTCCCAAAGTGATGAAAATTAATCTTATTACTTTTCATAATGTCAGTAGCCAAAATTGTGTCGAGAACTTAAGCTGTGCACGTGTAGAAGTAACATAGGGCTGGTAAATATTTAGTGTGATACAGTGTGGTGCACTACATAAACAGATTTTATCTAAACCTGATTGAGAAGTGCAAATGTGTACTTCGAGTGTAGATCATGCACTTCCTGAAATTTGGTTTGGTCCCTACATGTGAATAATGTAGCTACAGATGGAGGCCATCAAACATGTGCAGTGAAATCAAAGGGCTCAGAACTCCTCTTAATGCCAATTACAAAGAATTCTTCTGCACTACCATGGCCCATGAATGGCTCATATACTGAAGTTGGTCAAACGAAGAATTTGGTGAGGCCCACCTTGACATGAATTAAAAGGGAGCAAAAGTAGCCTGGCATCCACAAAGGTATTGATCATCTTCCAGACAGACCCTCTTTAAGGATCATGTCTGTCAACCCCCACTACAGGAACATGGCCTGATCATGTATCTGAATATCGACCCCCACACCCAGCTAAGTGTGCATCTGACCCCATCCTAATCCCCAATGTCACTCCATCCCCTGAAATCCGTGATTCCCTTCCCTGATCCCTGATTCCAGGCTTAGTCCTTCTTCGTCTTCCCTTGAAATATCAGAGTATAACAAAGTCTCGAAAAGAGCACCCTAAATGGTATTTTGGTTGGAGGAAAGTTCGGTTGGAAACTGACCCAGCAAACAAGAAAAGCCTGAGTTTTTCTCACCCTGCACAATCTGCAGCCAATCTATTTTTCTATGCAAGTTGAGTTGTTGTGGAACAAGACTATATTTATGTGAGAAAGGTTTATTATATCATGTGCAATGCCTTGGCTCCTGTGCAGGATTTGTTTGCTGGGATGTCCTGCTGACTGAAAGACTGAGGTCTCTTGAGGTGCAGAAAAATTGCTGGGCCATAACAAATGAGTCCATTTGCAAGTGCAGGTTTGGCACAGCCTGTGGAGGTGTTTGTATTGTCTGCCTGCCTCTTTGCTGCTGCTTCATTCATTCCTGAGTGATGCTAGAGAAAGTGCTCATCCATATACTTCAGGGAGTGGACTCTGCAGGAACTGGGGTGTAGAGTTAATGCAGAAAATAGAATTATTATTTAACTTGTTAATATTTAATGCCTCTTTATTTGACAGCACTTGAGCAAACCAGACCTCCTTATCATTTTTATTAAAGGAACTATCCTTATCTGGGGACCGCTGTGACCAGAAAATACTACTTGAACACTCATGTGGAGTAAGGTTGTGTAACACAAGTGGTCATTGGCAAGAGCTGGCAAGAAAAAGTGCTGTTTGCTGAGAAATGAATAGGGCCCTATTGAGGCATGTAAATAGAAAGCCCAATTCAAAGGACCACAATAAGTGAGATGCACTGCACTGAAGTCCCAGAACATAAACCATTCAGTGGAGACTTATTATGTACATATTACAACTACTGTTTTCTAGCCCTCTCGTAATGCCTGTTTCTAACTTGCCAGAAAAATACCTCTTAGGAATAAGAGGTAAGGTCATAAAAATACCTCTCAGGAATATGAATTGTTTGCAAGCTAATTCACATCTTAACCGAAACTGCCTGTCACCTCTGCTACCACAATTGTCACCTTCAATTTTTGTAACGCTTGCTCTGAGGAATATCACCAAGATCACCTCACTCCAAGCATTTTATCCACTTTCAGGTATTATAACAAGAAGCTATTATCCATCCAATCTTTGAATTGCTCCCAATGCTAAGCTGAAAGCTGTATCTTCAATCTGCATTGAAATTTCTAGTTGATGAATCCAGGCTATTTAGTGACAAACACATTAATCAGAGACTTGTTGCAGCTAAATGGCTTAAATTGCAATGATAGTGCTACTGTTGTTTCTCTGAAGGTTAGTTCTGCAATGTCTCAGGATTGTTCTCACATAGTCTTCCAATGGCTTTTCAGCCCCATTCCACAGCACAGCTCCTAAAACTACTGCTACTCCTGATCTCATACGTGGGGCCCCACTTACTCTACGCTGAACAGAGGCAACTAATAGTTGAACAGCAGGGTTATGACTACTTTTTCTAGCTGCATTTTTATCAAGTTTCAGAACCCAAAACCTTCAGCATTTATTGTGTGGTATCCTTCCACTATAGGTCCTGAAGATGAACTGTAAAACACTCTGTTCATATTGCAAGGCAGCCATTAGTACGAGACAGGAAGCTCATTTGGAAACAAGCACATTAATCAGATACCTGCAGCAGTTTCATCCTACAGCACTGTGTCACTGTCAGACAGAAAGCTCATTTGGGAACAGACACATTAATCTGACACCTGGAGCAGTTTCATCGTACTGTGCTGTGCTGGTGTGGTCACAATGAACAATGAGATGGAATCATGATGAAAATGAGCACCTTGTATAAAGTGCCTGTGCTGCATGTAGTTGTAGTAGTTGTTGTACGAGTGGTGAGAGGCCAGAGGTCCAGGGAGTTAATTCTGACAGTCTTGAAGGACGTAGAAGGAACCGAATCTCATTATCCTTGCGCTCTGTTTCACAATGCCCTCTGTTCAAGCAATGGGAGCCCTTTGAAGAAGAGATTGCATTTGACTATCTAAAGAATAACCAGAATACATAACAGAATTCTCTGCTCATCAACATGTTACTACCTAGATTATGCAGTTGATTAAGGAAGAAAACATCCCTTTATATTTAGTTTTGTTCTGTGAAGGAGGATGCAGATTGCACAGATTGATTAAAGGGCCACTTACTTTTGGGCAGCTTTCATCACAGAATTTCTGTCAGAGTAAATTGTAAAATTCCTCCCAGAAAGCATATTTGTTCTTGTGTTATTTTCATTTGCAGGACTCTACTATGGAGTTGATAAAATCTAAATCTACCCCACCCTCCCATATCATCCCACCAATCCGACTCCATCTTATTCCCCCACCCTCCCAATATGGCCATCACTACCTCCTCCCCAAACTGGAGGTGCATTTGGTAATTCTGAGAAGTGTCCCAACTCCAGGCTGTAATATGCTCCAAATAGTAGAGCAATCCTCTGGGACACACTGCTGTTTCCATGGCCATCCACTTTCCACAGGTGCTTTCCACAACTCTGTCCTTTCAGGAGAAAAACCCTGATCAGATCAGTTGATTGCTTCCCCAGGAAGAAATTCTCACCTCTTTACTGGACTTTAGTGGAAAGCCCTGCCCATAACTTTATTTGTTGATTAATAGAACAAATGTGCAAAAAGGCATGACCTCAACAATGTTGCAAAGGATGACATTAATATGTTGCTCATGGTGCTTAGCTTTATGTTTGTTTTAGCTGGTGATTCACCATGTGACTCTTGCCTTTCACTTGTTACCACCATTATATCCACTGGTAAATTAGAGGTATTATATAGAGTTATAGTGCAATACAACATGGAAATAAGATATCTTTATTAGTCACATGTACATCGAAACACACAGTGAAATGCATCTTTTTTTTTGCGTAGATTGTTCTGGGAGCAGCTTGCAAGTGTCGCCACACTTCCGGCACCAACATAGCATGGCCACAACTTCCTAACCTGTACATCTTTGGAATGTGGGAGGAAAGCGGAGCACCCGGAGGAAACCCACGCAGACACGGGGAGAACGTACAAATTCCTTATAGACAGCAGCTGGAATTGAACCCAGGTCGCTGGCACTGTAATAGCATTACGCTAACCGCTACACTACTGTGCCTGCCCATAATGATAGAATATGTTCTATTTTTATAAGTATTTGATCTCCTTAAGAGATAGAAAAATAGTCTTCAAGAAAAACATATAAATGTGATTTCAATTCAATAAAAATATATTCATTATCTTATATGAGTATCTTGATTGTTCCCAAAAGAGTGAGAGTGATGGGCAAGGTGGGACTTGGAGGGGAACTCTGATTTTGTTCCCAAAATTTGGTTGCATCTCTCTTTGATGATGGAGGTCAGAGAGTTGAGAGAAACTGCTGAAGTAAACTTGGCAAATCAATGCCATGCATTCTGTGGAAAGTAAGCATTTGTAGTGATGGAGAGAGTGGATACTGAGTTCAGTGGCAAGGTGCTGATTGCTTGCTAGAGTGGTCATATGAGGTAAAACACGTAAATATTTTCCTTAAGAGCCACATTGTTAAGTATCGGTTTTAATATGTCAGACTCATTAAGAGTTGTTGAATATTTACAGGTGTTTTATAGGCATTGGAAACAGCCCACTCATTGTAGGACCATAGTGCACAACAAACAACCATGCAGGTGAGAATATGCCTGTACTATTAAAGTGAAACTGAGCAGGACGCAAGAGCCCAGAGACAGAGCAATGACATTAGGGTTAGAAAGCAGTATAATGATAGAGAGGGTTGAAACTATGGAGGGATTTAAATATGGATGTGAATTTTAATTTTATCATGTTGTAGAACAGAGATTTATTGAGGACAAAGGACAATGGTTGATTGGGACATGTTGAAGCATTAGATAGTTTTGAAAGAGCTGATGTCTATGTAAAATTGCAGGCTGCCTGTGAAACCCCTAGTCGAAAAGCAATTATTAAGGAAGGCTATTCAGCCAGCTCCAGTCCATCCTGCCAGTAGAGTATTGGTATTGGAATTTGTTTACTTATAGTCACTTGTACTGAGGGACAGTGAAAATCTTGTCTTGCATACCATTCATACAGATCAATTCATTACACAGTGCATTGACGTAGTACAGGGTAAAAGCAATAACAGAATACAGAGTAAAGTGTCACAGCTATAGAGGAAGGGCATTGCAGGTAGCAAGGTCATAACAAGGTCGATTGAGAGGTCAAGAGTCCATCTCATTATATAAGGGAACTGTTCAATTGTCTTACAACAGTGGGATAGAAGCTGTCCTTGAGCCTGGTGGTACGTGCCCTCAGGTTCTTGTATCTTCTGCCTGATGGAAGAGGAGAGAGGAGAGAATGACCTGGGTGGGTGGGGTCTTTGATTATGCTGGCCGCTTCACCAAGGCAGCGAGTGTTGCTTTATATGATTATTTTGGATTCCAGATATTGTCAAATGTGTTTCTGATTAATAAATAAAAATAACTAGAAGACATTATTTTAGGACAGGAGACCTCAGTGTTTATCGATATTTACTTTGTTCTTTAATCTTCTTATGTATTTGAATCCATAATTTCAGCTGAAACCACCCTTGTCTCAGCTCATCTGCCTCAGCCATTCCTTTGTTGTCTCTAGCTCCCAAAGCATTCTTGCCAAGCTCCAAACTTGAGCACATCCAAAACTCTAACCTCCACCAACATTCATCCATCACTCCCTCTGCATGCTGACCTACACTGACTTTCAGTCAAGTAATAGCTCCATTTGTAAATGGTCATGCTTGTTTTTGATTCCGTCCATGGCCTCACCCCCTCTATCTCCACAGCCTCTTCCAGTCCCACAGCCTTCCAAGATATTCACCATCCTCCTATGCATACTCATATCCATCCCTGTTTTCAATTGCTCCACCTGTGCCTTCAGCAACCTGGATCTCAACTCTGGAATTCCCTCATGAAACATATCTATCCTCCTTATCTTCTCTAAGACACTTCATTAAACACTTTTCCTTGACTAAGCTTTTGGTCCAATATAACCTTATGTGGACTGGTGTCAGATTTTGTTCAACAATCATGCTGTCAAGCAGCTTCTCATGTTTTAGCGTGTGCAGGAATATACAGCATGTGTTGTATAAATGCAGGATATTGTTTTCTGAGTATGAAAACAGAGTTTGTGAATGTTTTTGTGATAGTATTAAGCACTGTTTCATTTACTGAATAGTTGTGGATATTGTTAAGTAAATAAATTCACATGAATTATGTTTACTTGTTTAGTGTGAGTGTGTGTACAGATTTTTCTGCTAATATTAATATCCATCTAAAACAGTTGCTTTCTTGTGACTCATTAGCAATTCATATAAGATGATACTGTCACAACTACCCCAACTGTCTAATCAGAGTGGGGTATTCTGCTGGATTATACTAATCATTGATTGCAAAGGCTTTTGCCCAAGTGTTTTAAACTGCACTTCTCATTCTTTGTTGTATACTTTATGCTTGAGGTTAGAACAAGAGAAATTTGAATCTATATTGCTTATTTAACAATCGCAGAATGTCCTGAAATCTTTCACAGACAATTAGGCTCTTCTGAAATTCCATCATTTTTGCAATGTAGGAATATACAGCAGGTAATCTGTACACAGCAAGGTTCCAAAATAGAAATAAGATAAACAAACAAATAATGTGTTTACTGGTTTTCGTAGAGGAATGGAATGCCATTGGCTTTTCTGTACTCTCCTAACTAAATAGCTGGGATCTTGGTTTGGCATATTCAGAAATGCAACATTCCCTCAGTTCTACAATGAGGTGCCACCTTTGACTATACGTCTATCACGTAGAGGTTGAACCAACAACCTTTGAGCTCTGAGGCAAGAGTGTTACAAACTCAGCCAAAGATAACAAAAACACTTAATTTAATAACTTGCATTATATAATGTGAAATTTCCCCCATTTTCCTCCAAAAGGAATATTAGATTTGCAAGGCTGCTTAATACCCAGTTGTAGACACTACATAAATAGTAACATTTATACAAAGAGACTACGGGATTTTTGTGTTAGTGGCCATGGATCGATTTCCTGCCCAGTACAGTGTTCAGACATACTGATCAAAGAGTCATGGTTCAACCCCTTATCTAGGCTGAAATTCTTTTATCATAAGACTGTGTGGCATGGTTAGCACTGCTGCCTCACAACTCCAGTGACCTAAGTTCAATCTTGACCTTGAGTGCTGTCTACCTGAAGTTTGCACGCTCTTCCTGTGATCATGTGAGTCACCCCTGGATGGTTCTGGTTTCCTCCCACATGACAAAAATGAAAAATATGCTGTATAGTAGGTTAATTGGCTGCTGCAAATTGCCCCTGGTGTGGGGGGGAGGTGCTGGAGAGCTGATGGGGATTCAAGTGGAAGAATAAGATCAGTATAGATGGAGTGATTGATGGTTGGCGTGGTCACGGTGAGCTGAAGGGCCTGTTTCAGGCTGTGTAACTCTATGAGCTGCCCCCATCATTGCCTGTCGACACTTTGGTCCTCACCTTCCCACATCATTGGAATGACAACATTCATCTCCTGATTTCTTGACCCACCACTATCAGCTTACTTATTCACCAATAACTTTAGAACTGGTGAACAAAACTGCTCACATAAATTAAAAATAAAAACAAGATTATTTCTTTAATGATGCAATGATTTCTTTTAGTTGGCTTGCTGTGGGAAGTGTCCTGGAGATTAATCCTCAATTCCTGGAATTTCCAGAATGATGGTAGTTGAACAGATTAGTTGATTCCAAACAACTCAGGAGGTGGCAAATCATATTCAGATACAGCGCTTGCTGCTGGTTAACTACAGGGAAGATTATGGTGGCTCTGATGAAGGGTCTCTGTCACTCTCTTTCTCTCCCTCTCTATCGATCTAACAGCATCTTAAACACCACTATTGTATCCACTTCCCTGGCACCACGTCCCAGGCACCTACCACTCTCCACGTGAAATACTTGCTCTTTCTCTTTCCACAGATGCTGCCTGACCTGCTGAGATTTTTCAGCATGTTCTGTTTTTATTATTGAAGACATGGTGGGTTCCATACTTCACAGGTTCCCTCTGTTGGAAACCAAGCAAAGGGGGACCACTAGGGTAAGAAACTGGAAGGATGTTAAATGTTGTTAAACTTTTCAACTTCCTTAGGAAAAGTGAAAAAGAATATTTGAGAATACAAACATTTATTCCTAATGATTCTAGATACATCTTAGATATGTGAACTGATTAACACTACACCAAAAGTAGTATGCTATAGGCAGAGTCAACTGGGCTACAGCAAGTGGGCTGCAGCAGGGCTTAAATCCAACCAAATTCATGAATGGGGATTAATAATCAGAAAACTAACATCCCCATCCCATGTGGAAGGGACAAGGCTGAAACGTACCTTCATCCAAAATTAGTGAGTGAATAACCCTGCTTGGGGCTTTCTTGAGATCTACACCATCTAAGATGTCATATCCTGCCAAATCAGGTCATTCCACTTGGCATTAAGAGGCAGCTGAATGCACAGAACATAGCTGAGGATGGCTGAAGATTTGTGTGCTAAAAATAGATTTCTTCTCAAAGTTAAGTGATTCAGCAATGCAAAAATGCATTCCTGCCAGGATCTGCCTGGTAACTGGGGCATCATCCATTCACATTTTATACAAACTTATGGTGGGTGCCTGGAATGCACCACCAGGGATGGTTATGGAGGCAAGTACGACAGAGGTGTTTAAGAGACTCTTAGAATGTGCAGAGAATGGAGGGATATGGACATTGTGTAGACAGAAGGGATTAGTTTAGTTAATTACTAGTTTAATTAGCTTGGCACAACAGCCTGTTCCAGTGCCGTACTGTTCTATGTTCTATGTAAACAAAGCTGGACAAATCTAACCCTGCTAATCACTACACAATCAGCAACATCAAGTAATTAATAACAACGCAGAGAGAAATTTACCAATAAAATGATGATTAACGCAATTCTGATTCCAGAAGAACCCTTTGCTTCCTCTTCTTGTCGCTAGCTCCAGAGCAAGCCCCATTGATGAGACTTCTTGTGTGCAGTTCTGGTCGCCTCATTACAGGAAGGTTGTGGAGACTTTGGAAAGGATGCAGAAAAGGTTTACCAGGATGCTCCCTGGATTAGAGGGCATGAGCTCTCAGGTTAGACAAATTTACGTTGTTTTCTCTGGAGTGTCAGATGCTGAGCAGAGACCTGATAGAAGTTTATAAAATTATGAGAGGCATAGATAGGGTAGACAGTCATAACCCTTTTCCCAAAGTAGAAATATCAATTTCTTGAGAACATGAATTTAAGGTGAGGGGGGAACATTTAAAGGAGATGCACAGGGCAGATTTTTACACAGGTGGTAGGTGCCTGGAACCTGCTGTCAGGGAAGCAGATACTATAGTGGTGTTTAAGAGGCTGTTAGATAGACACACAAATCTGTAGGGAATGGAGGGATATGGATCATGTGCAGGCAGAAGAGATTTAGTTTAATTTGGTATTGTGTTCGGTGCAGATGTCATGGGCCGAAGGGCTGTTCCTGTGCTGTACTGTTCTATGCTTTATGTTCTTTAAATAATTTTGACTGATTATAGATTGTCAAGGTTTTTGAATGCTTCTGAATATCTATGATGTTCAAAAGTAATTAATAACTATTAAAAACAAAATAAACAATTTAAACTTTTTTAATGAAGTTAACTAATCTGAAGGTATTTGAAACCTTCAAGTAATGTAAAATATGAATGAAAGCACAAATGATGAAAGAATTCTAAAGGTATTCTTACGTTTCTTCCTTGCAGCCATCAAATTAATAATGGTGGGCTCTGTGCCTGACCTAACGTGGGATCAGAAAGCAGATTCCTGAGTGTAAGGGCCAGGGAATTCTTAGTGAGCTGCTTCTCCACATTTAACTCTACGTGCTATCTAGAGTGTAACTGGAAAGTTGCTGATGGAGTTCAGTCAGCAAGTATGTGTTCAGGCAGGAGTAGAAATGGCAGCAGTTGCATGCATATCTACTGGCAAAACCCAAACTGATGTGAATTGAATATTCGACAACAGGAGTACTACTTTTTTGCAGGAAGTACCAGCTTTACATCCAAACCATATCTGAGTGCCTTTCACAAGAAACACATTTTACTTTTGTAGTATGGGTAAGTAAATGTGATGTATTTGATCCTTTGCATATCATTGCAATGTCTGTACACAGTCTGAGAAGAACCTTGAAGATACTCACCAAATACACAAACAAACCAACACTGTAAGGAAAAAAATGACTGGAATGATATGTTGAGTTGATCAAAAGCACACATGATGAATCCTATTATTGTGGTACCCAAAGAAAATAAAACTTTGCAGTGACTATAATGTAAACCACAACCAAGCAGTGGAATTGTGAATGATGAAAAATTCCCATTGGCCACATCACAGGAACTATACGCCAAATTAGCTGGAATGAGCTCTTTAACAAGTTAGATCTGCTGCATATTTGTCCAAAAATAAATATGTATAACAAAAACCAACACAGTCTAAGGATCAACACCCATAAGAGACTATCTTTGTACCTCTCATGGTGTGAGGTCACCCTGAAAACATTTCAGACCATTGTGGAAAAGATGCTCAAGTGAGTCCAGCTCTATGTAATGAAGGTGATGTATTAACCATAGTTGCCACAGAGGAGGAAAATCTCTGAATACTTGAAGAAGTATTAAGGAGGCTTCACAAGCCCAGCAGTAAGCTCAGCAGAAGTAGATGCACCTCTGTGTAAAAATAATTGATCTGTTTTGGGCCTGAGGATGGTGCAAAAAGCCTAAAATCAAGTAGCACAGTGGTGCAGCAGGTACTGCTGGTGATGCACAGTTCTAGCAGTCTGGGTTCAATCCTGACCTCAGGTTGTGTCGACTCTACACATTTTCCATTTGACCACTTGGATTTCCCCAGATGCTCCAGTTTTATAGAAAAAAAATAATAAAATGTTTTTTTTCTAAAACTCACCTAGCTGCTATGTTGATCTGCACACTTTGTTTTGATTTCTGGGCTCTTGTATTGCTAATCAAGGACACCTTCCATAGAACCAGGCAGTTATAGATTCACAGAGTTATATAGCACGGAAACAGGTCTCTCGGCCTACCAAGTCCATGTCAACTATCAACCACCCATTTACGACAATTCTATACTGGTCTCATTTTATTCTTCCCACTTTCTCATCAACTCCTCCAGATTCTACCCCTTACCTACACACCAGGGAGAACGTACAGTGACCAATTAATTTAACAACCCAGATGTCTGGAGCACCAGGCAAAAACCCACATGGTTAAATGGAGAAGATGCAAACTCCACGCAGAGGTCAGAATCGAACCCGGATCACTGAAACTGTGAGGCAGCAGCTCTGTTAGTTGCACCACTGTGCCATCCTCTCTTATCTCTCAGATACCATTAATGATGAGGATTTGTTCAGTCCTGATGTCTCCAGCCATCAAAGGGTGGGGTAGACTTATCCTATCCATCAATTTTTTATGGCATTATGGCTGTAATATGCTCTTTCACAAGGGAAGAGCACGTATTATGTGTTACCATTGTGAACTCTGCTTCAATCGGGAATTTTGTTCCTGCTTCAGGCTAATTTATTTCGTAATATTCTTAATGCTCACAATCAGACTCATTTTCTCAGTATTTTAGTTGGAAGAGCTGTTATTTCCTTAGAGCAATGATGAAATAAACCACTCCTCTAATGTTTATCTCTTACCTCTGTCATATAAGGAATATTGCAATGAACCCAGTGCATTTAGTCTCCAGTTTGGTGTGTTAAGGTTTCAGTCATAAGATAATTATTTTAGTCCATCAATGAAAAGCAGTTTACATTGTACATTTAGAAGTAATATGGCAAACCATTCCTACCAAAATGCAGTAGTGATGCTTATTGAAGCACTGTTCCTGGAACATTATCCCCTTTTTTTTCTGTGTTACTAACTGCTGTCTTTAAGTTATCTGATCAGAGCAGTGTGATGAATGCAACAATGAACTATCCCTTGACCTAATTGTCAATATAGCTCAATAGTTGAAGTGGCAGGAGCTGTGTTGTTACTTGAGATGGACAGGTGATCTGTTTTCCCTTGCATTAAGCTGGCTTCCGCAAGGGCACCTTTGAGAAATGACAGATGTCATTCCACATCAGGAAGTTACAATGCAATGCTGTCTAGCAAAGGCACACCAGTGCATACTGCTGGTATAATGTGAGGTTCAGATGGCTGAAGATAAGGTGTACAGTGATATTACAGGACAGACATCCCAACCTTTATTCATGTGAGATGCTGCATGTGAGGAAAGTTACCCTTGATTTTCTGCTGCGTAACATAAAATTGTACAATGCTTTAATATGTGCAAAGATTCTGAGAAACAACTCTTATGTTGCCTCACCCATGAATCTGACTATAAGAAAATGACATTACGTGATATTCAGGACCAATTCATTTTCTTATTTTGAAGGCTTACTCTCCTCTTCTGAAAGTGCTGGGTCTTGCTGGATTACTTGGTCAGCCTTTGTCTAAATGATGCAAGGATCTGTAAACTATTCAGCACGGGCCAGGCCTCGAGCTCAGCTATGTTTTCTCCTAGTCATTCACAAGAGTGCAACTCAACAGAAATCACAGCAGAGAAACCCAAATAGAAACCCTGGCTTTTACTTTATCTTTTCTAGCCCAAGGGTACTGAGGCCAACTGGTCTGGTCCTAGCACTTCCCCATGAAGAAGGAAATAATTTTTTGAGCTTAATTTTTCTTCACTAAGCATTGTTTCATACCTGGCCAATCAGGAGTGACCTAATGAAGAACATTTTATAAAGATTTGACTAAAAAAAAACTTTGAAAGAAAATCAGCAACTTGTATTTATATTATAAATTTGATTTTTTTGTACATTATCTTTCATAATCTCAGAACACTCCAAAAGATCTTATAGCCAATTAAAAAGGTTGTCAAGTCTCAGTGTCATTTCCACCTCCTTGTTCTCTGGAAAGCAATTGTGTTATGCTCCCCTTAAGATATCAGTTTTAGTTCTGTGTATACTTTAAATAGAAACACCAAAGTTGGATAAGCAAAGGTCGGAAGTGATGAGACTGTTTAAAAAGCTGTCAATGAGTTGTATCTGAATTTTGTGGTTGAGGTTTTATCATGTTACATGCTGATTTCTTTCTTACCTCTAAATGCTGGGGCAGGACAAGGCACTTTACTGTAATTAAGCACTTCTGAAGTTCAGTCATTTATACAATGTAGGAAATAGAGTGGCTAGTTTACCGATAGCAAGATCCCACTAACATCAATGTACAAATTATTGGACTATCTGTTATAGTGTTGTTAAATGGTGAAACCAAGAAGAATTTCCCAGCTTACCTTTCAATGGTGTCATGGGATCTTTAATGTCCAGGGCAGAGAGGGCCTTCAATTAATGTCTTACCTGCAAGGCACCAGCCACATCAGTGCAACAATCTCCCTGTACTGCATTGAAGTGTTAGCCTTGGTCTTGTGCCCAAGTCACTGGATCCACAGCCCAACGATTACTATCCCCGAACAACTGCTAAATATCCACAGACTGATCATAAGTCCACAACTTAAGGGTTACCTTTGAGCTGTTATCCAGAAGGGAATAGGCACTTTGAAGAAAAGAGATAATTTGGATATGGTGGCTAGTTGATCATGGAAAATGGTGATGGCTGTGATGGTGGGGGTGCTTGTGAGGGGTGGGGGAATCTTTTGGCAAAAATGGTGCTAACCTTAAATTACCAACTGAATATATAAAAACTGACTTTGGTGCGTTTCAGTAAATGTCAGCTGAAATGGTGCCAAGCCTTTGACAGGGAGCGCATTGTTTTCTAATCACAGTGTCTCCTGATCATTTGAATGTCACTGATTCATACAGCCCAACACGTAGGGCCTTCAGCTGAAATGTGTTTCAAGAAAAGCCCAGTATAGAGCAACAATTCACAGAATGGCTAAAGGACATCTCTATAAAGCAATCAACCACAGAGGGCCTTCAACAGACTGAATGCTCTTTGTGCAGAGTGAGATGCCAGAGCCACTGGAGAAAAGAATGGCAGGACAAATCATTTTATCTATGCAAATACAAGCACTGGCTGACTGGCTGAATATGTTAGTGTCCTCATTATGGAGATGGGGACTTGAGTCTTGACTTGTAGGCGGTGACAAGCCCATATGCTGCCTTTGTGTTTTCACTGATATTGTACGTGGAATAAGCTGGCACATCACAAGAGATTTTCTCAGGTTCACAACAGACAAATAGCAAATTCATTTATTTTTTGCCGCACATAGCCAATGAAGTCTTGGTTGTCTGTTGCATTTTATAAAGTTCAATTTACCAAAGTTACTTTAAAATGATATAGAACATTTTTTTAAAAATTTAAGCAAATTGGTTTTATTTTATTAACACAATGCAAAGTATTCTTCTGTGATCCTCTATGCTATGAATTTTATTTCATGAAATGCCTGCACCCCTTCCCTTCTTCCCCTCATCTCCCAATCCTGCACTAAATGCCTCTTGACTCATCATTATCCTTTCTTCAGTCAGGATAGAAGAAAGCTCGAATGATGGGCCACTTCATAGTCTTACCTGCACTGGTTTTACATTATGATTTATAAGCTGGGATAAAGCTGCTTTAGATGTGCAAAGTGGGAAGGAAATTATCGATAAATGGGAGTGATTGGGGTGATATGCCAGGAGTTGCACATTTATTTCTGGTCTGTGAGCACTTTGCAAAGCTGGGCAATACTCACACTTTCTAAGTTCTGCTGAAGCTTCATGATGCAGGCTTGGCATTTTAAAGTAAAAACAGAAAATGCTAGAAAATCTCAGAGGTCAGGCAGCATCTGTGGAAAGAGAAACAGTTAATGTTTCAGGTAGAAGAGTTCTGATTAAGGTTCTTCAACCTGAAATATTAACTGGTTTTCTTTCCATAGATGTTGCCTGACCTCTGAGTTTTTCCAGCATTTCTGTTTTATTTGAGATTTCCAGCATCTGCACTTTTTCTTTTATTTTCATCGACTGGCATTTTAAATATTTTTGTTTATCAGTGAATGTTTCTACGTCACAACATGCATGTTAGTGCTGGAAAGTGGATGCCCAGTGCCAGTAACCTTGTGTTTCCTGGTCAGCTGCAGAGTTAAAGTGCCACTTTGTAGGCTGGGGACCCCCAGAAGAAGGTAGTCCTTTCTCTGGTTGTCCGAGTTGCAAGTGTTTCACTGTTCCAATTCCAGCTTGTTAAATTACTCCATGAATCTCCTTTCACTCTGCCTGAAATATAACATGATGTAAGTTTTAGAAAACAACTCTTCATTGAGCAATTACGACATTTCCTATTCCACCTCAGCTGATCTTGTGTTCGCACCCCTTACCTGCTTAAAGAAACTGTCATTAAAACAAAATTAGGGGGCCTTGCCTTGTCCAGGACCTGGGGTAGAGACAGACCAATCTTGGCTGAAGGAATCTCCCAGCAGCAGACAGAAGAGACTTTCATTCCGTCAGACTGGGCAGGGATCAAACCCAGATCGTAGAAATGAAAGAGCAGTGTGTTATCACACTGTGGAACCCTGTTTTCGTTGTCTTGATCATTCTGCAAAACAAGGCAGTAATCATCAGTGTTTTCCTTTCCAGCTCCTGATTGCTTCCCCGATTAGTAGAAACTTCATGAGTTTCTTCTGTCAAAGTAAATGACTTGAACACAGCAAGCATTTCATTTAAACCCAACCACACCTAGAGTAAATTCGCTGGCACAGTGGATTTGTCCATTGGTTTCTCAAACTATTTTAGATATCTGGTATATTAAACACATTTCAAAACAGTCATCCTGGCAATACTCAAGTCAAGGTTATAATTTACAATGACATCTGCTATCTGTGTCAACTTTTACTGCTGAGATCATTCTAGTCTTGCCAGGTGGCTTGTAAACAACTTAAATTGTAGTGTGGTAAGATTTTAACTGGACAACATAAAAAAATTGATTTTAAAGTTCCTGCAGATATGCACCACGTCAGTGGGAACATTCACCACATGAATTGCCTCTGATCCTTTGGTGTGTGACATGCCACAGGGTACATGTCAACTGTGAGTTAAGGTTTTGCTCTCCTTTATGACCTTTACAGACACTGGTGGCAGGGGAACTCCGGACAGCCATCTAATCAGCTATTGGTCCACTGGGAAATGTAATGTGACCTGTAATGATTTATGTGATTCTCTTGCGATTGATGTGCTCTGTGCCTAGGGACAGATTAGACTGTTTAAATGGTGGTTTTGCCATTAGTTTAGGCACAGGTTAAAGGTGATCAATAACAAGGGCCGTGCATTCAATTGATCACTGTTCAATCCCTGCTTCCTCCCATGGTGCCTTACAATTTCCTGACACATACCAATTAAAGTTCTAATGATTATTCTGATAATTAGCCAATAATTAATTGCCAAAGACATTGATCTGTAAACAAGATTAATTGGTGTGTAACTTAGAATACCTTAAAATGTATGTGCTTTCCAATGAAAACAACAGCAGAATAATTTTTACAGGTTTGAGGTTGTAGTGAATATATTTTCTACCCTTTTTTACTTTATAAAGTGGGAAGCAAGAATGTACACTCCAGAAATAACAAATTTTTAAAAAGTCATCCCATATTAAAGCAACAACATAAAACCTTTCAACAGGGACAGCTTCCTTTATCATTGACAGACATATGTCCCAAATGCCTCAACAGAAGTATAATTATAAAAATAAGTTAAAGAAGGGAATGCTGGGGGAAGTAACCAAAGGTTTGCTCAAACACATGCATTTTAATAAACATTTTGAGGGAAAAGAGGGATCTTTGAAGATTCGGGCGGAATTCTGGAGCCTGGGACCCGTGGGCCCCGTCCATTCAGGAATAGGTCCCAATGCTTGCGGTAGTAACTTTCCAATCTGAGTGATTTTTGGTATTTAATTGGTCTAATCAAAGTGAGGGTCTGGAGATTTTAAAAAGAGCATGAGGAATTTTGAGATCAGTGGCAAGGTACCAAAGAACAAAGGAGCTGGAGTGAGTGAAGCAGTGAGGAGGTGAAACAACACTTTAGGAGCATTGAGGTACAGAGGGATGTTGGAGTTCAAGTCCATGGCTCCCTGAAAGTACCAACACAAGTGGATAGAGGTAGTAAAGAAGACACATGGGCATGCTCGTGTTCATTAGTCTGGGCAGTGAGTACAAAATTTGACAAGTCATGTTGCAGCTTTATAACACTTCGGTTAGGTCACATTTGGAGTATGGTGTCCAGGTCACTGCATTACAGGAAGGATATGGAGGCTTTGGAGAGGGTGCAGAAGAGGTTCACCAGGATGTTGACTGTATTAGAGTGTATTAGCTATAAGGAGAGGTTGGACGAACTTAGATTATTTTCCCCAGAATTTCGGAGACTGAGAGGCAACCTGATAGAAGTATGTAAGATCATGAGATGCATAGATAGGGTAGATAGTCTTTTTGCCAAGGTGGAAGTAGCAAATACTAGAGGGAATAGCTTTAAGATGAGAGGAGGAAAGTTTAAAGGAGATTTACGTGGCAAGTTTTTTTTTACACGCTGAGTGATATGTGCCTGGAACGTGCTGCCAAGGGAAGTGATGGTAGCAGATATTGATAACAATGTGTAAGAGACTTTTACACAAGCATATGTACAAGCAGGGAATGGAGAGAGATAGACCAGGTACAGGCAGATGGGATTAGTTTAAAATGGTATCATGGTCAGCACAGACATTGTGGGCCAAAGGGCCTGTTCAAGTGTTGTACCATTCTATGTTCTATGTTTTATGTTCTGCGTTCTATTATCAGGACTTGTTGATGCCATATTATAATATCATGCAGCTTTGAACAGGATATACTTGAATTTTTTGCATTGTTGGGTAGATGCTTGTGTTGTAACAGTGCTGCAATAGGTTGGCTGGAGATACAGCTAGTTTTGGAGCACAGAACTTTATTATTATTCTAATATATGGTGCTGCAGCCTTTGTTGTATCCTTGATAAGACAGTGAGCAAACCAAATTGGCTGAAATCTGGCTTTTTTGATGTTGGTGATCTCAGGAGGAAGGCGAGATGGACCATTCACTTGGCTCTTCTAGCTGAATATGTTTGTGAATGATTCAGTCTTCAACACTTACATGCTGGGCCCTCCATTCTTGAAGATGGGAGTGTTCTTGGTGGCACCTTCTGTTATGTGGGTAATTGTCCACCACCATTCATGCTTAGATGTGTCAGGACTGCAGAGCTTCGATCACTTCACTATTTTACATGGTCTCTTTGCTGCGAGCATACATGTACTCTTACTTTGTAATATTACCAGATTGGTGTCTCCATTCTGAAGATGCCTGTTACTGTTCCTAGTATACCCTTTTGCACACCATATTGAATCAGAGTTGAAGTTCCCCATATCCTTGCTATTTTCAGTTTCACTTCCAAACATCGTTTAACATGGAGTAGCATCGATTAGTCAGCTGAGGGTGAACGATAGGTGGGATTGGGAGGATGTTTCCTTGTCCATGTTTGAGCTAATGCATGAGACTTCATGGAGCCTGGAGTCAATGCTGAAGACTTCCAGGACTGCTCCCTCCCAGGACTGCTGGTGGGTCTGCCCTGCTGGTGGGTCAGGATGTACCGACGGATTGTCTGTGAGCTATGATTCCAGAAGAATGACTGTATCAGGCTCCCAATTTCTGAGATGTTTATGAGGCGGGCTTTGCAAGGTCAACTGGGCTGGGAGTGACTTTGCTATGTCTGAATTCAGTGCCTGGGCTGATGCTGGGTGGTCTGACTTTCTCTTAAACATAGTGATTACAGTACAATTGAGTGGTTTGCTGGACTATTTCAGAGGAACATTTTAAAGTTCAACCTTTGGAGTCATGTGTAGGCTGACCATGTGATCAAACACTGGATAAGCTATTTAATGTCTTGGTCGAAAGCCCATTTTTGTAATAACCTGAGGAATGTGGGCATCGCTGGCAAGACTGACATTTAATGTTATATCTAACTGCCCTTCAGAAGGAAGTAGTGAGCCTTCTCGATAAACCTCCATGGTTTATATGGTGAAGATACTCTCACAATGTTGTTAGTGTTCAAGATTTTTAACCCAGGGATATTAAGAGAACTGCAAAACCTATTCAAATGACTTGGAGAAGAACTTGGATGTGATGGTGCTGCGAAGCACATGAGATACCTACCCTTCTGAGTACTGGAAACCATGCATCTAGAAGGAGTTGTCAAAGAAAAACTGGCAAGTTGCTGCAGTGCAAATAAGAGTTGGGACAGACTGTGGAGGGTGTGGATGTGTGGACTGCTGGATAAGTGGACATTGAGATGGAAGTTTATCTGAAATTGGAATTTGAAACCATGATGGTAAATAAACTAGTGGAGAATATACAAAGGTAGCGTTGGATAATGGTTGAAATATCTCCTCTCCTCAGCAACGTATGTAACATTACTCAACCAGAACTGTCTGGTATAGTGCCAACATGGCCATTGTAACAGCTGTGTATCAAAAAGACACTTGAATGTAAGCCATCACGGTCATTTCCTCACCCAACAGTCGTACACATACCCTTTCATCAGGGTACGTAGGATAATTCAATAAAATTAACTGAGAATGCCAGTAGCACCTGCACCTGTCTGAGAGCAATTGGAACATACCTTCACTGAGCATACATAGAGTTCTCCCCCTCCAGCTGAGAATAGCTATTGTCCTTGTCTGTAGTCCGAGGGTGTCCCCAGGTTATGGAAGGACCTGACTTTACGAAAATTCAACTTTACGTAAATTCTCTGATAAATTTTTTAAAGAATTTTTCAAGTTGGTAGTAGTAGTAGCAATAATAAGAAGAATAAAGTGTTTTGTGGTATTTATTAGCAACTGAATACAATATACAGTATATTTCATTAGTTTAATTCTGGGTTGTGTTAGAGTGAATATTTGAGGAAATTAAAGAATTATAGCAAATGTACATTGTGCAATATGATGTGGGTTAGTGTACAAAATGGACATCTTGACTTACGGAAAGATGGGCTTACGGACAGTTCTCAGGAACGGAAACCCTTACACAACCCAGCGACTGCCTGTACTTCCTGCAATAAATACAAGTAATTTTAGTGTTGCTGAGAAAATATTTGTAACACCTGCCCTCATTTGAGTGCAGATGTAACTGGAGTTAAGGTGCAGGTCAACCACAATCTAACTGAATGGTGGATCAGCTTCAAGGGGCAAAATATCCAACTCCTATTCAAACGTGCCTAAATTAATTCTACCTTGGCCGTTAAAATAATTGTAGCATGCTTAACAGAGAATAATTGTGGTACCCCTACCAGCACTGCAATCAGCCAACACAGCAAGACTAGAGATTGAATCTGGGGACTTTGTTACTTGATAATGGCTCCAGCCATGTTATTCAATGAATTTACCCACTGCACTACGGGAGAGCTAAGTAAATAATCTCTAATAGAATAAGAACCTCCAGAATTTCTGATCATTTATCCTTATTTGGTACTTATCATTTCCTAACCTTATCCAACAAATTGGTTCAATTGTATTATCTTATATATTTCCCTTTGGATTTCTGCTCAAGAATGAAATAGTCAGCAATAGATGTGGTGGCAAAATCCATATGTGCAAGTATCTGCTAATAACACATTACTTATTATACAAGATTTATTAGAATAATTATTCTCTAAGATCTATGAAATGACACTTACTAAATTATTCAAAAAATATAAATATGTATAGGTTATCACATCAATAGATATTTCAATAATCAGAGTCATTACATTTGTGAATAATTCATTGTTATTACATTCACTAACTATAATAATGCTTACTTTACATGAATGCGCCATGTAAAATTAAATTAGGCTCAATCCAAATAAGGACTACAACAATTGTTTATATTCCATTAAAATTTGATTTATTTACATTGTGCTCTCCAATGGCTGTGATTATCTAACATTATCATACTCTGGCTACTGTAGATTTAAATCAATTTAATACAATAATCATGCAATCATAAACACAGCAGCACAACTCTTAAACTAGTAATATTAAGCAAACAAATTTTGTAACTATTTTCACCCAGTCACAATTCCAACAGATGAAGAGAAACATGTTTGACATCTGGTGATATAATAATAAACAGGTGGTCTAGTCAGTTTAAAATGTAATGTTGTTTCCTTCAGTCTCTGTGTATGTCCTTATGTAACTAAGGAACATTCCCATGTCATCTTTGCCACCACCTTCTGGTTTGAAGTGATGCTAAAAATATTAAATAGCAAAGGTAATGATGGAGTTCATCGATGGCCCATCGGGTCCAGGTGGCAGATAACAGACTGTGGATTTCAGAGGCCAGGTCTCAGAATAATTCCAGTGGTTAAAAAACACGCAAATGAACTGTTTATATATAGATGTAACAGCAGTATGATGTCAGAATTCCCCAGCAAAGAAATCCCTGCCAGACCAGCTTTTGGCAACTCGAAGGACTTTAAGAAGAATGGATGCTGACACATCAATAGACTACATGAACCCTCAGAAATGCAGTGTTTCGTTAAACACTGTTGTTAAATTATCAAAACAGTTGCAATATTTTATGCATATTACGTACCCAAAGGCAGTGCATTTCCCATTCCATTGAGTGCAATACTGTGCTCCGTCTGGTTGGTGAACTTTAGTCTATTTCCTTGCAGAAGCCAACTGTTTCCCCTTACTTCATTGTTAAAGATTAAAGAATTTCACAAAGGGAAAAGGCTATTCAATTCAATGGACTCATTAAGTTATTCATAACACTTTCTTGTAATTCCTTAAAGAATCAAGAAATTATATACTCTTGATGAATTTAGCTACGGCATCCATATTTGAAGCACTAAAAGAGACTATCTAACTGTGCTAAGTGTGAAAGTGACTACACTGTGGCATAGTCATTATTTTATGTTAGTACAGGTCTGCTCATGACAACTGTGTGTACTTACTCTTTAATGTTTGCTTAGTTCTCAACATCTTGGATGTGGCAATAAAGAAAGGTGCCATGTTCTACATCCTCCAGCAATGAGTTTGTCTTACTGATCACACACATCAAGGCTTACTCTGCTGCAGTTTGTGATCACTCTCCTCAGATCTGTTGATGAAAAAGGTTTCCATTTGTGTGTAATCACAGCTTCCAACTCTCTCTCTTTGTGATTTAGATCCTCTTTACATCCTCTCTAACTAAATCCCTCAAAAGTTGTGCTTTTTATGACCTATATTTTCCCATTGTTCTGTAACCTTGTAATTTAACCTGATGCATCCTGTATCTCCCGTTTTTCACTGTACCTCAGTACAAGTGACAATAATAAACCCAATACCATCCTGAACATTTTCTATTGCTTCTGTGACCGTTTCAGATAATAAAATTACCAAACCACCATTGACTATTGGTATTATCAAACCATCTTTCCCTGGATTTACTGTACTGCCAATTGTCCTCAATTACTCTGTGCTAGGATGGATGAAAAATCACCCAGATTACCCAGTCCTAATTACTGTCTGTGGATCAGAACCACCAATCTTTAAACTTTTAAATCTGTCAAAATCTAATCCATTCTAAGACACGGTTCACCTTTTGCTTCCTAACTTTCACTCAATCCAGACTAACTCTAAAAAGGGGCCTGAAATTGTCATGGTTCCGAGATGCTGGCCCTCAATTCAGCTCCATTGATGGTGCCTCGTTGTGCAGCACATGGAGTCCATGTACTACTAATCACATAACAACACACACCTGAGCCCCATCAGGAGACTAGCATAAGACCCCTAGTTTCACTAGCACTAGTTACCAGAGTATTGGTCAACTTTTGGGTATATTTTGTCTCTTAGCTGCTTAGCGTTGTCAACTCCAGAGCAGTCCTGGTTTCACTGTTCCTCTTAGAATATCCAGTTTTCATGTTGGGACCCCACCTCAGAGCCCTGAGGCAAGATTCCTTCCAGTTGCTGCCTGCGTTTGGTTCTGAGGAAGAATCCTGACTCCAGTCTTGTACCAGTGTGCTGCATTTGGGTTCTTCACAAGCTCGCTCTTCGCTTGACATTGTGACAGAAATATTGAAAACAAATCCATCCACTACGGCATAAACCCTGTATACACACATAAACAGTACTCCTGATTCACCTTCAGAATAGTCACGCTGATGGAACCATTAGCAGGAGCTTTCTGGGGCAAGTCTTAGAAATGAGATTGAATTTTGTCCAGCATTTGTGAATTACCCTTCCAATTAATACCACCTGATTTTCTTCTTCCACGTTTCTCAGGATGACTATTTTTCACGCTGTTGAAGTCCTGAACCACAATAGCTTGGGAATCACACATTAGCATGTGAACACTTGACACATGACATTTCACTATTTAATGCAGCTATTAACCTGCTAATTTTAAATGGGTCAACAGCCCTACTAAAAGACCAGTCTGAAAAATGACATGAGAATGCTTTATATGTTCATCTGCTAATATCATTAAAGCAATTCCAGCTCTGGTTCAAAAAATATATTAAAAATCCTGATTAGGGTCTTAAAATATAAATAGAAGTACTGAGTGAAAAATTTCCCAATAGCAATGTTGCCCACCTCATTATATATTGGAGTTTATTTTTATTTTCATGTTTACTGATTAAAACAGTCTGTCCTGGAAGGGGAATGAATGAATGCTGGGTTGGATAGGTACCTCTTCCTCTCCTGTCATCCAGTAAAATACATTTCAAATATAAACTCACCCAAACACTTTTGGCATCAAACTTAAATATCTGTCATATTTAAAAGTTACAATTCTTACTCTGGTTAGGTTTTGCAGGAGTAATAAAGACAACTCTACTCATGTAACACTGATGCCAGCTTTAAGATTTTTGCACGCACATACTTTAATGCTGAAATATCAAAGATGATGTCAAGGACCCAATGCATCTTTATACAGGCTAACCTGTTTGCAACTCTCTCCACTATAAACAACATATTAGAATTGATATAAATCTCAACTATTTATGAGCTATTTCTGCTTTAAAATCCCCTAAAAATGTTACGCTGCCCATTTAATACAATGTAGCATGCAATCTGATCCTAAAACAAACTCATTTTATGTAGTATTATAATATTCCCACATTAATATTTTTAAAAATGTAGGATATTTTTATAAAACATTGGTGATTATTTCAGAATCTACTTAATCCTATGTCCACATTAAAATGTTTACCTCCAATATTTAAGAAGTTAATAAAATAGTTTGCACTTTGGATCTGAGCATTCTGTTTGTGGAAGTTCTTTAACGTGATTTGCCTGCTCAGCCATCTTGATGACAACACAGTTGCTGGGTAACTACGATCTCTCTGAACTTATACATGACAGCGGTATGTGTAAGAGCAAGTTCTGACCACAGAGATTGCTAGAACTTGGTGGGGTGCTTTCTTTGAGGCCAGTGATAAGTTCTTTCATCACTGAGCTCAAATACCAGTACTTTAGTTACCCATCAGAAAGCTTATAGGAGATAATATTCTCTTATCGTGATTTTATCATCATAAGATAAATGTCCATTTCATTGACTAACAACATTCATTGTGCTAAACTGTCAGATTATGGATGAGACTTCTGCTTATAGGGTGGAACAAGATCCACGGAAGTTAGTCATAATGATTTGTTGAGTTAGCCCAGGATTTATCCTTCATTCTTGTTCATTCAATTTATGCCTCTGTCTCCTCTTTGTAGGCTGACCCACATTGATAGTGTAATGTGGAACTGCAGATTCTAATGGTGTAGCAGGCAGAGTGAGGTCTACTTATTGTGTTTTGAAGTTGGTTGCTTTGCTACAATTCTTCCATTATCATATCATGATCAAACATGAATCAGCAAACGTGTTCTTAAAGGGAGCACCGTAGGCTGCTGATCCTATACCCATGTGATTACAGGTAAGTATGTTACTCTTCCATTCCTTACAGGCCTTTTGCTGATAAAGTCCCAACATCGAAGTTCAGTCTCAGCCAAGTGGATTCTGTGAATAACATCATCAGTTTAATGACAAACTGGTCAATGGATATTCTACAACTCAGCGACATGTCTTGTAGGATTCATAACTTTTAAACCCTGGGATTATATAAGAATTATTGAGATTTTCGAAGCTTTTGTTAGATCTTTGATTTATTTCCTTGTATGATTAAACTAGTTTACAAAACCTGCCACAAACCTGAGTGTAAAAAAACATTGTTTCTGTTCATTTTGTGGTTTACTTCAGCGTCGTTAAATGCCCTAATATGGGTGGCTTTGGGCACTTGTTTGAAACCACTGTGTCTTTCCTTTTAACGAGATAGTTTGAAACAATTCATGATGAGTGGTGGAGATAACAGACACATAACTATTATTACTGTCACTTAAGCAGAGCAAGGGTTGTGTTGAATATTGTCTCTTCACCTCTTTTCATCATGAACTGAGAGGAAACAAATCTGCTTTCCAATGACTGACAAAGAGGATCCCAAACTTAGTGGTAGTAAAAATTCAATTATTTTAATCTTGCAGTGTTTTCTCATTTCTCAGAGAAATCTCACTGTAGAAGAAACTTTAGTGTGATATATCAGGAATGGATTGAATTTGGTATCTCAGATAAATATTTACCACAGAGGAGAATAGGGTAACAATAAATTGAATTGGAATCATGATTCAGAATCATTCTTTTCACCTGTTTGGTTCTTTAAATGTTATAGGAAAAAAATTCCCTGACAGTTGGTTCAGTGGAATGAAGTTAGTAAACACAGCTTCCTGCACCAGGTGGAGCTGAGCATTTTCAGGTAGAGGAAAACCGGTGTCCATCAGCGATCAGAGACACTTGTGCAGATGTCAAGAGGTGGGGAACCTGGCACTGGTTCTGATCTGTCATGTGATAAATATCCTGCTGCCATTGATTTGCCTCCACCTTAAGAATAAGGAATTAGCTTGGCCATCAAACCGATTCTAATGCAGAACAGGACTCTAAATAACACAGTCAGGATTTCACTCATTCTGATCCCATAACCAGTGTGTTTATTTATCGACCCAGGTTCAATTCCGGCCACTGTCTGTAAGGAGTTTGTACGTTCTCCCCATGACAGCATGGGTTTCCTCAGGGTCTCCGATTTCCTCCCACATTCCAAAGACATACGGATTAGGAAGTTGTGGCCATGCTATGTTGGCACCGGAAGCGTGCCGACACTTGCGGGCTGCCCCTGGAACACTCCACGCAAAAGATGCATTTCACTGTGTGTTTCAATGTACATGTGACTAATAAAGATATCTTATCTTATCATGGAATGTAATCCCAAACATGTCAGAATCCCAGAACCTAATCTAATAACAAATTATGTTTACTAAGGTATTTTCCCATATGTACATAAGAACATCAGAAATAGAAGCAGGAGTTGACCACATAGGCCCACAAGCCCACTCTGCCATTCATTAGAGATATGTGCTTCAAACTTATTTTGCTCCCAATCCTCCTATCCAGTATCCAAAAAGCTATCGATCTCAGCCCTGACCCTGCTCAATCACTGATCAGCCACAGCCCTCAGATGGAGAAATTCCAGAATTACAACCGCCTGTTTAAAGTAATTCCTCTTCATCCCAGCGGCTCCAGGTTGGATTGGGGCAATGAAGGTAACAGTGATGGGAAGAGTATAGTTGAAGCTGTAGAAGGAAACAGCTCAGATGGTAGCCAGCCCTCCCTCTCCCCTGCCCCGATAAGTGGAACAGATCAACGCATGGGTTCAATAGACTCTTAAATACAAATACACCTTTTTTTTCTGATCAAGATATGCACTGAACATTGTACATGGTGTACATAATGGGGAAGGACATGGTGAGCATAGCTTCTATCCTGACTTTATGCTGTTACCCACCTCAGGCAACAGAAGCAATCATTTATTCCTAACTGGCCACAGTAACAGTGGTACAGTTGAGGTATATTCTCTTGGACTGTCAGAACCAGAAGAAAGATAATTCGGGTGCAAAATAAAAGAGTACAACTTAATACTGAATGAACATTGGCACAATTTTGTAGACATTATTTCAGTTTCTAATTGCACAGGGCAGACTGTTTGAGCTTTAAGGTTGAGTGTTTTCTGTTCTTCACTTTCATCACATTTTCTGTTCCCACAAATATTTTGAAAAGTAAAAAGTGAAACATCTACACCCGTTAGGAACCCTTGAAGGCTTCAGTCTGCACTTTATCAAAAAATACGGCATGCACACTTCAAGCAGCCATAAGCTTGCCAACACATTTCTTTCAATATAAAGCTGCAAACAGAGCTTAAATTCCTTTGGTTTGGAGAATAAAATCGGAATGTATCAGGGCAGTGTGTTGACGGGAAAATGGTACTTAAGACCTGCAGCAGAATGTGAAGTGTCCTTTGTATATTCCAGCAGCTTCCTGTATTCAGTCTGGATGTTCGCCAAATTCCTCTGCACCCACGATCTTCATTAACCATGTCAGTCATTTTCCTCCAATCCCAAGGAGTAATTCAAGGGCAGCTTCGTGCTTTTCAGTTCTGCTTGTATGTGTGTATTCATTAAATAAAGTTGATTAACTGGTCCTTTAAACAGCCTAGTACAGTTCTGGCACTGCTAATTAATTGGAAAAGGGCTTTTTGAGCTTCTGAACTGATTTTGTATGTACAAAGACTTGTTAGGTTTTCTACACAACTGCCCTTCATCTCCCAGAGCTTTGGGGAGGGGGGGGGAAGGGGGGGGGGAAATGAAACATCAGATAAGTTGTGTGTTCTGATCGATAACCAGTTATATGGGTCATGGTGGGGGTCGGGGGAAAACCAAGTCAAACTTGACCACAGTGGTTCTCCTTCCTTCTCTTCATCCAAGATCTCCCCTCATCCACCAGTGTGAGTTCAGAAATGGAAATGTTTGTCAATGACTGCTCAATATTCAGTTCCATTCAACAAATTTCAAACAACAATTTTCATGACATATGTCAGCGATAATAAACCTGATTCTGATTCATTCATTATTCCTCAATTAGTGAAGCAACCCATGTTTGCATCGAGCAAGACATGGACTGATAAATGGCATGTAGTAGTTGCTGTACGCCAGTGACAGAATTACCATTCCAGCAAGAACAAGTCAAACAATCTCCCATTGATACGCAACATTATTACTATTGCCAGATACATCATCAATATCCTGAGGGACCTATTGATCAGAAACTCATATGGGTTCCATCAAGGACAAAACATATTTCTTGATTGACACTCAATCCACCATCCTAAGGATTGATTCCTTTCTCCACTCCATGACTGCAGTGTCCACCACTCTACAATATTCACAACAACAACTCATCAAAGCTTCTTCAAAACCACCAACCAAATTCATGACTTCTACCACCTGGAAAAACAAGGGCAACGGGTACAAGGTAAGACCCGCATCCATCTGTTTCATACACTATCCTGACTTGGAAAAGTACTGCCACTTCTCAGTTGTCATTGAATCTAAATTGTGGAGCTCCTTGACAGCACTGGGGAATACTGCCACCACCAGGACTCAGGAAGGCAGATCAACATCACTTCCTCAAGGGCAATTAGGGATGCAATAAATCCTGTCCTTCCTGCTGATGCTTACACCCCAAAATGAATATAGAAGTAGCTGATGGGACCTACGCACCATATCTGCAGTTATATCTGAAGAATGGTTTGATAGATAAATATTGGGGTTCTCTGAACCATTTCCCAGCAAAAGTCAAATCTTCTGGGAGGAAAAGCAGGTTGTGTGACACCATTCCACTCCGACCAATCAACCTCACAAATCTTGCACTTAGTTGAGTCATTATTTGTGGGACTTGGATGGTGCTGGACCTAGGTGCTTTGTTTTCTGATTCTTCTCCCATGACATTCTGATATTCACAATTGCCATAGTCCAATAGCAGAAGTCACTATCTGAAAGATCCAATGACTATTAACTAAGAACAGCACAAGAGAATGTGTCAGGAGCACATTCATGACGGAAGCACCATTTCAAAGCATGAGAACGATATTGTAAATTACTTCATGATTAAAGTGAGAAACAGATACATGAAATATATCTTGAATAAATTACTTGTAATTAGGAATATAATTTGCAATTTAAAGGATTTCAAATTACTTTCTGAGCAAGGCAGCCTTCACAGAAACTATTATTTTCAAGATTACAAATTTGAAAAAAATTATACTTTCCAATAATTACATTGATTTAAGGTGAATAGCGAAAATACCAGTGGGGTTATGTGGAGAATTTTTTTTACACAGCAAGTTGTTATGATCTGGAATGCAGTGTTGGAAGGAGCTGTGGAAGCAGATTCAACAGTAACATTCAAAAGGGAATTGGATACATACTTGGAAAAGGAAAATTTTGAGCACCAAGGGGAAAGAACAAGGGTGTGGGTCTTAATTCCATGGCTCTTTCAGCTGGCATTGGTACAACGGGAGGCAAAGCCTCCTTTGGTACTGGATGATTCTATGAGAGATTACAGCTTTTCCACATAACTCAGTAAGGAAGTGGAACAAGCGATGTGGCTTTAAGCCACTGAAGGTAGAAAGTGTGTGTGTGTGTGTGTGTGTGTGTGTGTGTGTGTGTGTGTGTGTGTGTGTGTGTGTGTGTGTGTGTGTTAGCTAGACTGGCTCCCACAGTCGACCACTGAAAAATGTCAAGTTCAGTTGTCTGCCCCCTCTGCACCTCCCACACCTCAACCACTCCATCTTGGCAAAGTTAACACTTGGCAATATCAGGTGGAGAAAAGTTTGCCTGTAGCCTGGCAAAAGTCACTGTTGAGTTTTACGCAGGGTGAGATACTGGAAAGTTGGTATCACCTGTGCAAACAAAACCCAGTATAAATCAGCATCTTCATGTGAGGAGAGAAATAATAACAAAAAATTCTGTGACATTCACCGAGTCAGACAGCACCCATGGAAAGGAAAGAGAAGCAATATTTCTGTTCAGTGACCTTTCTTCAGAGTTGGAGGACGGAGAGTCAGATAAGAGAAAGCAGTTTTTTTGTGCTTCCTAAACTTTAGTTGTTACGGTGTGGTCACCAAAATGTATATATGTTATGCTCAGTGCATCTTAAAATATTTATATCATGCCATTTTTAATGTGAACCAGGACTACACATTCAATCTGTGCAGGTCAGTTGTATCAATCTTTATTTTGGTAACAGCTCATTGTAGATTCAATTGCTGTGATGCATTCAGAGATGTTACAACGCTCCCACCTAATTACATAGCTGAAGACAAGCAGCCATTCATTTCAACCAGCAACACAAGAGTTTAGGGAATTATTTGTTTTAAATGAATGAAGTGTCAAAGACATTGTTCTAAAGCAGGCTTTCAGTAAGTGTGTATAGAATTTCCCATTACAAACAATACTTTAGCCCTGGAATAGGTTTTGGGAAACTTGTCTCAATGTGGATCTATTTAAATGTTGCTCAGTGTTCTTTGTTCAGCTATGGGTTACAGTCAAAGAACTCAAATCTAAGTTTGACATTGGAAATCACAAAAATTTGCAAACTCCTTTCTGAGTGAGTTTCAGTAACCTCCCCAAGCTCTCCTACTTTGCCTTGTCATCCACTCCTCTGGGGCTTTGAGTTATTATTTCTTCCCCCTTTGGGAAGTCTTCAATGTTAAACTGGTACATTAGTGCAAGTGGTTTTAATTCTGATAGAATTGAGTTCCACACCCTCACTCTGCCAATTCATTAAGTTTGCAAAGTCTTCTTTTAAGAACACTTTCTTCTACTGGGAGTACAAGCTTAATGGAAATTGATTTATATTTTTGTCTCTGATATTCATCAGTATCAGACTTTAATGTTTAGTACAGCATGTTGTGTCAGGGATCTATGCTCTGGTATAAAAGTGTTCGTTGTAACAGAGAATGAATGTGAATTAGAGACTTGTGCAGAAGATGATTGCAACACACCATACCTGGCAAACTTTACACACTTGTAATGTTCAATAAACATTAAATGCTTGTGAGGTATACAAGGTGGGCTGGACCTTAGTTCAGTATGTTAACATTTTGATCAGCAAATCCTTGGTCAAAGTAAAGCAAGGACAGCAAAACAATAATTTAGAAACCATGGCTCCTGTAACTTGTCAGGTTTGGCTTTCTGCCACAGTTGTTCATTCTCACCCAAAAACCTGTCAGGGTTTCATTAGCAACTGAAGTATAATTTATTATAATACAGCTTTTAATTTTCTTGGTTTCCTTTCCAGTTCCTACACAGCATGAAGTATACCATTCAAAATATCTATTAAAATCTGCATAAAGTTATTAGCCATCAGGAAGGATTTTTTTCAGAGGAACCCTATTACCTATTGATCCACTAATCTATTGCAAGGTTTGTGAATCTTGTTTTGCTTGTGCTCATCTTGTTATCCCTTGTTGATAATCCCCACCATTTGGATTTCTTATCCAGACCCATAATCACACAAACATACACATAAAGAAGGAGTTCCATGCATAAAACATTGGTTGTGCCTCTATCAAGACATCTCTAAGCATGTTACAGCTAATGAAGTATGTTTAGAGTGTGTTATTGCTATAAAGTACCAAATAAGGTGGCCAATTTTTTGCTCAGCAAGATCCCACAAACAGGAAAAACTGGATAATGTTTTAATGATATTGAGAGAGGGATAAGTATTCTTTAGAACACTGGAATAAATCTAATCTTTTAAAATAATGCCATGGGATTGTCGGATCTGGTTACTTTCGAATCCACAGGTTCTTTCAGGAGTCCAGGAGTGAGTTGAAAACAACTTGGTGCTTCACAAAGTTTTATTGGAAAAGTTTAAAACAAAGAAACAGTCACAGAGCACATGGCACTGGCTTTGATGAGCCGAGATGAAGGGAACAAAAAATGACCTTGGGCCAGGGGGAGGAGAGCAAGAGAGGGATTAACAAAAAGCAACACCTTTTATACCTGAGATAAGAAATGCTCTTTAGCTAACAATAGTCCAATCAGGAAACCTATTAGATACTTGTGGCCAAACCAACCAATGAAAAAACCACATATTCACCTGATGGACGAAGCAATAAACTAGTAAGCGGCCATTCCTTGTGCAGTCACTTGAGGTGTATTAAACACTATACATGTTAAAAAACGAATTAAAACAGTCGAATCCAACAAGATCTTTGATGTTCATTCATGTGAACAGACAGGCTCAGCTTAATGTCTCATCTGACCACGTGAACTTCCGATGGTGCAGCATTCCCTCAGCAATGTACTGGAATGTCAACCTCGGTACTGTTAAAGCAGTTTATCCAAGGAAAAAAAACTGCATGATATTTTTGTGCTTGTTTGTCTGTGAGGGAAACAAGACAAATCAAGAGCGTGGTGATTCCAGCCTCATGTGGGAAGTCTCTTGCTTCACCTTATTGCTACAGGAATTTCTACTGATATTGGTATTGGTTTATTATTGTCAATTGTACCGAGGTTCAGTGAAGAACTTGTACCAATACCAATTGTACAGATCAATTCATTACACAGTGAAGTTACATTAAGTGTGCATTGAGGTAGCACAGGTAAAAACAATGACAGTACAGAGCAAAGTGACACAGCTACAGAGAAAGTGCAGTGCAGGTCACCAGCCCTGTAAGAAGATTTAAAAGAACATTATTAGTAATAGTAAGTGACATAGAATTTAAATTTAAAAGTGTAGAACAATTATAGTAAAGGTAATGAGTAGATCTGTAGAGAGCAGCTTGCGGTGAGTCGCCACGCTAGTTTGGCTTCCTGAAAGGAATCAAGAGATTGTAATTTCTGAGATATCCTCCAGTTCAAGTTGTTTGCCTTTTATTATGCATCATCTTGTCCAGTAAGTACTTTAAGAAAGAAGTTTAAGTGGTATGGGCAAAGAAAGACATCAGCCCGATTCGCCTGTGCTAGAAACTGAAAATGTATCATTGTAGTTCAGGAAGAATTTATTATGTGAGCTCTTTTAAGATTTTGGCTTGATTTTAATTTCCGATGCAGTTGCAGTTCCTATGGAGTTAAGCATGCTGGCATTATAAGGGATTATCAGGCTGTATTGAACCTTTGGGGAGGGAAAGAAGCAAAACAGTGCCAGATGCTCCAACTTTGAGAAAGTTACTTAACCAGAGTTGTACCTGTCATGATATGTCACATTTTCCCAGTGGTGAAAAAACTTGAGTTTTCAATCAATATATCAGCAATTCCAATCGAATGGTTTATATTTCTTAATTTTTTTTGTATTTTTAACCTTCCAATGTATGCATTGCATACATTGTGCAAACAATACATCTTTGCTCACGTTGCAACAAAGCAAACATACAAGTGTGCATTTGCAAGAAGTAAACATACAGGATGCATTGTGCTGCGATAATGCTTTACATTTCCTGTTCAATATGTGAGTGTTCCCTTAAGTCCCCTGCCTGAACAGAGTTGTTCATTTTTATTAGATGCAATATTCAATTAGATATAACTCTGGAACTATTGGAAAGAATGGTACAAATTGGTGTGATAACCTACTGAATGTCATCCTGGGATTAAATTGCAGGTACAGTAGTGTAGCGGTTAGCGTAATGCTATTACAGCGCCAGTGACCTGGGTTCAATTCCGGCCACTGTCTGTAAGGAGTTTGTGCATTCTCCCCGTGTTTCTGCCTCCAGTTTCCTCCCACACTCCAAAGACGTACAGGTTAGGAAGTTGTGGGCATGCTATGTTGGCACCGGAAGCGTGGCGACACTTGTGGGCTGCCCCCGAATGCTACACAAAAGATGTATTTCACTGTGTGTTTCGATGTACATGTGACTAATAAAGAAATCTAAATCTAATTCTTTACACTGAGCTCCCCTGTTACAAGAAAGGCTAATAACCCAGGAAGGAAGTGAAAATTGAAGCATCATCCCAAACTGGTCTTGTGCAAGTATCATAGAATCATAGAAGCATGTACAGCACAAAGTGGTACCTTCGGGCCTACCTCATCCATGCCTTGTCCATTGATTGTGATTAAAGACAATGCAGCAATAACAGAAAACGTAATTATGCCAGTTCTTGTGTTATGCTGGCTTCTTGTTTGCCAAAGAGAACGTGGAGACCTTTCCTAAATCTGTTCTATTTGGTTTCTTTCTTACCCTCCTCAACTTCCTCCTTGCATGACCATTAATTGCCCGTGAACTGGGATTCTCCTCAGGTTGCTCAACTGGCTGCACCAGATTTGCATTCCTGGTCCAATACTGTAAGTCACAGCTGATAATGAACTTGTGTTTTTCGGAAGGGCTACAATCATAATAGAAGGAATTCAACTCTTGAGTGGGTTATGGATTTTCCAGACAAGGAGTTTCAGGCTGGAATTATTAACTCCGTTTCTCTTTCCACAAATGCTGCTTGATCTGCTGAATGTTTCCAGCAATTTTCTGGTTTTGTTATGGATTTTTCACTTTGTTATATACAACACTCATTATTAGGAATGTGCAGGCTTTATTTTGTAATCTTTAAAGAAAAGACAAATATAGTCTGAAAATTAAAAATGCAACTTAGTAATGAAAACCATTAACCTCAAACTGATGATGTTCCTGAATCAAATATGCATTGAGCATTCTGGTCAGCATTTCCTGCAAGGTATCTTTGAAAGGGTAGACATTAAAAATACATCTATAGGCAAACAAATAAGATGGTGGAAGATATCTGCTGTTTTTCTATTGAATAGTACTGCTCTATATTTGGTGTTAATTATTAGGTAATATTAGTTTGATGAGAAACCACTAAGATGCACAGGGGATAAAGGTTTGAGCGTGGGGTGGAAACCCTCCCTTTACCTTCACGTTTATCCGCTTCAATCTGTTAAAAGTTTTCTTACAATCGGCTGACTTCCTATCGTTCCAAAATCACTGACTGCTTGCCAGTGAGTCACATTGCTTGACCCAGCTGTCCCCGACATAATCCGGGGAATCCAGCCCCCAACACGGTGGTGTGGCTGAGTTTGACCTGCTGCACTCACATAAAGGCTTTGTCAGACAGTGAAGCCTTGTCCCTCGGCTCACCAGCTGCCAGTGTTGTCTTTTAAATGAATATAAACACCAAAGACATTTGATAAAATATGGTGTCTTAACAAATAATAATTTTTAAAATTACTAAAGCCCTAAAAAAACTTTAGATGAGTAAAAACACTGAAACTAACAAATAAGTTATAAAAAATAGCTCAATTTACCTGTCTCCTGGCCAGTACTTCCTCCCATTCATTTCAAGTCATCATCTATGGTCATACCAGGCTTAACCATAAAGAGTGCACTGAAGGACTTCTGGCAGAGTGGAAGATTTTGCCACTGGCACAGGCCCAGTGCAGCACTGAAAACCAGGACTTCTGTAGGGAAATGCGGTTAAGACCCTGGCATCAGAGCCGTATGGAATTTCAATGCCAATATGATAATTAGAAATATTGAGGGTAACCAGTAGCCAACTTTGGGATTTCTGAAGTAATTACAGAGCTTGCCTTCATATTTGCTGTTCTCTTTCTGGTTCTGATTTAGAAATAGCATCGCATATAGTGGCACAGATATCTGAAGAAAAGTATTGCTCAGATCTCCAGTTATCGCTGCCATTGCATCATCCTGGTCATTTTCTATTTTGAACAAACTGCAAGAAGTTTTTGGATGTAAAAAATATGACAACTATATGAACCACATATACCTGTTTCCACTTGGAAGCATTTATTTCTACTTTTGGGAAAAGTCTGTGCTGATAATGCCCCTGTGACAAAATGTTAATAGTTTCCATAAAAATGTAAACCATTGTTGACACATTTCAGTGGTCATGTATACACCCTGTCTACATCAATATTAACTTATAAGGTTTCAGTTAGCTAAAAAGTATTCTTAATTGCTGCATTTCCAAAATAATTGGAACAGGAGGAAGTCGGAGTAATATGGAAAATAAGTGCATCAAATGGCAAGAAAGAAAATGTGAAAAACCGATAAAATTGAAGAAAAAATAAAGGCAAATTCAGACAAAAATGGAGTTTATTGAAACATTTTTACATTAAGAAATTACTTTAAATAATATGGTTAATATCATGATGAGCTTCCCCTAATACTCCATTATCTTTAAACGGACAAACTTATGGAGGCTAGAATTTCTCTGGATTTGCCATTAACCTATTGGCATTACAGACTGGATGATGTATTTCAAAACCATAAGAGTTTATTTTACAACTAAAAACTTCACAGGATCCAACTCTCTACCAATCCAAATCCTTGAAAAGGTAATGAATTCTGCGCATGTGGGTCTGACTACACGACATTGGTACAAACACTAACGGATCAAAGAGTTTGCGTTAATGTAAGCCAGTAAAAATGGACTAGAGGTGTAGGTTATAGTTTAGAGCTTTTCCTCTGGTTCAAAGATAACACAAGATGCATTCTGCAGGAATAATAGTCACACACACAAAAGATGACTTATAAGAAGTATGCAGCCTTGTGACCTGGCTCGTGCAGACTTCAGCTGTTTACTGCAATGAGTGTGGGTTGTAATAAGACATACCACATTATCTCTTAATACATGTGACAATTATACTGAAAAGAGAGGCATTTTGATTTGAGAAAATTGAAAGAATGAGGGCTTGTTTTGAAATATTATGTGCTGGACCCTTGTGTAGGTGGATGGCAGTGGACTAGAAGGAAACATTATCTCTTGAGGCAAGTTCAAATTCATTACTGTACATAAAGCCAAACACGCACAGGCTGAAGCTTTCATTACATTATTCTTTACTTCTTTAACTTATTGTACAACAATTGCACAAAGAGAACTCTCTTGTTCTCTGTATTCCAGCCAATGACCCATTTTTTTGTTTGAGATCAGGGTTACAAAGTTCAGACTGGCATGTACACTGCAAATTAGATCCTTACCCAACCAGCTGCCTCCAAAGTGCTAAACACTAAGCCACATTTTATTAACATATCCCAGGACATTGCATACACAGAGCAACATTCAGGAATGCATGTTTCAAAGTGCGTTCCAGCTTTCAACTTGATTGTAACTGGGGCATTATAGGGACTGTAGGATGATGATGTTAATAGAAGCTTACACACAAAGATTTGGATGCTCCTCATTGAAAAGCTTTAAGAAAACTGTAGATGTCGGAAATCTGAAATAAAACAGAAAATGCTAGAAATTCTCAGAGGGTCTGGCAGCATCTGTGGAGGAAGAAACAGAGGTAATGTTTCAGGTCTATGACCCTTCATCAAAACTCTTAATGTTCTGCTTGACCTGCTGCATTTTCCAACACTTCCTGTTTTCACTTTGGATGCTTCTACATGGAAGAGATGAAGATAAAGTTTTCCCCACATTACCTTCCAGCATGCTGTACTCCACTCTGTTACAACAGCACTACATCTATATTGGGGTTCTCTCTTCTTGCTGCTGTAATTGAGATGGTGCTACAATTCCACCTATGCTCCACTCTGATATTTGTTCTGCATTGCAAGATATTTGTAAAACATGTAATCTCTTTTTAATAATTATTTAAGTATACTTTCCAAATACAATAACACTGAATGACTACTATTATCAGGAAAGTAATAGAAATAAAATGATACAAGTCCTTTGTTCATTCCTTTACTGAACGGAGAGATCATTCTCTGAATACCTTGTCCACTACCATCATAATTTTAAACAAGCACTTAACCTCTTATATTCAGGGAATATAACCCAAGTTTCTTTCAACACAGGTTAGTTTTTTAGACAGGCAACCTTGCAGTTAATCATCAATTTATTTTTGGCTCCCAGCTTAGAACAGCCTTGATTAGGTGATCTCTCAATAACTAATAAAAAGCTTGAAGATAGAACATAGAATAGCACAGGAACAGGCTCATTGGCTAACTGTTTGTGCCAACCATGTTGCCAGTCTAACTAATCCCGACTGCCTGCACATGGTTTATATCCCTCCATTCCTTGCCTCTTCATGTATCTGTCTAAATCCCTCTTAAACATTGCTACCTTATCTACTTCTGCCACCTCCCCTGGCAGTGTCTTCCAGGCACCTACCACTCTGTGTAAAAAAAACTTGCCTCACAAATCTTTAAATTTCCCCCTTCCCATCTTAAACCTATGCCCTCTAGTATTTGACATTTCCACCCTGAGAAAAGGACTGATTATCTATCCTCTCATAATCTTATATTCTTCTCTCAGGTCGCCCCTCAGCCTCCAATGTTTCAGAGAAAACTATCCATGCTTGGCCAACCTCTCCTTATGACTAATACACTGCAAGCTGAGCAACATTCTTGAACCTCTTCAGCACCCTTTCCAGAGCCTCCACATCATTCCTATAGAGTGTCGACCAGAACTGCACACAATACTCCAAGTGTGGCCTAACCAACATTCTGCACATGATTTGCCAACGTTTATACTCAATGCCCTGACCGATGAAGGCAAGCATGCTGTACGCCTTCTTTACCACCCTATCCACTTGTGTTGCCACTTACATGGAGATATGGATTTATACCCCAAGATCCCTCGTTCACCGATGCTCCTGAGGGTCCTGTCATTTACTTTCTACTTTCCTCTTGCATTTGACCCCTTTTGGTCAAATAATGGCAGGAGTATTCCAATTTTCTATACTTTCTTGGCTCACTCATAGCACTCATGGCATAATCATCATTCAGAATCTTAAATGCTTCAATAAGATGACCTCTCAATAAGTATAGGTATAACCTACTCAGCCAATTAAGCTATCTTCACATTTTAGGATATGGGAGGAAACCAGAACACCCAGGGGAATGAAACATCTACCAACTAACTGAGTCACAGATACAGCATGGAATTAGGGTCTTTGGCCTACTGAGTCTGAATGGATCATCAAGCACCCATTTTAACACTAACTATCAACTGCCCCCAGGTTCCACCACTCATCTACACATTAGGGCAATTCACAGCGTCCAATTACCTGTCCAACTTACATATTTTTAGGACCAGAGCATCCAGAGGAAACACGCAAGGTCACAGGGAGAATATGCAAACTCCACACACAGTATCAGAGATAAGGATTGAACCTGAGTTTCTGGAGCTGAAAGACAGCAGCTAGTTGTGTCACTGTGCCATCCCAAAGGTCCCTGCAATTGCCATGATGGTGGAAATCAGATCCTGCAGCCTCTCACAGATGAATAGTCTGCTGACATTCAGTGAACGATGAAATAATGCCTCAGCGTGTCTTCAGTGAAAATCACACGTGGGAAATCCTTGTCATTTTCACATTCTCTTCTCAAGCTGGAATGAAATGTTGTTTTCATTGTCCAATATAATTCATCTCATTTTGAAATAGCAAACTTACTGCCACCAGCTCACCTGTGTCGTCTGCTTACAATGATAATCAATTCAACACACTACATTCTGGTTAAACCATCACATTTATCAAAATAATTACACAAAGAGCTGCTAAATGATGAATTACTAAGTGTGGGAGGTCCTTCATTGGCTGTTCTATTCAGTTACATAACAGATCTTGGTCCACACAGGTAAATGAGTCACTAACTATCTGTTAACCTGCTTGTCTAACCACATTGCAAGTGCAGGTCAGTAAGGATTAAAGGGCATTTAACTCAAATCTTTAATTGTAGATTTTAAAACTACACTTCAATTCTAATCACCCTAAAGACTAACAAAAGCAGGCAAGAAATTAAGATGTTTTACTTTGTTAGTTGGTTCAGAACTAATCATAAGTGATGACCTTTGCAACTTGCAACTTTTGTCAGGAGGAATGCTACACCTGTGTATCTGCAGGAAAGATTTGCGAGGATGTTGCCAGGACTAGAGCGCTTGAGTTATAGGGAGAGATTGGCCAGGCTGGGTTTTTATTCCTTGGAGCGTAGGAGAATGAGGGGTGACCTTATAGAGGTTTATAAGATCATGAGGGACATAAATAAGGTGGATGGTAGTGGTCTTTTCCCTAGGGTAGGGGAGACCAAAACTAGGAGGCATAAATTTGGGGTGAGAGGGGAAAGATTTAAGGGGGACCTGAGGGGAAACGTTTTCACAGAGGGGGTAAGTATATGGAACGATCTGCCAGAGGAAGTGGTTGAGGCAGGTACAATAGTATCATTTAAGAAGCACTTGGATAGGTACATGCAGGAGTGGGGCTTAGAGGGATATGGGCCAAATGTAGGAAATTGGGACTAGATGGGTGGGCACTGTGGTCGGCATGGACTCATTGGGCCGAAGGGCCTGTATCCGCGCTGTATTGCTCTAGGACTCTATAAATCTTCATTGATTACTTAGCATTTTCTAAAGTGGAAAATGTTGGTGACCAGCTCAAACTTTGTATTTATAAATAAAAGAACAAGTAATGTAAAATGAAGTCTGCTTTAATGAGGTTTGCTTAGTTCTGCAGTCTTGTCTCCGCAGTCACACATCAGTTGGCTGCGTTTCCGCCCCATACAGCTATGTGCAAGTGCCGCCAGCATCACACCAATCATCTCTGCAATCAGTGCTTTTAATTAGGTTAATTAATTTGTATCAAGCCTCCTGGGGATGAGGTTCAGTGATGCTGACGAGGCAGACAAAACAGATCTTCCTTGGGCTCTAATGAAGACTCTAGCTGTTCCAGAATGACGGTGAATAATAAATCAGCGATCTTCAGGTAAGGGACACAGGTGGTTACTGCTTGGGTAATCAAACCCATTTAGAATGCAGTGTGGGAGTACCAAGTTTGTCTGAAAGCCAACAAAAATCCAGCACTGCATCCAGAAATTCATATGGTGCACATTTAAATATTGATAGCAGGAACTTTCATAGAAGAGCAAGAAAATTTATTACACAATGATGTTCAAAATAAACCAAGATGATGGCAATGATTTTCACAGTACTGGCATCAAACCTTACGTGACTATAATGATGTGACTGAGTACATCCCCAACATTAACCATGACCGTGCCTTCAATTCTCTTTCACCAGTGTGTTTGGAATCAGCAGCTAATGATTATGGGATTCAAATTTGAATCGGAACATTAGAGCACTGTGTGTCATCATTAGAGTTTGTTCTTATTTGGCCAATTTCTGTCTGTCTTCTATAAAGCTACTGCTGTGTTGGAGTTGGTTCCGGTGGGTGTTGGCAGATATCCAACTACAAGATGCAAGGGGAATGGAACCAACAGCCAAGTCTAATCCTGTTGTCACAAAACAACTTTCAACAGGGGTCAACGGATTGTATTAAAAATAGTATTTGTCATCCCTTCTCCCCCTAATAATGTAGTACTTATTAGTTGGGCTGAAATCAAGCTAATTGATATCTGGCAGTTCTGGAGGGAATGGTTGTCAAGACATTCACAGCTCAGTTCATTTCAGACTTCCACAAATACCAGGCAAAATGCAGAACCCCAAAAAGACCTGGAGGTCTCAGGTGTTTGCACCTGACCTCCCAGTCAGGTCCAGCAGTGGAGGAACGGTGTGCTGGAGAGATGCACTCCACATCCACCTCCTCAGTTTGAAGCAAGCATTGACTAGCATTCAGAGAAGCTCCATTCATTTGAGTGGGACTGAGTTCAGTAAGTGCAGGCAAGTGATTTACTTATTTTCATTTTAAAGTTTTTACTCGTCTTAGTATTTTTAAAAGTATTAAGTTTAAATTTATTGATATGTTTAGTATAATCTTTTTGAGCAGCTTTAAGATCAGAGACATCTAGAAACAGTTCAGGACGTTCTCAGTCATTAATAGTACCCTACTTGCTGCTAGGAGCCCGCTCTGCCTCATGATTTTTATTTGAAAATATGAGATGAATGCATATTGCTAAAATTACATCTGAATTCAATACCTGTAGTTTTGCTTTACTTTCTAGTGACTTAGAAATGGTCACAGATTTTTTTAATATCTAATAGAGAGAAGGATAAGGATTTTAAGGAGGAAGGTGGATTTTAAAGCCAAAAAGAATTTTGGGTTTAACTCTAATGCTATTAAGAGATTTGCTGCCAAGACTGTTTTCAAGGTAATGCAAGAAAGGTATAAAAAAAGATAGAAGAGGGTTAGCCAGGGCTAACATTTTAAATCTCGTTTTGCAGTTACTAATAATAAGGTTGATATTAGCAGATTTAGCCCATTTAGGCAAGGCTATTTATTTTTATTACAAGATTTTAGTGCATCTGAGATTTCAAATGCGACTGATGGTTTTAAAAAGGATAGTGGCTGGCTCAGTCAGTCTGAATCTAGCTGAGGTCCGCAAAATGTTAGCCAGTATGTATAGCTCTTGGGCGAAGATGCATAAGATTCTTTCTCTTATGAAGCACAGTCGGACAGTCCTAATTCCCAAGTCTGACGACGCTGAAAATTTGAAATCAACTGACAACTGGTGACCAATCACTATTGGATCGACTCCATCAAGACTATTTACCAAAATTCCAGCCAAAAGGCTAATGAATTCGGTTGTCCTGAATAATCGTCAGAAAGGATTTGTTGCGGTCACCCCCGGTTGTAATGAGAATATTGCGATATTGAACAATTCAATAAATGAGGCCAAGAGGAATCATAAAAAGCAGGCAGTTGTTTTATTCACCTTTCTAAGGTTCTTGACTGTTGGCCGTAAGCTTATTATTAAAGCTTTTTGTTGGATGTGGGTTGATGCCCATTTCTTGGAGCTAAAAGATGACATGTCTACAAATTCTGACACTCATATTGAGAATGGAAAAGCCAGGACCGGACCCATTCCTGTGTTAAGGGGGGTAAAGCAGGGTGACCCACTTTCCTTTTTCTTATTTAATATCATGATGGACATTCTTTTATGTTCATTAGATAGGGATGGGTCCAGGTTCCATCTCAGTATGGAAAATACTTGCTGCTTTTGCCTATGATGTGGTCCTTGTTAGTGATTCTCACAAGGGCATGTCCAAAAATCTCAAGGTATTAGAGAGTATTAGAGGTGTTACAGAAAATCAGCCTTGAGGTGAATCTCAATAAGACTGCCAGATTTTTTTATGACTTTTAAGAACAGGTTTTGTTTTTAATTCCATCAATAACTGGCTCTACAACAAATGTAAGATTAGTTTTATCAGCCCCGGTGATTGGGAAAAATACCTTGGCACTAGGATCGATCCATGGATCGGTTGTTTAATGAGTGGAGTAGTAAACTCGAGGGATGGGGTAGGGCTTTAGGGCTAGGCTTAAGCCTACCCAAAAGGTAGAGCTTTTTAAAACCTTCGCCATCCCTTGATTTTACTACTCCCTGACTTTAAATGAAGCCCCTCAGAATGTCTTTGTTGAACTGGATGAAGCAATTAGAAACTTCATTAAGCAGCATCTACACCTCCCCAAGAGCGTGATAAATGATTTGTTTTATCCTAGGATCAGGTATCTTGGTTTATCGATCCCCATACTGGACACTCAGATTCCCCTGTCTATTATAAGGAAGTACATCAATTGTAAGATATCAGTTGACAAGATAGTGAGGCTAAGCTTCCAATTTGCAGGTAGTGATATGGATAGTTATTGAGAAATACTGGAAACTGGGTTGACTCAACGCCACGTGCTACTTAGAGGATGGTGTCAAGAACGATGCCAGCAAAGTCGAGGTCAGTGTAGGGAGGAACAACTGGAGTTATGTTGACTTCGACCGCTGGAGCAGGCTGAGTCATCAAGGGATTGGGATTCACTGTTACAAGAATGAACCCCAATCCCATAGCTCGATAAGGGGTTTCTACACCCCTTAAACAGTCAGAACATATTACAGCCCTGCTCCTGGGTCAAACTCATACCCGGTAAGGAATACGCTGGTCTTGGCCAGACCATACATAGATAGGATGTGTAGGAGATGTGGGTTGGCTAGGGAAACTTTGAGCCATGTGCTACGTATGTGTCTTGCAGTGAAACAGCCGTGGATATGTAGACATAATAAGGTTTTAGATATTTTATGTTATAGAGGTATAGCTGTGGGTTTTACTGTTTTTAAAGAGCAAAGGTTTTTAGATCGAGATGGACACAACTGGAATCTGGACACTGTTTTTGTTAAGGAAGGAAGAGCAGCAGGTGGTGGGCATTTCCATCCACTTTGAAAACAACTCCAGTTCCAGGTGCCGTTTTTAATTGAGAAATTGAACAATTGCCATCATTTGGAATTGACCATGAAGGACAATTTAGGTATTGCTGCAGTCGAATTCCTTGGTTTAATTATTGGCGCCAGGGGGACGTAGTTCTCAGAAAACTCGAAGGTCCTGGATTTTTTTTTGGCATCCACAGGTATAAAACTTATTTCACGGACTATGTTTGCTGCTAATAAGAACCATTAACATTTTAAGATTTTTACGGACTGTTAGGTTTATATTTTTAAGGTTGCGTTTTTGGTATATTTATAGTATCAGTTCATTTAACATTACAATGATAAGAGCCAACCATTAAATATTAGATGTCATAAAAAGGCAATATTGGGAAAAACAATATTTGCAGAAAATCTTCTGGAAAAGGGTATGCAAAATTTGAACTGCTTGTTGAAGATACGTCAGCGTTTTCTCTTGAATTCAAACTTGTAAATGGCCGGAGAGTCCACTGTTTCTTTCTGTACTTTCACCTTCTTCGTCTTGTCCTGTGAAGAGATCATTTTCATTCAGGTAAACATAATGATTAAAAATTGCATCTCTACAAAAGTGCCACTGGTCATTTTATTATATTAATACAATTTCTAAACATTTCTATTTAGGGGTTCTTTAAAAGGAAAATCTCTAATAGCAAGCTAACTAAAGGTTGCAGTGAAATATCATCCACAGAAAGTTTACACAATGAATTAGCCAGCGAACTTTCAGAGTGAAAAAGAGCACAGCAATTTGCCTGCTGAAACATTGGTAGAAACTCTATCTTTCATTCACATTGTGTATACAAAAAGAATTCTAGATTTTTAAAAGTAGATGCAGTCTGTTAAAAAATCTGATCGATATTCTAGAAAGGGCTGGTTTTACACCGTATCAATAACCGTATTGATCCATAAATTCCATGCAGAAGGAGACAGGTTTTTTTCATTTTTTTGTGGTTATTAAGCTGATAGCAGCAAAGAAAATATTTCCCAGATAAAGAGAGATGCAGTTGCAAAATAAGGTTTCTGATAAGATGCCCTACCCAGCAGGACAGAGAAACACTCCAGGATATCCAAACCCATAGTCCCCAAACCCCAATAGCCTGGTCCTTCAAACACAAAAAACCTGGTCACATTTGGGCTCATTCTATTTATTCAATTGCCATGGTTGAATACTGTGGATGTGGGCAGTAGGTATGGATTGTTTTATCAGTGCTGCCGTCTCCTTGATGAATAATTAATCAAGGTCCATTGGTCTCGGTGATCAAGTAAAACGCAAATTAATGGACATGTGAGCTAAGCTTTATTATGACCACCAGACTCCACGTAGGCAAAACAGATGTTTATACATCCCAGCCCTAGCGCAAAGGATCTCCTTCCTTGTAGTCTTTCAGGCCAAATTCTGGCTTTGACACATGATTGGATCCATTTGTTCAGAAATTATAAATATATTGGAGCATTAGTCAAAAGCAGACTTATAATTCATTCTGTTTCCATCCTTAGCTTTAATGTTGCCATGCCTTTTCTGGTTAAGGGATGAGTTAGAGCTAGTGTAGGAAAGGAGGACTTACCCACCCAAGCTTCCAAGGATGACTGCAACTTATTTCAATTAACTCTAATGGAGTTCACTTTTGTATAAGTGGCCTCTAATTGAACAAACAATACATTATCTTTATTTCAAAATTATAGAAGTGGTCATTTTGAATAGTGGCTATTTCACCTACGAAATCCACTATGAATGCTGTACACTTACCATTAGGTCTTTTCGCGTCTGAATTTTCTGGGTTATCACAAACATTTTCCTCTCTCTCTCAATGTGTTGTTTCAGAAGGGAGTACTGGTGCTTTCTCTGTCGAGCAAGTTTCTGAAAGAGCAAATTACAAGTCATTGTGAAGAAGGGGGGCAATCATTGTATGGGTGCCCAATTTGGAACAGGGAAAAAGAGAGGAAAACTTGAATTCGGATTGATTTCTGTTTTTCCCTGTACACGTCAAAAGGATCCTGTTGTAGCAACAAGCAGTCATTTTTTCACAGTGCACCAACTTGTTTGGAGGAAAATCTAATAATTGATGCTACAAATACTTTAATGCTGCTTTTCACAGCAAACAAAAGGTTTTCTCCAACACAAGCAGGCTGCTTAAGTTAAGATTTCAAGTGGCAGTCAAATTGGGCATTATTTTGGTGCTGAGACAATCACCTTTCTAGAACATCAACTCTGCTTTGGTATGGTGGTGACATTGCTTCCATTTTAGAAAAGCACAGGCTGATGCAAGATGGTGTTGCAGCGTGGCGACTCGTTGCAAGCTGCTCTCTGCCATTATAATCATTCTACTCTTTTAAATCTATATTCTATGAAGAATTTAAATCCAAATTCTATTCAGAATTACTAATAATGTTCTGTTATAGTTTTTCCCTTGTACTACTTCTACGTATTGATGTGATGAAATGATCTGTATGGATGGCATGCAAAACAAAGTTTTTCACTGTACCTTGGTGCAAGTGACAATAATAAACCATTTTATCAATTTAAGCAAATGAGAATTCTCATTACCTCCAGAGCATCGGGATGAGTGGCTCCTTTGATTTTCTCCTTCTGTAATGTTTCAATAGTTGGTCGGTTGTACACTCGGTCCACCAACTCTGGTACAGTATTGAGGCGCTTTGCCAAGTCAAATTCTCTCACTGTGCACAAATTTAAATAGGAAAAATTTTCAGACATTATGATGGAGCTAAATTTAATTACAGTGAAATCAAAATGCATCAAATCACGTCACTCCACTAATACACATCACAAGCAACTGGAAAAGTCGGTCATAAAATTCTTTTTCCTTGTCAAGACTAGAATGGTTCAAAACAAATTAAGGTATAATTATGAATGACTTTAATATACCAACGAGGGAAACAAGTGGAATGTTACAATTCACTGTGATACAGGGGAGATTGTGTTAGGAGGAAAGGAAAGATGACGCAGGCAATGTGCGCCTTTTAAAAATAAAAGTAAAATTCTCAGTAAAACTTCATCAATCTTCATAGTAGAGGAAGAGGACATTAGACCAGATATTCTAGGGCAACTGACGATGTAATCGTGGTAAAGCAAGTCAGAAAACAGTCTGAGAGGAAAAAGACTGACAAATCCCTGGGACCCAATGGTATCCATGCCAGGGTTTTAAAGGAAGTAGGTGAAGAAACTTCAGGTGTTTGAATATATCTGAAGACCATACCTCAACTCAGGGATTCACAAATTATTAGAAAATTGCAGATTTATTAAGACAAGAAATCAAGCAAAGAAGAGTATGGATAGGTTACTGGAAGATTTTGTAATCCTCAAGGCCAGAATAATCAAGAAATTTTACTCAATTAGACAGCCAACATGAATCTGTAAAGACTAATATGTTGATAAATTAGTAGGTTAAAAAAACAAATTGAATATTTTAGTGTATGGATATACATTGTATTGATATTTTAGATGATTCAATTCCTGTAGAAATATACAGAAGTTAATAATTGGCAAATAAATGCCTTGGCAATGTAGTGCATGCGGCATCCATCAGAAAATTGAAATTACACCCAAAGTTTGGAAAAAAGCCATACTTTACTTGTATTTTCAAGTATTGGCCTTCCCAAGCCAAGTGACCACGGGGCTAGACTAGAAATCATGTATCTACTTCACACAAGAACACCATGCAGTATTCTCTTTCAATTCAAGTAAGACATTACATAGAAACAGAAAATAACAAATGCCCCCCTGTTCCATCTTAAGAGCAGCAGTCCTTATTAGTTTCTAATATTGCTAGTCATCTCACTCCTGATTTTGTAAGTATAGAGTTCTACAGCATACAAACAGAGCCTTTGGCCCTTTGAGTCCACACCAACCATCAAGCACCTATTTTTTCACTAATCTGCCCCTCACCCATTTTATTCTTCCCACATTTTCTTTACCCACCCCCTCCCCCAGAATCTACTGCTTACCTACATACTATGGACAACTTACAGTGGCCAATTAATCTACAAACCTGCACATTTTTTTTTGAATGGAGGAGGACACTGGGATACCTGGAGGAAACCCAAACAGTCACGGTCAGCCGCACACTGACAACATCGGAGGCCAGGATTGAATCTGGGTTGCTGGAGCTGTGAGGCAGCAGCTCTATTAGCTATGCCACTGTGCTGCCCACCCTCAACTGAACATATCCACTTTGTTCAAAACACTTATTTTTTGAGGAATGAAAGGCATTTTCGACTTTCAAAGCATAATATTCTCTCATATAAAATATTTTGAACTTATTTCAAAATAGAATTAGGATAGTGTGCTTAGGATGAAATAGAAATAATTCAAAGATTGTACATGACTTAATAAAATGCTCTACAATTAAGTTAAACCATTGCTAAGTTCTAGAAACAAATTGCAAAAATCATGCACTGATCATACAGTAGGAAACATAATACAGCACCTTCCTTTTTAGAATTGCAGAAGAAGATGTGTTTACTAGGGGACTTTCCATCAGCATCTAAAAAATGGAGTTCAGACTTGAGCTGTTCAATTTTCTGTGAATGCAATGAAAAGTCACAAAGTCAAATTGGTGCAGCTGAGATCAAAACCCAAAACAGAAGGATGAATATTTCCATCATTAATTTCTCCAGGAAAAAATATTATTGAAATATGAAAAATAGCATGCAATTCCACATGATGCACTAAAGTGCAGATATGTTTTGCCTGTCTCCAAAGCTGCAAAATTTAATTACTATAAATCCTGAGGTGAATTTTGGCCGAAATTTGGTGAGTGCTTAAATTCCTGGGATCTAGTACGAAATAAGGTTTTATTGCAGCAGACCCATGTGGGATAACAACATGAACTCGTAGAGCCTCTCTAATGAAGTATTCCAAACAGGTGTGAATTTACTTGTATTATTAAAGAACAGGAACCAAGTCCTGGAAGCAAGAGATATAGCAGACTAAAAGGCTGTTCAAAAATTGTTTGAAGGCACAGGGCAAAGTGCAAGGTGGTATGGTTTAGGTGATCAATTAATGTTTGAAACTGAGCCAGATTAAATTAGTAGCAATGATGTTTCAAAGAGACAATCTGCTGGAGGAACTCAGTGAGTCAAACAGCATCTGTGGGAGGAAAGGAACTGTTGACGTTTCGGGTCAAAACCCTGCAACAGGACTAATGCAGAGTTTCCACCTGAAACATCGATAATTCCTTTCCTCCCACAGATGCTGCTTGACCCGCTGAGTTCCCCCAGCAGATTGTTTGTTGTTCCAGATTCTGGCATCTGCAGTCTCTTTTGTCTCCATGTGACAAAGAGAACTCAGGTAAACTAGAGCCCAGGGTTGGAGGACTGAAACGTGCAGAAGAATACAAAATTGGAAGTCATTGTAAAGTTAGGGTTGAATTTTATGGATTTGAAGATTGGGCTAGGAATTCTAAATTTAAAGAGTTCAGCAATAGGATGCCAGTGTGGGCCATTAAGAAGAGACAGGGTGTAATTTACACAATTGAGGATGACAATTCAAAGATATTTGAGGTGAAGAATCGAAGGTGACAATGTTACCAGTAATTTCCTAAAATGGGTGGAATTCTGAAAATGAGGCACTTTGGTACAGGATAGATAGGAAGTTGGGAGTAAGATTTAGCTCCAAGTCAAACAGGATTCCATAATTTTGCCCTGCTTGGTTCAGCGTCAGTGAGCGAGGGATAGTGGCCAATCAATCTACAAGCCTGCACATTTTTTTTGAATGTTGGAGGACACTGGGGTACCTGGAGGAAACCCACGCAGTCACAGGGAGAATGTGTAAACTCCACACAGACAGCATCGGAGGTCAGGATTCAATCTGGGTTGCTGGAGCTAAAGCAGCAGATCTATTAGCTACGCCACTATGCTGTCCACCATAAAGCCTTGTAAACGGGATAAAGCAAAGTTTATGCTGGAACTCCATGGTGGCTTTAGTCTTCTTGACATTCATTGGCAGGGAATTTTGACCCATCCATGGCTTCATACCCAAGTCAGTCCAAATGCAAGGAGGTGGTAAAGGAGTAAATTGATACAATTAGATACAACTGATGCATAAACAGAAGAGGTGTCAACTAATAATGTCGGCTAGATTGAGGGAGAGTTGGAAAATGGATCAAGACAGCAGAATTTGACATTGAAAAGGTGGGCTTACAGAGACCAAGAGGAATTAAGACAGAAGCTGCAGATTGATGGGAACAGTACGAGCAAGCAAGACACCAAATTGGCAGTGGAGAAGCAGTATAATTCAGGAAAGGTTACAGCAGGGATGGTTAACTGGATGGGCCCAAATGAAACAGAAGAAATCCAAGAGTTAGGCACATTTTAATCCACTGTGTAAAGAACATTTTGTTGATCAAAAGCCTCAACACTGGGACAGAGAATGCAGCAGAGAATGTCTGGCTACAATTGGGCCATATTGGACTACAATTTATTGGACCAAATTATACTTGACACAACAGGCCTTATTTTATGAGTAAAGCTACAGACAGCATTAGCTCTTTAGCTGTGGGCAAGACATGACCTCACCATTGGTTTTGTTTCTCTTTGGACCTGGAGGAGCTCACTACCCCTGCTAAAATCAGCACTGAGTGTGGCCTATAACAATTTAATTGGCATATCTTAAAAATACCTCCTGCCATTTATTCATCATTATTTTATCCTAAACATTTGAAATTGAAAATTCTTAAACAGGATTGCAGATTATTTAAAACCAAATTAAATGACTATTTCAAATATCCATTGTTCATGGTCAATGGTGTGATCATTTGGTTTGACACAATGGTGGCTGCTAATTTTGAGGGGGGAGGGGCAAATAAACATTAAGCAAAATAATACATGGAATCAAAAGGCATGTAAAAGGTCCCTTGTTGGCACCTCAGCTTGAAAATAAACTAAGCAAGCAACAAATTTTCCGGCTCAATATGGGAAAAGGACAGTACACACTAGTAAGCAATACATCCTTGGTGTTTCGACTAAATTAGTAATAGACAGCCGAGTACTGACTGTTGCAGACAGCATATGAAAAGGATACAAAAAGTAAAAACATTTTCTCACATTCTGCACAGAGTGTGACAAGCCAGAACCTGTATGACTCAGAGGATGAACCCCGAACAAAATCCACATGGTCCTATTATTTGTTATAATGAATGTTGATTAAATGCTTCGGTAATAAACTACCATCTTTATCTTGCAATGTAATTCATTATTGAAGTCCTCTACTGACACAATGCAGCTTCCATAAAACTTTCTCTATTCTTAATTTACCTAATTATTACTTTCCATGATCCTCTTGATTTGGGAATTGTTCCTTTGAATTGGAAAATGTAACGTGTCGCTCCAATATTTAAGAAAAGGAAGAAAAGGAAACAAGGGAATTACAGGCCAGTTAGCCTAACATCTGCTGTCGGATAATTACTAGTGTCTATAATTAGAGATAGAGTGATGTACAACTTGAAAATTCCCAGTTGACCAAGGCAGAGACGGTATGGATTGTAAAGACTACATCTTGGCTGTTGAAGATAATCACATTTTTTTTTTGAAGAGGTGACTGAAGTCAGGGTAATATCTATGGTCTTCATTTACAAAAACTTCCAGGAGAGTTTTCAGAGTCTCCTGTAACAGGACTCTTAGGAAAGGTTGGAAGGTCCAAAAATGGAAGATATTTTAATGACCTGGGTTGGAAATAGCAAGTTTATTGGACAGGGACTCAAAATGACGGTGAAGTCCTGCATGTATACAATGGGAAAGAAGGCCATGCATCCATTATTGCCAATAATACAAAGACTGGCAACACTGCGATGCAGATAGAATCACTACACAGCAGATAATATATTGAAGTAGATCTTCCACTGCAGTGATCATTGGACACCTACCCTTGGGCCATACTCTTTCTTCCAGTATGACCTAGCTGCAGACTTCTACAGGCAGCCTGGCTCTCAGCACAGTGCTAGGATCGTTGCGGTGTATGCACCCAGCTGCACTTGCAGAACAACTTTCACAGCTGGTGGGACCCCACCCCAGATTTCAAGCATCTGCAGCTTTTTTTAACATATGTATATTACAGATAAATGATAATTTTTTAACAGCAGAATATTTTATGTGGTCTACTCTTGCACTCATGTTCCTGTTTACCAATTACATGAAAAATAAATAAAAGGCAGCAACTATGGATAAATGTGAACATTTTGGAATTCAGTGTCTTGACTTTGTTCTGCCATATCAAAGAGCACCATCTGCTGTTTTGAATTTCAACTATAAATGAAAATCAAAAAAGCTGCATATAAAAATAAAAACACAAAATTCTGGGAGTACTCAACAGATCCAGCAGCACCTGTGGAAAGAGAAAGAGTTAACATTTCAGGTCCGAGACCCTTCTTCAGAACTGTGAAAGAAAGAAAACAAGTTAGTTTTCAGTAGCAGATAAGGTCGGGGAGGATGGATAGAACAAAGGGAATGTCTCCGATAGAGGGCAGGAGTTGCAAAACTTCTTCCCACTATCCAGGAACCCAAACAGTCTTTCCACGTGAAACAGTGATTCACTTGCATTTCTTCAATGTGGTCTCCTCTACATCGGAGAAACAAAATGCTAATTGGGTGATCGCTTTGTGGAGCATCCGAGTTCCGTCCACAGGAGTGACCTGGAGCGTCTGGTTGCCTGCCACTAATTCCCCTTCCCACTATGAGGCACCACGCAAGCTTGGGGAACCATATCTCATCACCCGCCTAGACATACTGTAGCCTTTTGGGCCAGTATCCAATTCTCCAACTTTAGAGGTAACCCTCTTTCTCTTTAGAACTGGCCATTTCTGCCTGTCATCCATCTGTGATTTTGGATCAATACTTCTCATTCTATTTGTATACAATTTGGCCTGCTTGAAATATCCCACAGCCTTGCTTTCAGCAACACATGGCACAGGCAAAGAAGCATAAGGTAATTCTAACTACCACATTAACTAATCAGCCTCACCATATCAGATATTCCCTTTGTTCTACTCATTCCTCCCCCTTCTCTGCTGCTAAAAACTAACTTATTTTCTCTAAGTTCTGTCAAAGGGTCCCAGACCTGAAACATTACTTGTTTTACTTTCCACAGAGGCTGCCTGATCTGCTCAGTGTTTCCAGCATTTTACGTTGAATCTCAGTCCTTTCATCACAGTGGAAAATTCAATGGAAGATGTTTTAGTGCCACCATGTGGTCATTCCATGACTGCTGCGATTTAGGAAACATTCCCTGAAAGTTATGTTGAACTGAGAAATATCAGCTGGTTGACAATTAACTGTCTGTATTATGACCATAATAAGACTGATACAAAAGGTATGGCTTCCCCTTCTCATCAAGAGGAAAAGGTGGCACATTCCATAACTGCAAATATCAGAAAAGATTCATGCCGAAAAACACTAACAAATTCCTTACTATAATATAGACAGATCCCATTGAATTGATGGCAAAGACATTCTCAACCATTGTCAAAGCATCAAAATACCCCAAAAAATATAAGTTCACCTTTGTCTCAATAGCACGTTTCATTTCTACATATTTAATATCTTGTGTTCTCATAATCTTCAGCTGCTCTTCTGTTGCTTCCTCTCTAGGCTGCTTGATGATGTGAACTCCATCCTAAACACACAAGAAACATTTCTAAAGATGTGCACAGAAGCAACATAAAATATTTGCCTGCACCTTCTCTTCCACAATTCTGAAGGTGCTTGGCAAGGTATATCCTTGAATGGGGTATTCAAAACTCAGAGAACACAATGAAAAATCTGGCTTAAAGAGATTGTGGAATTTTGAAGTTCTCTACCAGAGGATTGTCAATGCTCAGTCATAGAGTAGGTACTAGGATCCCGATCACACTGCAATAATATAGAGCAATTATACCTTCGTTCAGGAATTCAAGCAGCTTTCATTTGTGTACATGTAAAATAAATTTAGTTAGGGAATGTAACGTTTACTAGATGGCACACATATTACACCAAGCAGTATGGGTCAGGGATTATGAACATCAACCAACATCAAATTTATCTCTGCTGAGTGAACACCTATATATTCACTTGGAAAAAGATAATTTTATATTTGTTTGTATCATAATCTGTTCGTTTTTTTCCTCAGTAAAACTAATGGAATCATAAGAATCATATAATTAATTGATTTTGGACCAGCTGGAATTGCATGAACCGAAGGCAACATCATACACATTTAATCTGGTCGTAAATGTGAGGATTGGAGGGGATGTCCAAAATAGTACATTTGGTTCATAGGCAATTTGATTTTGTGGGCCAACTATGATCTATACTTAAAAACCTATATAGTAATTTATTCAAATAAGTTACTTTGAAACAACAAGTTTTCTTCAACTCTAAGGGGCTCTTTCCAACGATAAAAATATTTATCAAAGATAAAAATCCAAATATAAAAATATGATAGTAAAAATGAATGCCAGATTAGGGAACTGAAAGTGCTTACAATCACCTCATTAGACACAAGATTCATTTCTCAGGATCAAGTTTATGAACTATATCTTTTTGCATTAACAGAAACTCCAAATCATTGGCATTATTTATACTTCTGGAAATGAGATTAACTGACGAAAACCTTAAGAAAGTTTACCTTAATAGCACAAGCCAAGTTATCCTGGGTTCATCTCTTTTAAAGAAACCCCACTTACAGTACCTTAAAAAAAACTCACCTGGAGTTTGTTCCTGGTCATTCGAAAGTAGAACTCATCTGGATTTTTATCTAATGCCTTTTGGCGTAGTGCCTTTAGGACGTTTTGTTTGCGATGGTAGTTTCTAAGAAGCACAGCAATAAAGTACCAGGATTACTTCAAGAAAATCTTAGAATTGCAAAACAATTAAATGTATAAGACCAATCTAGATAAAATATTTGTATATATTCAGGTTCCTTAGGTGGTCATATTCTTGAAGAGAATTGGAAAGAACTCAATCAGCCAGTTGGTGTCGTCTTGTGCAGTAGTAGTTACATTGTGGAGTAACCACATGTAACAAACAAAATAGAGAGAATATCACACCAATCTCTTTCTGACAAAAGCCCACACAAGATATATTCAACTGGACTAATGGACACATTATCACAGCATTTTGAGTAACTTGCAAAGGAACAAGGATAACATCTATAAGCAAATATATTCAAATACTTAAGTTTAAAATCCTGAAAACCAATTACAGGTATAACAAATAAAACTGAAAAAGCAAGAAATACTAGGTCAGGCTGTACCCATGGAGGAAGAATGAGTTAATGTCTTAGTTCTGCATCAGCACTGCAAAGTTGAGAGAACAGCACATTTTAAGTTGCTGAAGACGAGGAGATGTGGAGAGAATACACAGAATGTCAATGATGGGCTGGAGATTAAGGTTGTTCAGGTGACACAATGGTTTCTGAGCCATTTAATTAATAGCAAAATGAGGGCAGTTAGAAAGAAAACAAAAGAATATTTTGTTTCCCCCTTATGCTTTCATTCTGCTTTCTTGTTGACAAAAAGTCTTTGACCTGAAACATTGACTCTGTTTCCCTTTCCACAGATGTTGTTTATCATGCTGAGTGTTTCCTATAAATTCTGTATTTATTTCAGACTTCCAGCATCTGCAGTGTTTTAATTTTCATTTACTGATTAAAGGTCACTCAACCTGAAATGGCCATACTTGCTACAGATACTGCCCAACATGCTGAGTCTTTTCAGCATTTTCTATTTTTATGCCACATTTCCAGCTTCTGCAGTTTTTAATTTTTAATTATGACAGTTCTTTAATTCAAGCCAAGTGATTTGGATTTATGGTTCTTGAGGCACTCACTGTGCGCGGAGCTGGTAATCTTTCTTCTTCTCCAAGAAACCCAGGTGCTTTCGAGATCCAAGCTGTAAAAATAAGTTAAATGTTACTAAAATGTAGGAATGACTGTAAAATTGTGAAAACCTTTGCTTTAAATACAACAACTTTCCAGGAACTGCATACATCAATGGAAATGATACACTACCACTAATGGGCAAAGTAATGCCATATAATTCATGTATTATTCCACTGCTAAGTTTGGACTATTTGCCGAACAGTTAACTGTAAATGTAACTGTTGATTAATCTGTCAGAATTTCCAGTTTGCAAAGTACTTGTAAATATCACATTTCAGGTTAGTGACTGAATTTATTTAAAAATAAAAGATTGTATTATATATGCATGGTGCCAAACATGAGGGGTAGGAATTAACTGCATATTTACATCCAGAGATGAATGTAATATGTACATACTTCTATGGCATCAGCACGTCATATCAAAACTGAAAGGCTTCCACAACATAGGTTCTTGTGTACTGTCTCTGATGTGAATGAATATTGGTTTGAAAGCTTCATTTTCATACTTAACATAGGATTGCTCAATTGCTTACACCAATTTCCACTGATGCTAATTAATATTGATGTAAGTAGATATGTAGGTCCCAGAACATGCCAAAAAAATTGGCAAGAAATTTAGGCATAAATTGATAATAGATGCACGAGTATTGATTATTTTGGGCATACCATTCCAGTAACACCTTTATAAGGATATGGATTTTTACACAAGCAGACAGTGGCAAACACTGATGAATGAAGTAGAAGAATTAACACCCATCAATATAATCACACATACAAATCAGATTAGTAAAGGAACTTCCACTCCAATGCATCAATTGTGGGGAAAAATTTAACATTTGCATCTACCCCACTGCCATCCTTCCAGTCTCCAAATAACTGCCAAATTCAGAAATACTGAGTAGTTAAAAGATTATATTCACATCAAAAATTCTATATCTCAGCACTTAGTGGCTGTAATGCTTGCCCGAACCCACCCAACATCAGCTCTCACAGGCAGCATCTCCACACCAAGTCATGAAGCAATTCATTGCTGAGCAAAAGCCAGCGGAGGGCAGGGGTTCCTGGCACAGCAGTGGTGTGTGTGTGTGTACACTTAATTTCACCCCAAAAGAAAAAAAGATTTCTTATGACACCTTTCGCACCTCTTTTAGAATACCTTAGAGCACTTTACAACTAATGGATAACCTCTGAAATCTCAACACTGGGCTACAACGTCTCAAAACAGGCGCTGAGAACCTTGCATTTATTCGTGGGGAGCATGCAGAAGCCCAGCAAAAACAATGGAAGGAGTGCACCACTGGGTGAGGGAGGAAGCGATGAGGTGGGAGGAAGCGGAGAGGGAGAGGGGGAGAGGGAGGAGAGGAGGTGGGGGAGGGGAGGGGAGGAGGGGAGGGGAGGGGAGGGGAGGAGGGGAGGGGGGAGGGGAGGGGAGGAGGGGAGGGAGGGGAGGGGAGGGAGGGGGGAGGGGAGGGGAGGGGAGGGAGGGGGGAGGGGAGGGGAGGGAGGGGGTAGGGGGAGGGGTGTGGAGGGGAGGGGGGAGTGGGAGGGGAGTGGGAGAGGGAGGGGGGAGGGGAGGGGGAGGGACGGGAGGGGAGGGAGGGGGGGGAGGGGAGGGCGGGGGGTGGGGGAGTGGGGGAGGGGGAGGGGGGCGGGGAGGGGGGAGGGGGAGGGGGGAGGGGGAGGGGGGGAGGGGAGAGGGGGAGAGAGAGGAGGGGAGGTGGGGGAGGGGAGGAGGGGAGGTGGGGGAGGGGAGGAGGGGAGGTGGGGGAGGGGAGGAGGGGAGGGGAGGAGGGGGGGAGGAGGGGAGGAGGGAGGGGAGGAGGGGGGGAGGAGGGGAGAAGAGGGAGGGGGGCAGGAGGGGAGAAGAGGGAGGGGGGGGGAGGGAGGGGGGAGGGGAGGGGGGGAGGGGAGGGGAGGGAGGGGGGAGGGGAGGGGGGAGGGGAAGGGGGAGGGAGGGAGGGGGGAGGGGAGGGGGGGAGGGGAGGGGGGAGGGGAGGGGAGGGAGGGGGGAGGGGAGAGGGGAGGGGGGAGGGGAGGGGGGAGGGGAGGGGGGAGGGAAGGGGGGAGGGGAGGGGGGAAGGGAGGGAGGGAAGGGGGGAGGGGAGGGGGGAAGGGAGGGAGGGAGGGGGAAGGGAGGGAGGGAGGGGGGAAGGGAGGGAGGGAGGGGGGAGGGGAGGGGGAGGGGGAGGGAGGGGAGAGGGGAGGGGGAGGGGAGGGGGGAGGGGGAGGGAGGGGAGGGGGGAGGGGGGGAGGGGAGGAGGGGGAGGGGAGGGAAGGGGGGAGGGGGAGGGGAGGAGGGGGAGGGGAGGAGGGGGAGGGGAGGAGGGGGAGGGGAGGAGGGGAGGAGGGGGAGGGGAGGAGGGGAGGGGAGGAGGGGGGGAGGAGGGGAGGGGAGGAGGGGGGGGAGGGGGGGAGGGAGGGGGAGGGAGGGGGGAGGGGAGGGGGGGAGGGGAGGGGAGGGGGGAGGGGAGGGGAGGGGGGAGGGGAGGGGGGAGGGGGGGAGGGAAGGGGGGAGGGGAGGGGGGAAGGGGGAGGGGAGGGAAAGGGGGGAGGGGAGGGGGGAAGGGGGAGGGGAGGGGAGGGGAGGGAAGGGGGGAGGGGGAGGGGAGGAGGGGGCAGGAGGCTCATCAAAGGCACGGCCATTATTGGTCGTAGTTCATTCGCTGCCCCTTTAACGACCCCCCATGGACAGGCCCCCCCCGGACCCGGACGCCCCCCCCCACCTGACTCCGCTCCCGGTGCTCCCGCTGCACCGATTTCTGCGCCTTCCGGAAAGCGGCCGCCATCGTGTCCCCGGGCGCCGGTCTCCAGCCACAACCGGCCGCATCCGGGTCAGGGGTGACGGCCCGCCGCCCGGAGCTTCCGGCCCCCTGCGCCCTCCCGCGGTGCCCGCCTGTGACTGCAGCCCCAACCGCCGCATCCGGGCACCCGAAGGCTGAGCTGGGGGGCGGAGCCTACGGTGGATCCTTGCTGCCCCCTGGCGGAGATCAGGCGCCGCCCAGCGGCTGGGCTGGGAGCAGCCGGCAGGTCGCTCAGCGGCTGTGGGGAGGGAACCGGCAGCCGCTGTTTCACATTAACAACAGAAAACTGAAACAAAAATTCACAAAGTCAGAGTGAGGACATGTTTTAAGGTGAGGAGAGGACCAAAGGGAAATTGGAGAGGCAGGCAGGATTTAAATGACAGACCCATGAGATGCTGCAGGCACTGGAATCTGGAGCAACACACACAAAGTGCTGGAGGAAACTCAGCAGGTCAGGCAGCGTCCATGGAGGGAAATGAAATGTTTCAGGTCGAGACCCTTCATCAGGACAACAACGGCTATGGAGGTTCTGACACTGAGTTCATTTAATAAAGAGATTGATATTTTTCTGGACGGCAATGTATGGGGTGTTACGTGCCAGCAACAGTAGAAACACACAAGTGTTAGAAACTATTAATAACTACTTGTAATAATAGGAAAAGTAAAAATGTCAGATATTAAACATTAACGCCAAAAACTAAACTCAAAGTCTGTGTGTGGCAAATTCCCAAACTCCAAGTCCAGGAGTAGCTCTCAAAGTTCAGTTCAGCAAGTCATAAGGTGAAATGTGAGCAAAGGCTTTTGCAAAACCACCGTTGACTGAGGAGAAAATGTAGAGAGAGAATAAAGAGAGAATTTACAAAATATAAATGTTCCACGACGGAACCCATACAACACCTCAGTCACTGATGATCTCCACTGCTTTGTTCCGAAGTATCTGCCACCCTAAAAGGCATTCGAGACGTGGCCATCCACAGAGCTACCTGTTTCCTTCTACAGGTTAACGACAAAGTGGACTCTACTGGATCACCCCAAAAATCCATATGTGGATTGTAGTGACAGACACAGTTATTGTTCTTCATCCATTGATACAGAGACCAGCAGTCAGTGTCTCTCTCTCTTTCCCTCTCTCTCTGACTCACTCAACAGTCAGCACGTTGTTATCTTGTTACAGTGATGACACCCCACACACACTACTCTCTACTGTACTATATTTTAAAGGGACAGTCACCAAATAGCAACCTAATCCGTATCAGGGGGAATATTTGGCCACCATTGGAGCTTCCAAATCACAAACAAAATGAGAGTGATTTCACAAAGGAAACATGTTCGCATTTTAGAAGATGCATTAAGACAGTGATGTGGAAGGGATCAACAGCAGCTGCAAGATGCCACATTTTCTCATGCACAAGGCTCCATGCATCAAACACGATAGAAAAGGTCTCACAAATGTAGTAGCACACAAAGGCATTTCCTCTGCTCACTCTGCCACAGAGGGAAGGCAGGGGCGCATAGTCCAGCATTGGCGAGGTTGCTTTCAAATCTGGGACTTCTCCAGTGAGTTGCAAAGGGTAGCAGGAGTGCCCGGAGCTTCGCAGTGAACCACAGGTCGAGAGTCTGTCTTGTTTTCCCTCACAAATCTCTCATAACAGTTAGAAAGGACCCTGAGGCAGTGAGTGAAGGCTTACAGGCAGTGGACCAGTCGCTTCTCACCAAGAACCTCAAGTGACTAGGAAATGGGTGAGTTTGACATCTGCATATTGCTTCCAATTATTTGGTAAGTTGGAAAAAGGATTTAAGTGTTTTTGCTTTAAAGTAATGTAAAATAATTTCCAGGCAATGAACTATTTATGGCATTAAACAATATTGTGGGACATGTGAATGCTGATTGTAAAAGTCCCCTAAGGATGGAGATCTTGAATTGCAAGGTTCACTAGTGTTGTCTGGTTTCCCATGTAATGCTGCATTGTGCCAATTTCAGCAAGTTCCTGAGGCTGCCAGCATTTAGCCTTGCAGGTTCAACTTCTGAAAGCAACTTTTAAAGAATATATGACAGTACATGCACCAGTCTTGCAGCCACATGAGTGTTGCCACTGAATAATTGGATGCTGCAGTGATGATGGGGGTTGGGAGAATGCTCCAAGGGGTCAGTGCACCTGGGAATGACTGGTGGGCAATAGTGTCCACAGGAGCCATGCTCTTTCTCAAAGAGACCCCTTGGGTTGACCGTCAGGCACAACTGGCAGGTAATTGTCAGAAGGTCTCTGTTTCTATACAATGAGATAAACTCTTGACCTCACAGTCTACCTTGTTTGACCTTGATGATATGATGATATATCTTTATTAGTCACATGTACATTGAAACACACAGTGAAATGCATCTTTTGCGCAGAGTATTCTAAGGGGCAGCCCGCAAGTGTCGCCATGCTTCCAGCACCAATATAGCATGCCCACAACTTCCTAACCTGTACGTCCTTGGAACGTGGGGGGAAACTGGAGCACCCGGAGGAAACCCACGCAGATATGGGGAGAACGTACAAACTCCTTACAGACAGCGGTCAGGATTGAACCCAGGTCGCTGGCGCTGTAATAGTGTTACGCTAACTACTACACTACTGTGCCCCTTATTGTCTACCTTCAATGCACTTCCCTGTAGCTGTGACACTTTATTCTGTATTCTGTTATTGTTTTTACCCTGTACTGCCTCAATGCACTGTGTAATGAATTGATCTGTACGAAAGGTACGCAAGAGAAGTTTTTCACTGTACCTCGGTACAAGTGACAATAATAAACCAATACCTTTACCAATCTACCTCGTTATGACCTTGCAGCTTATTGTCTATCTACAATGCTCTTCCCTGTAGCTGTGACATTTTACTCTGTGTTCTGTTATTGTTTTTTTTACCCTGTACTACCTCAATGCACTGTGTAATGAATTGATCTGAGCCAACGGTATTCAAGACAAGTTTTTCACTGTGCCTCGGTACAAGTGACAATAATAAACCAATACCAATAAGGAGTAATTATACCAGGGTGCAGACCACACTCTGTAGTGTGAGGAAGGTTACATTGCAGGTAAATCCCTGCTCTGCCTGTTCCTGCTATTTGAAGGAAAAGTAAATGAGCTCTCCTCTTGTTGAGTATGGGGCTAGGATCTCCTTATCGCAGGAGTGAGCGGTAAATTGTGAGGTGTGGCAGCAATCTGCAGCAACCTGGAATGATCCTGAGACTGGGAAGCTGAAGGTCACTCTGACCTTGAACTCCACGGACTAAGCGGACCATGTGCACCTGTGAGGTTGCTTTTGACTTCTCAGAAGGTCACGGAGCTCACTGAGAACAAAGAACGCAGAATGAGCATTGTTCCTATCAATATCTTGGTTTGGGATGAAATCAGGGTTAATACGGACAGTAAAACAGGACTGTCATCTTTCAGATTGGCGGCATGTAAAAATCATACAGGAGATGAGTTTTGGGTGTTACACTGATGAGTTTTGGGTGTTACACTGATGTTGATGTCAACTGGGTGATTTTTACATTGAAAAATAGCTGCTATCAATTAAAATTCTGCAAAAAAGAAAAGCAAAGGATTGTACTTCCTGACAGGGTTAAGACACTCCTGCACGATATTGCTCTAAGCTAACTTCCAACTGTAGTTTGTAGTTGCGTGAAGAAGCTTCTAGGCCCGTATAGTTTCCTTATACATGTCTCTGTGATGCTTATATCTTATATATCAAGAAATACGTAAACTTATTTAAATTGGAAGATCTATGGACTTCATTGGAGCCAAGCTTGCAGAGATGAGCCAACCAGGATCTGATATTCTCACATGTGGTTTACAATAATAAACAAGAACAGGTTTCTCAATGCATTGCGGAAATGCTCATGAGGGGATGGAAAGATCCCTCATTTTGTTGAGGAGAAGTGAAAAGCAGTTTCAGGTGCAAACAGCAGTATTTGCGCTGTTTACAGTTGCGTGGTCGCAGATGTGAGGAGCTGCTCAAGCTAGACACACTCGCAAAGCTTTTCGGGTTCCCCGCATCATGCAAGATGCTACACAAACCAAAGTTACTAAATTGTAGTTGGAGCCTCAGATTTAGCAAAATATGGAAATTCCCAGGTTTGATACCACTGACGCTCTAACTGACCAAAGGTAACTCAACACAAATTGGAATATACTGAAATGTTCAAAAATATGAACCCCAGTCAATCACACGAAGCACTTTATATTGGCATTGACGTCTTGTACTCCCTCAGCATCAGCAAACATAGAACACTACAGCACAGTGCAGGACCTTTGGCCCACGATGTTGTGCCAACATTTTATCCTGCTCTAATATCTATCTAACCCTTCCCTCCCACATATCCCTCCATTTCTCTATCATTCATGTAGCTATCTAAGAGTCTCTTAAACGTCCCTAATGTATCTGCCTCCACCATCTCTGCTGGCAGTGCGTTCCACGCACCCACCACTCTCTGTATAAAAAAACTTGCCTCTGACATCTCCCTTATATTTTCCTGCAATCACCTTAAAATTATGTCCCCTCGTGTTAACCATTTTCGCCCCGGGAAAAAGTCTCTGACTGTCCACTCGGTCTATGCCTCTTATCATCTTGTACACATCTATCAATTCACCTCTCATCCTCCTTCTCTCCAAAGAGAAAAGCCCTGGCTCATTCAACCTATCCTCATAAGACATGCTCTCCAATCCAGGCAGCATCCTGGTAAATCTCGTCTGTACCCTCTCTAAAGCTTCCACATCCTATAATGAGGCGAACAATGTGCTGATGCTCCCAGCGATGAATTTCATGCTACCTGGGTTATTTTCACTTTTGGTCTGGATTGACTTTGTAAAAACAAGCAAAAGGCACAGCAGCGATGCAGCAGGTTAATGTGGTGTCAGGGAAGTTCCTCACATGCAGAATTACTGAAGTAGTTTGATGGTGGCTCATTCGTCACATCTCCCTCAACTTTCAGCAGCCGGATGGACGGGGGCAGTGGCATCCACTGGGGAGTAACTCTTTGGAATTAGAACTGGTTTATTATTGTCACAGTGAAAAACTTGTCATGCATACCGTTCATACAGATCAATTCATTACACAGTGCATTGAGGTAGTACAAGTTAAAACAATAACAGAATGCAGAATAAAGTGTAACAGCTACAGTGAAAGTACAGGGCAGGCAGACAATAAGGTGCAAAATCATAACAAGCTAGATCATGAGGTCAAGAGTCCATCTATCGTACTAGAGAACTGTTCAATTGTCTTACAACAGTGGGATAGAAGCTGTCCTTGAGCCTGGTGGTATGCGCTTTCAGGCTTTTGTATCTTCTGCCGAAGGGAGGGGGAAGAAGACAGAATGTCCGGGGTGGGTGGGGTCTTTGATTATGCTGGTTGCGAGAAGTTTAGGAAGAGTCCAAGGAGGGGAGGCTGGTTTCTGTGATGTGCTGAGTTGTATCCACAACTCTCTGCAGTTTCTTGCAGTCACGGGCAGAGCAGTTGCCGTACCAAGTCATAATGCATCCAGATAGGATGTTTTCTACGGTGCATCCATAAAAGTTGGTGCGTGTCAAAGGGGACATGCCTTTCCTCTCAGGCAGGAGAGTTTAGGATATAACTGCAACAAAGGCTGGCAGTTTCTATAACACTGATAAAATAGGAGCCAGAGACAGGCTGAACCGAGGAGCTTCTTCATCAGTGCGGCTCAGTCTTAGGCCATTAGACTATAACCATGAAGTATAGGAGCAGAATTAGGCCATTCGTCCCATCCAGTCTGCTCCACCATTCAATCATGGCTGATTTTTCCTTGGGCTGAACTTAAGTGCCAGCAGTCAAAATCAGAATCAGATTTATCATCACTGACTTATATGACATGAAATTTATTGTTGCAGCGGTACAGTGCAAAGGCATGAAATTACTATAAATTGTAAAAATAACTAATTAGTTCAAAACTAAGAGAATAATGAGGTAGTGTTCATGGGTTCATGGACCATTCAAAAATAAGAGAATAATGAGGTAGTGTTCATGGGTTCATGGACCATTCAGAAATCTGATGACGGGGAGGGGAAGAAGCTGTTTCTGAATTATTGGGTGTGAGTCTTCAGGCTCCTGTACCTGCTCCCTGATGGTAGTAACAAGAAGAGGGCACGTCCCGGATGGTGAGGGTCCTTAGTGATGGATGCCACCTTCTTGAGGCACCGCCTCTTGAAGATGTCCTTGATTGTGGGGAGGGTTGTGCCCATGATGGAGCTGGCTGAGTCAGTGCAGAACGTTACAGTAAACACCAGTTGTAACCTTGCAGGTTATTGGGGTTATTTTTTTTAATGGTTCAGTTGTCTTAAGGTCAGCTAAATTCAAAATTTCCCAAGGCACCCTTTGATTGATATACATTCACGAGTCAGCATCTTAATTTTGGTGCACTATGGTTCAATGGGTATCATCTGCAAAATGCTTCTTCAGAGCTTCAAGAGCACCTCCTAATTCCGCGACCTTCGCCACCTAGAAGAGCAAGACAGCAAAGACATTGGAATATTATCAAATGCACGTTACTCTCCAGGTCACACACCATCATGATGTGTAAATAGAAGTCCTCACCACGGGATTTAACTCTTGGAACTTTCTATCTGACAGCGCTGTGGGAGTTTCTTCAGCAGAAGAAATGCAAGAGGTTCATCTTCTCAAGGGCAATTGGGAATGGGCAGTTAACTGCTAGCCTTTTCAGAGATGGTCACTCATCGAGGAAATGACGGGCAGTTGGCTCTCATCTCCAATATTGCATGACCTTTTGAACCTGTCAATGGACATCATGCATGCACCAGCAGCGTTGTGTTCATGGTTTGAGCAGAACTCTGTTGGAAAGATTCCACATGTGCCTAGCAACCTGCCCTGCTTGTGTGTGTTTATGCAGGTGATACCACTCTTGCATGTAAATGCACACTTTCTCGGATTGGATACTATTTCCAGAAGGGTTAGCTGAACTATAAGAAGAATGGAAGGTATCTGTCAGATTTTCTGAATGATCCTCATTGACAGAATGACTTTGAAGATTGTAATCAAAACCCTAAGCTTTGTACATTAGTCAATACTTGTTCAAGTAGCAACTTACATTTATCATGCAGGACCCTTTATATATGACAATAGTCCATAATGGTTAAAGGAGGGGAAGGGTTGGTGGATATAGAGCAAAGAAGAGCTTATATTTTTAACCATTGTGTAGCCATTGTTATTTTGTGTGTAAATACAACACTTACATGTGGAAAGTCCTGGAAATAGTCCATGAGAAATGGCTATAAGTTAGCAGGAAACTCCTTCCTTATGATGACGTCTTGGTCTCAGCACAGTAGTCAGGGACCAGCACAGTGCAGAAACTAAAATCTTTCCTTCACAGAGGGAGAGAATTGAAGAACACTTCTGTGCTCCTCCTTGAATACTTCTGTGCTCCTCCTAATGATTGTTTATGGTGAGGCATTGCCAGAATCATGGAACAGGCTCTTCCAAACGCAGATGTTAAATCGCCCACAGGAACCAAGTGGAAAGTTCTTTTAGGTTGAATTGGCTGAACAACTTCAGTGGTGGGAAACTCTATGAACCCTTGATTTCTGACAAGTGGACAATGGAATAAATTGACTTAAAAGTAAATAAATCGTTTTGCATTACTGACCACATTTTGTTTGAAACAAAGGCAAAGTGTGTGTTCACAGCAAGCCATTGGTCAGGTATAAGATCAAGGGTTAGATCATTGTCTACAAATTCTACTGCACCCACTTCGTGCTCTAGACCGAACTCTGGGTTCTCCCTTCCCAAAGCTAGGAGTGTTTGACTGGTTGTGGGTATAGAGGTGATTGCATTTGGTCGGGGGAATGGAAGTGGTGGTGGGTAGACCAAGACGGGTTCAGAAGGGGATTGGTGATGAAAAGACAGGAGCTTACTTCTCACATGTCCTAGGATATAGAAGGAGGCCATTCAGGGCATTAGGTCTGTGCTGGCTCTTCAAGCGAACCCACCAATCCCATTCCCCTGTCTCCTGTTCTCTGTCACATGCCCATCAATTTCCCCCTTGATCCTCCTACTACTCACCTACACTGGGAGTAATTTACCGTGGCTAATTAACCTAACCACCAGCACACCTCTGGGCTCTGGGAGGAAGCCACAGCATCCAGGGGAAATGTGCAAGCTCCACACAGGCAGCACCAGAGATCAGGATCAGACCCAGGTGCCTTGATTCGAGCGGCAGCAGCACCATCCTCTGCACAAATGTGCTGTTTTTATTGGTGGGATCAGGTTTGGGATTGAGTGCACTGGGTCTGCAGCAAACTAGGAGGAGGGGCGGGCAGTGGGAGGTAATCACTGTTTTGTGGGTGAGGGGTGAACTATAGATCTTGGGGAATATCCCAGGCCTAGGGAGCCACGGATCAGTGGATTCAGTGGGGGGTATCTGACATAAAGGAAGTAGCAGCATTTCCCTACGTGCATAGGATGAGGAGCAGCTACAGACCCATCGTGGACATCCTGTAGAGGAGTGAATAATCGGCCAGAGTGCCTGCTTCAAAGCACTCTCCTGTAATCCCATTCCAAAGCTTTTGCTTATGGAGGTTGGATGAGGAAAAAGATTGGCTCAACTGCAGAGCACTCATGGACAAGAAGTCCTGCAACACTCACCGTCTACTCTCAGAGCAGGGGGAAGTTCCCCCAGAGTCCTGACCAATACTTATCCTTCACTCAACAGGATATAGACACATCTCGTCCTTGTCGCCCTGCTGAAGCTCCCTTGTTTCCCACATCATTGCAGTGACCACACCTCAGAAACATTGCATTCTTCTGAGGCAAATTGAAAGGCTGGCGATAGGCAGTTGATGAGAACAGGTCTTTCTTCCGAGGCACACATCAAAGATGAGCCTCAAGCAGTTTGCAGGAGGGCAGTTGGTGTCTGTTGGATCAGCGCCCAGCCACGAGTTAATGGGCTGGCTCAGATCAGTGGAGGGCTGCGCAGCTCAAGGATGAATGTAAGTCATTTCCCTTCCCAGTGCGTGACTCAGTTGGGTGCCATGTTGGTAAGACCAGGTGGTCCCACGAGCGCCCAATGAAAGGCACAGGACAATGTGGTATGTTCCCCTGCACTGCTTGAAAAGAGGTGTTGCGTGGAGAATGGCGTCAGGGGAATTTGTGACAGGGTGTCGAGGTAGGCTGATGCTGGGAAATGCCAGGACAAATTTTCAGAGTAATGTAGAACAACCCGGAAATGGTCATTATTATGTTTTCCTCTGGAAATGCTGATTTTCAGTTGCACATTGATGAAATAAAAACGTTTCGTGATTGAATTTCTGAAAAAAATTAAAGTGACTGGCAAACAGTGTAATGCTTAAGAGCACCAATAGGTGTCAATGTTGCATCTCTCAATATGTCTCCCAAAAAATCCAAGGGTCAAAAAGCTGAAACCAACCTTTTGTCAATCCTTTATAAAGCATTTGCATTCGGGTGAAAGTCTACATTCCCTGAGGATCAGGGATTGGCATCTGAATAATATTTCTGATGATTCGGTGTAAATTCAGTTGGTATAAATTCTTCACTGCGCACTGATTGGTGAAGTGGAAAACAGAACCAAAAGGATGTTTCTCCTTTAGTCTTTGCATTTTGTGTGTGTTTATCCTTGAGTCTTGTAACTTTCCATTTGTTTTCCTAAGCAGTCTGCCATTGCTTCCAGAAGTTCCTTGCTGGTTTGCTCGATCTTGATTGCAGTCTCAGAGGCTGACACTTCTCTGTGCCTAAATAAAAACAGAAAATGTTGTAAACACTGAGCACATCAGGCAGAGTCTATGGAGAGAGAAACATAGTTATCCCTGCAGGTCGACAATCCATTGTCAGAATGAAGAATTCTGCCAAAGGGTCTTTGACGTGAATCATTGGCCGTGTTTCTCTTTTCACAGATGCCGTCAGGCCTGTTGAGTGTTTTCAATTTTTATTTCAGATTTCCAGCATTTTGTTTTGATTTTCACTTTCTTGGCCACGTAAGGCACAGTAACATAGGAATACATGTAAATGGAGTTCTATTTCAATGTATTACTGCTGCCTCGAACAGGTCAGTGTATTTATCCAGTGTTATGTCGAGCATAAGGGTCCCAGGGTTCAATAACCAGATGGCACCTGGTTATGTGACTCTAGCCAGGACAGTGGCTACTGGCATGAAATTAGTTACCAAGGAACAAGTTTTGCTTAAGAGGCTCCAAAGTTTGAATCTGAAAGAGCATGGAATTTTTGTTTCCAAATTAGAATTGATCCTGACATGATATTCTGACTTTTAAAAAAAGTAGGAACACTCTACTGTGTGACCAGGATGAAGAGATACAACAGGGACTACCTTCAGTGAAGCAAATCATCTGTCAGAGTGCCCATTCCAAGTCAACCCCCACCCCCCCCAACCTTATAATCCTGCTGTAAAGACTTTGCCTGTGGAAGTTGGGCAAGGAAAGAGACTTGGCTCAATTCTCTGTGAATATACCAGCAACACTCACTGTCTACTCTCAGAGAACTGGAGGTTATCCCTGGTGTCCTGGCCAATGTTTAATCTTCACTCAGCATCATCAAAACTGATGCAAATAGGCAGATTGTTGCTGAAGTGCTGAGCTGTTGTGACAATTAGATGCTCAAAATGTTGATCTGCTCATTACTAAATTGCTGTTGGTGGGACTTAGCTATATGTGCATTTACTCCTGTGTTTCCCACTTCACAACAGTGACCACCCCTCAAAAATACTGCATTGGCTGTACAGCAAATTGCAAAGGATATAAATGGTGGCTGATCAGAGCAAATCTTCTTCTACACACGTGAAACATGAGCTTCAAACAATCTGCAGGAGGGCAGCTGCTACTTGTTGGATCTGGCAATGCGTTAATGAACTGGACCGTTCTCCTTCATATTCAAGAGCCTATAACTTTAATGGCCCGAAACCATGAGCTGTAGAAAGCTGAGATGGAACAAAACAAGCAAATATCTTCAGGAGAAAAGATTATAGAAAAAGTACTAGCAATCAAAGCATGAGATTGCAGAAGAGAGCTAATTGACCTACAAAGATAGGTTTTAAAGTTTACTACAAATCTGGTGGGTTTTGTGGATACTTTGATTTGTTCCCTAGACTCATTGCTTTCCTTCCCTGATCTTTCTTTGTCTCCACTAATTGGAGATAGCAGTCCACCAAGTGTGTTTAAGAACAACTTTATGAGCCATTAAAGGGATTTTATCAATTCAACAACTTTGCTGTCACTGAATAAGTGAATAGTTATAAAACTAATCTCAGTACATTATAATTTACATTTATAAATTAAACTACCTACTCTTCATTGGTTGTTCAGTTCATTGAGACATTCTAGTGATATGACAGAAAACAATGTAAATGCAAAATTTGATTTCAAATCAGATACATCATATTATAAATTGAATAATTCATAAGTTCACATTCAAGCAGGCAGACTTTCCATCAAGCTAAAGTACTGGACTATTATGAGAATTAGATGTTCAAAAATTAAGGAAACATTGAGCTACTTTACATCTTTACTCTGTTATTGAACATCTTTATTTGCAAGGAGGCCATTTGACTCATTGGGTCAGGGCCAGCTCCCTGGGGAGCAATCCCATTTGTCCCATTCCCCTGTATTTCTCTGTACCCCTGCAGCTTATTCTCTGTCATTTATGACCATCAATTCCCCTTTGACTCCCTCTGACATTAACCCAAAATAAATATTAATTACTGTCGCCAATTAATGAAGAGTCATAGAGCGGTACAGCACAACAACAAGCCCTTTGGCCCGCAGAGTTTGTGTCAACCATCAATCACATTAATCCCATTTTCTGCTCTTTCCACAATCTCGTTAACTCCCCCCAGATTCTAGACACCTACACACTGGGGACAATTTACTGTGGCCAATTAACCTGCCAACCTGCGTATCTTTAGGATGTAGGAGGAAACCGTGTGGTTACAAGGAAAACATGCAAACTCCACACAGACGGCACCTGAGGTCAGCATTGAACCTGGGTCTCTGGCGCTGTAAGGTAGCGGCTGAACTAGCTCTGCTACTTTGCTGTGACCTACCAGCACATCATTGGTTTGTGGGAAGAAACCAGGGTACCTGGGGTAAGCCCAGGCGGTCACAGAGATAATGGGCAAACTCTGCACTTATTGCACCTGTAGTCAGGTTTGAACCTATAGCTGTGAAGCAGCAACACTAACTGCTACACTAATGTAAATAATGTAAAAACATCTTCCACTCACTGCAGTTTCTAGAAATATCCCACTTTTATTGGAAGTTCCTGTAGAAGTTTGTGTTACTGCTTTTTAAACAAACCAGTCTAGAAACTCAATCACACAAATCTATTTGTAGTAGCATTATATGATTGAAAATGTATTATGCATGGAGTGAAATGTGCTGATAATGATTTTTGGGTAATTCATATCATTCCAGAAACTTTATCGTTTGGGGATATTGTTGAGGAAAATATCTGCATTGACTTGTGGAGAGACTGTCATGGATTAGTCCTGAGATTGCCATCTTCCCACTGTGCAGTGCCAGACCGGGAACCCACTAACATGAGTCCCACGGATATCTCTGTTCCGTCCCTCCCAACCAACTGTGTCATTCACTCAACCCCTCCATTAGATTTGTTCAAGGTCAGGATCATGAACTGGATGAATCCCGGCTCTTGCATGGAAAATGAATTCCAAATATGGAAGTTCATCTTAAGGCTATTTGACTGGACCTGCCTTGATCCCTGAAGCTCTGATGGGATCAGATTCTTTTCCCACCGGTGGAACTCAGAAGTTCAGCTCTGTCACGGTTCCCACGGGGAAGCAGGTTGTGACTGGATTTTTGGACCATTTTTATTAAGGACTTTCCATTCCAAACGCTGCCCTTTATCCGACGATAGTGCAGCACTTCCAGCGTTTTCCGACTTTAAATTCATCCTTTTGCATGTTCTTTAATTTTATGTTCTTTTTCAAATACTCAACAAACACACAAAAAAGAGAGACTGAACCATTCATAAAATATTGGAAAATTATTTATAATAATTTATGATAGTAATAAAAAGTTTGAAAAGCTGAGTTCTCTAATTTCAGGTGACCAGCTCACCCCCGTCTCATTCTCCTTCTGATTTACCCAGGTCCTCCTACACACACCCAACTCCACCCCAGTCCCCTCATCCCCAGTTTCTTTCCCCTCCCCCACCTACTCCATCTACCCACCACCTACACCCTCCTCCCACTGGGTCCCTCCTTCCACTGTCCCCATCTGCCCTCCCCACCTCCCTTATTCGATTCCGTGCTCCACCTTCCTCTCCTATCAGATTCCATCACCTGCAGCCCTTTGAAGCCTCCATCTGTCACCTCCCAGCCTCTGTTGCTATTTCCACCCTTCCTCCCCCACCTGACTCCATCTACCAATCACCACCCCCCCCCCCTCACCTGGATCCACCTATCGCTTGCTCCACCCTTCCGCCTCACCTCGTTATACTGGCTATCTCCTCTCGAATCTTTCAGTCCAGATGAAGGATCACAATCCGAAATGTCTGCTGTCCATTTCCCTCTGATGCTCCCTGACCCATTGAGTTCCTCCAGCCGTTTTTGCTAATAAGAAGTTTCACTTGCCACACAATCAGAGCTGTAACCATAAAGTTCAGTCACTGTCAGATACCTGTTTTAGTACAAATGATTTGAATTCTGAGCTTTACTTTCAAGTGTCAAAAAACTTGACAACTTCAATCAATGAACCCTTTGCCCCTTCATCCATTACCCCAACTCCCAGCACACACACACGTACACACACACGTACACACACAAACATGCACACACACACACACACACACACACACAAACATGAACACACACACACACACACACAGGTACACACACAAACATGCACACACACGCACACACACAGGTACACATACACATGCACACACACACAGGTACACACACAAACATGCACACACACACACACAGGTACACACACACACACATACACACACAAACATGCACACAGACACACACAGGTACACACACAAACATGCACACACACACACACACACAGGTACACACACACAGAGGTACACATACACACACAGGTACATACACAAACATGCACACACACACACACAAACATGAACACACACACACAGGTACACACACAAACATGCACACACACACACAAACATGAACACACACACACAGGTACACACACAAACATGCACACACACACACAAACATGAACACACACACAGGTACACACACAAACATGCACACACACACACACACACAAACATGCACACAAACACACACACACAGGTACACACACAAACATGCACACACACACACAAACATGAACGCACACACACACACAGGTACACACACAAACATGCACACACACACAAACATGAACACACACACACAGGTACACACACAAACATGCACACAAACACACACACACAGGTACACACACAAACATGTGCACACACACACAAAGGTACACACACACATGCACACACACACACACACACACAGGTACACACACAAACATGCACACACACACACAGGTACACACACAGAGGTACACATGCGCACACACACACAGGTACACACACATGCACACACACACACACAGGTACACATACACACGCACGCACACACACACATAGGTACACACACAAACATGCACACACACACACAAACATGAACACACACACACAGGTACACACACAAACATGCACACACACACACAAACATGAACACACACACAGGTACACACACAAACATGCACACACACACACACACACACAAACATGCACACAAACACACACACACAGGTACACACACAAACATGCACACACACACACAAACATGAACGCACACACACACACAGGTACACACACAAACATGCACACACACACAAACATGAACACACACACACAGGTACACACACAAACATGCACACAAACACACACACACACACACACAGGTACACACACAAACATGTGCACACACACACAAAGGTACACACACACATGCACACACACACACACACACACACAGGTACACACACAAACATGCACACACACACACAGGTACACACACAGAGGTACACATGCGCACACACACACAGGTACACACACATGCACACACACACACACAGGTACACATACACACGCACGCACACACACACACAGGTACACACACATGCACACACACACAGAGGTACACACGCACGCACACACACACACACACACACACACAAACTCTGAGAGATGCAACAAATGGGAAAATTTGGACACTAAACAGAGTTTTAAAAAAATGGCTGGAAATGTTAACTTGAAACTGGTCCACCCAGGGAACCATTAGTCCCCTATTTCAGTGGCATTGACTGCGGTCACTGCTGGTGTATGCATTAAAGTTATACCAAAAAGAATGAAAATCAGTAATATAAATGTCCAGCATTTGAACCACTCCTTTGAGGCATTTCACTATCTTAAAAAGTCGATGTAAATGTAAGTGATTATTTAAAATTCTGGATTTTATCCTGGAACAACAACTTCCTCCTGGAACAACAACTATTGATCTCCTGCAGCAATTGATGCCATTGAAACTAGTTGAATATTTTAATATAAAGCCACTGATAGTTATCACAGGTGGCAAAGTGGTGCCACTGCATCACAGGGCCAAAGACCTGGGCTCAATCCTGACCTCGGGTGCTGTCTGTGTGGAGTTTGCACATGCTCCCTGTGACTGTGTGGGTTTCTTCCAGGTACTCCAATTTCCTCCCATATTCCGAAGACATGTGGATTTGTAGTTTAATTGGCTGCTGTAAATTGCCCTGAGTGTGTTGTTGAGTGGGAGGATCTGGAGGGAGTTGATGAGAATGTAAGGAGAATAAAGAAAGGGTTAATGTAGGATCAGTGGAAATGGGTGGTTGATGTTTGGTGTGGATACAGTGAGCCAGAGGACCTGTTTCCATGTTGTATCTCTCTATGACTCTGTGTTGTTCACTGCCTAAAGAATATGAGGTCTCTGTAATATGACTGAGCTGTAATCACTCCCAGCAATTTATAATTCTCAATATAATCTGAATCCCTCAATTATACGTAAGCATTGTAATCACTTTCAGCTATTCAGTAACATTAAAGTGTCAGATTTACAAACCAAGCGTTGAATTTTAAACACTTCATTTTGTAAGATAGATAAATAAATTGCATTGAAATATAAATTACATTTAATGTCTGGTGTAATAGGAGCTGCATCAAAAATCTTTCGTGATAGAAATCAATTAAAGCCAGATGGTGAAATTTGCTTAAAAGGCTCCATTAGTTCCCATGATAATTTATCAGAACAAATGACTGTGCAGAATTCAGATGGAACTTTAGTTTAGACAAACATGGGTTCAGTAATGCTTGGACATATAATCTAATCCCACTAATCATTCAATAGTCGAGCAAGTTTTGCCCTGTTGACAGTTTTCCTTCTTGTGGGACATAACAGCAAAGCTCTCTTGTTTGTTTAGATGGATATTAAAAGACCTTTTTGCGGTATTTTAAGCTTTCAACTAGTTTTCTGGCAAACATTTCTCCCTACCAAAAACAAAGTAAATCAATTGGACATTCAATTTGGGCTTTTGTAAGATATTGCTGTTTTCAAACAGGTTGCTACGTTTGCGTACGTGAATACATTTCTAGTTAATTCATTGCATGTGTAACACTTTGGGATGATCTTGAAAAAGATATGAACTAGTTTATTGGCTGAACAGTGTAGTCCTCCATGTTGGAGTGTGTTGAGCACTTGTGAAAGAAAAGACGTTGCAAAAGTATCAATGTTTATAAACCTATGTTACCTATGTGAACCGAAAATATATAATTATTCCTGTCATTCATTTTCTCTGTCCATCCTTGTGTGAGACCACTGCTCCACAAATAAACAAATCAAACAGTTGGCAAGAGTTGCCTTTGGAAGTTTCCCTCAAAATTATTTTAATCTCATTATTCATTAGATTTTCAAATCATTTTAAAAAACACATCAAAGATATATAAATCATTGATGAAAAATACCCAGAAACTGACACAAATGCTCACCAGTTACACACCATCTGAGGAGGGAGAAACAGAATTAACATTTAAGGTTATCAACCATTCATCAAGATTAGAATAAGCTGGTCATATACAGTACTGGGACGAGAAGGTTGCCCTAACATGAGCCGCTAAAGAAATTAGATCTGTAATCTTTGAAGTTTGGAAGAATGAAGGGTGATCTTATTGAAGAATATAAAATCTTTAGGGGACATGACTGGGTAGATCTTGAGATGTTTCCACCAGAACATCCCAAAGTGCTTCAAGTGCAAAAAATTTCCAAGAAATGTAGCCATGTATGCAAATGGATCAACCTGTTTGAAAATTGCATTATAAAAAACCCGAACGAAGGGATATGGTTACAAGATTAGGGAGCAATGATTTAAAACTGAGGTGCATAGGATCTTCTCACAGCAGATGGTGAATCTCTGGAATTTTCTACCCCTGAAGACTCAGTCATTGGGGGTATTTAAGGAGAAGCTAGATACATTTTTGAAAGGTCAGGGAACTGGGCACTACGGGGAACTGGCCAAAGAACAGATGAGGCCTGGGATAGATTAGCTATGATCATATTGAACGGCGGGGCAGGCTTGAGGGGCTGGGTAGCCTACTCCTGCTCCTATTTCGTTATGTCCTTAAGGTACATGCAAGGGAAAGAGCAAAAGGAGTTTGTACGTTCTCCCCATGTCTGCATGGGTTTCCTCCGGGTGCTCCCGTTTCCTCCCACATTCCAAGGATGTTTGGGTTAGGAAGCTGTCGGCATACTATGTTGGCGTCGGAAGCGTGGCGACACTTGCGGGCTGCCCCCAGAACACTCTACGCAAAAAGATGTATTTCATTGTGTGTTTCGATGTACATGTGACCAATAAAGAAATCTTATCTTCAAAGGGGAAATCAGTGTTAAGGTAGAAGGCAGGAAAAGGGAAGTTAAATAGAGAAAAAAAATTGCAAGGGAAAAAGAGGTAGAAGGTGAGCAAGAGAAATAAAGTGGGTCCAGAGGAGGTGTAAATGGAAATAATAAAGTCATTACTTGAAATTGTTGAACTCGATGTTGAACCCAGAGGGCTACAATGTGCCTGGCGAAGCAATAGGTTACTGTTCCTCAGGTTCAGATTGTGTTTCATTGGAACTGTGTATGAAGCCAATGACAGAGAGATCACCGTGGAAGTAAGAAGGAGAACTCATATGAAAAACAACTGGAATCACAGGGCCCCACCATTAGACTGAACAGACGTGTTTTGTAATGGGAGAATGAGTCATAAGTAAATCTCCTGAAATTTTTGGCATAAATTACATTCTCCTCTTTCTCTACAGCAAAATCCAAATTTGTTTCCTTTCAACTTGTTTGATGCAGATGTCCCTTTGTCTCAGTTACCTCAATTCACAACTGAAATATCCCAGAATCTTTCATCATTTGTGCTCTGTCTGTGGTTAGTGACCAGCCTCCTTAATCTCAAGAGATGCTGCTTCATTCATCTACATCAAGATGAAAGATCTGTTGACTTGCAGTAGATATGTTTCATCAATGATTCTATTCCTTATATGGAAGTGTTCTGAATCCCTTTTATTTTTCCTTTGCTTTCTAATTTAAGAGTTAACTTTTTTGCAATGAGAGAAGGTTGTAGTCTTTACTTCTCTGCTGTTTGAAATATTTGCTCTTTCATTTTACTGAACATCTAGATGGGAAGTCACGTTGAAGGGTTGTGACACTTGCTCTTAATGTTGCTGGAAAGCACCCAGTCACTCAAAATACCCAGCGTTAGTACACTCTGAAATCTTTGTCTTACTTTTCCCAGACTATTTTTATGAAACAGCAAACACAATTCTTGTTGTTCCTTGTGTATCTATTTTATGTATCTGACAGGGTATCTGGAATCTTTCCACTTAAAAGTATCGAGGATTTGGTTCATTGTGATTCTTAAACTAAGTTCAGTTTTCAACGTCATTTAATATTTCATTCTTTTTTACCATTACAACTGGCACCTTAAGTAAAGCAGAATAACTCCAGGTGTTCCATAGAAAAGTTATCATCAATATTTGACATCAGCTGTCTGGTGCACTAAATCATGTGTTCTTTGTGATTGGATTTCTAGGTCAGTACCTCTGTTTCCTTCTCTACAGATGCTGTTTGACATGCTAAGTATATCCAGCATTTTCTACTTGTATTTCAGACTTAGAGGATCTGCTGTATATTGCTTTTGCATTGGAGGACACAGGAATCACCACAAGGATCTTTCAAACAACTGCACAAGCACAGTAGCTTTAATGTTGCTGCCATTATTATGGAAACCACCTAACAACACAGCTCCAGGAACTTCAAGCATTGCCAATAGCAGTGAGATAAAGGAAATCCACACAGGAGGATAGCAGGTGTTTAGCACGGCACCGTGACAGCCTTCTGTGTGAGGCGTTACTTTCTCATAGCCAAACGCCCTGTTTCTGATGATATACACTCACAAATTCCCATGGTGCAGTAATCTGACACTCCTTGCACTCAGCCCCCTCCAGTATCCCACTACACCTGTAAGTGAATCACATTAACTCAAATTGCTACTTTTCTCTATTGGTGGGATAAAATGGGTGTCATATGGATCAGGTGCAATATCAGATCTACTGTACCAGGCAATCTTAGGCAGTGATGGTTCAGAGAAGGCTTCGCATTGTGTGCTGGGGAAGAAAAATATTGGCTTCAGATCCCGCATCTGAGCACAATGAAATGACTTATGCCGAAAGTAAGAATGTATGAGTTTTAGCTTACAATGAGGCTGAGCTTAACTTTGGCAGAAGAGCTGCTTTATTGAGGAATGTGGTGATTACTGAAACATTCATGGGAAAAGTACTTGTGAAAGTGAGGGAAAGAAGGAAGAAGCTGGCGAGAGTCACAAGGATAACTAATATTTCTGTGCTGTTTTGGATTGTGATGAGATTTATGACTGTGCACCGGAAACAAAGCACAGGAAATATTTGAAAGCTGCAGAAGAACACTTATAACCTTTTCTGATAAATCTGACCAGTAACTGAATGGCCTGACATGCATACTGGCTCTGAATGAAACTTAGGAAAAATTTCCAACCACTTTTCCTGCAGCAAATCATTAGCTTCCTTAAAATTCAGAGGTCAACTGAATTCTCATTTAAAACATTAACGTTCAGTTTATTAAATTCACTCGTGGGATGTGGTCACTGTAACCAATTCATGTTAGTTTCTGGCCAATTGTGACCAGTCCCCACTCCAGGATGATGTGGAGAACTCACCAATATTGATGCCATTGAATGTCAAGCGGGGTTAGTTACTTATCACTTACCAGTTCATGTCTGAATGCTCGCCTGGTTTTCATGCATGTGGGCCTGGCTGACTTTATCTTCTGAAAGAATGCAAAAGAAACTTAACACCATGGAGTGATGAGTTCACATCCTCATTTCTGGCCTACTGATATGGGAAAGGTTGCCTTTAGTACACTAGCACAACCTTTGGTCATCTGAACAAAAGTATTTGCAGCCATGATCCCTTTCCCTCAGCAGAGGTATTTTAAGCTGGTGGGCATAGGTTTACGGGAAGGTATAAGCAATATAGAGAGGATCTGAGGAAGAACTTTTTCACCCAGAAGGTGTTTGGAATCTGGAACGCACTATCTGAGTGGGTGATAGAGGTAGGTACTCTCACAACATCTAAGGTGCATTTACATGAGTGCTTGAATTTCCAAGACATAGAAGACTACGGATCACGTGCTGGTAAATGAGAATAATATCGATGGGTACCTGATAGTTGGCATGGACATGGTAGACTGAAGGGCCTGTTTCTGTGCTGTATGACTCTGACTCTATGAACCGCTGAAGATGGTTGACCTAGGATAGGGTCCTGAGGAACTGCTGCAACATTGCCTTTGGGCTGAGATTATTGATATTGGTATTGGTTTATTATGATCACATGAACTGAGATACAGTGAAAATCTTTTGTTTTGCATGCCATCCACTCAGATCATGCCTTACATAATTACATTGAGGTAGTAAAAAGAAAACAGAATGCAGAATATAGTGTTTATGTTAGAGAAAGTACAGTGCAGGTAGACAACTAAAGTGCAAGGGCCATGGCGAGGTAGACTGGGAGATCAAGAGTTCAATTCGTCCTTTAATGTATGAGAAGTCCATTCAAGAGTCTTATGACAGCGTACTAGAAGCTGTCCTTGAGTCTGCTGGTTCATGTTCTCAGGTTTGTGTATCTGCTGCCTGACGGGAGAGGGGAGAAGAGAGAATGACCAGGTTGGGAGGGGTCCTTGATTATGTTAGCTGCTTTTAAAAGGCAACAGGAAGTGTAGAAGGAGTCAATGGAGGGGAGGTTGGTTTTACATGATGGATTGGACTGTGCAATTTCTTGCTGTCCTGGGCAGAGCAGTTGCCAAACCAAGCTGTGTGCATCTGGATAGGATACTTCCCTAGATGGTGCATCTCTAAAAATTGGTGAAAGCCATTTCAAAATCATAACTGTTTTCCTTGTGCTTGATCTGTTCAAAATCCATCCCAATTATTGTGGGTTTGAGTGGACAGACATCAATCATAGCACTAGTTTGAATAGAAGCAAGAGAGTTACCCTAGCATCCTGCCGTGTATTTGTACCTCAATCAACACAAAATAAAATATCTGATTGTTGCGAGACTTTTATGGTAGCTCATTGTGCCCACATTGGCTGCTGTCTTTCCTGCATCAGTGAGTGCACCAAAAAACTATTTCATTGCCTGTAAAGCACTTTGAGATAATCCAAGGCCATGTATGTATCAGAGTCTTTATTTTCTTTTTCTTATGTCTCCCAGTGCATAGAACTGTGTTATAGTTCAAATGCTTATTTTAAGAAGTTGGAGTTAAATAAATGAGCAGTTTCTTTCATGGGTTGAAATGTGCTTGACCCAACCCGTGCCTGACACCCACCTCCGCTGATTCCTGCAGCTACGCTAACTTTCCACAGCCCCACCAGTCCAATTGAGCTGAACATCTCACTGCTGCAACTCTTCCAACAAGTGGAGCAGCCAGCGAGTGATCACTAGGCCTCAGGTGGCTGATTCCAAGACCCTGTTCCAAACATGCTGATGGCCTTTGACACCTTGCGCTGTCGAAGGCCTTTACAACTCTTTCTAAATTCCCCTGAGAAGCAGATTTAAATTATTAAAAAGTACCTCTTAACATTAAAAGATAATAACAATTGTAAAACATTTAACTGATAAAAATTTGTTTTTAAAAATCATTCATTTTTTAATAAAAGAAAACTCTCTGCCTTCTCTGTCCAGGTTGGTGACCCCATTCAAATGGGGATATGTTTTGTCCACAAGCAATGGCTGACTTAAAGCTCAGGGGCTGGATATGAAGGATATCCAGCTCTCACCTCTGTATGATTGAACTCCAGCAGAGATGCGGGAGTCAGATGTGCCAGTATCTGACCTCCAGCACATTATGTACTTCTGTGATGCGATACAGAGGCACAGAACTCAGAAATGCCAGTGATGTTCATAGGCGATTCTCTCTGGAACTGTCAGCTAAGGGGAGACATGATTATTGCCATCGTCCAACAACCACGGTTTTGAGATCCAGTAGTAAATTCATAATTGCCCGCTCTGACTATTTTTCATTAACAACCATTAATGTTGACTGGTAGAAAGTCTCTGGCACAATCAAGCTCATCCTACTGTTTTCCATTTGATAAGATAAGATATCTTTATTAGTCACATGTACATCGAAACACAGTGAAATGCATCTTTTGCGTAGAGTGTACTGGGGGTAGCCTGCAAGTGTCACCACGCTTCCGGTGCCAACATAGCATGCCCAGAACTTCCTAACTCGTACGTCTTTGGAATGTGGGAGGAAACCAGAGCACCCGGAGGAAACCCACGCAGACACGGGGAGAACGTACAAACTCCTTACAGACAGTGGCCGGAATTGAACACGGGTCGCTGGCGCTGTAGTAGCGTTACGCTGACCGCTACACTACCGTGCCTGCCCATGAGTGCTTCAGGAGAGAAGGTAACACCAAACAGTGTAATTTTGAAGAAGTAACAAGCAATATTTACCAATGATTTTTGCCTGACACTGACAGAAGTAATAAAATTGGAGGGAAATCTTTGCCAGTGCGTGAGTCAGTCAGTCAGACAGGTGTCAAAGATATTTTGCAGGAAGGGTTAATGGATGATATCATGTGGATCCAAATGGCCAAGATGGATCACACCTATTCTTTGTAGATTTATTTATATGCCTTAACATTGTGACACATTTCTTTCTGTGACCACAGTGACTGTAATTATGTATGAAAATGCTGCAGCTATTCTGTGTCATCCACATCCCTCCAGCTACAAGGTGACAAATTGCCAGCTATCTTTTTTTATATTTCAAAAATAAACTTTATTCATATATATATAAAAAGGTAAAATGCAGTGCAAAAACTTTTTAGATTCTTAGTCTCATTTGATGAATACATTTAGTAGTGTTAACACTGTTTAAAATAAAACATAGCACCAAACATAGTAAGTTCACAGATGATGCGAAAATTGGTGGCGATGACAGAAGGATAGACTTTGGCCACAGAATGACTGACGAGTTGGTATGAATGGCAGTGAAATGGCAGATGCAATTTTAAGCTGAACAATTTGAGGTGATGCACAGTGGGAGGATTAATAAGGCAAGGAAATACAAGGAGTTGTAGGATCTCCTCGGAGGTAGTGAGGAACAGAGGGGCTTTGGTGTACATATCCAAGCAGCTTTGGTAGATAGTGTGGTTAAGAAGACATACAGGGTACTTGCCTTCATTAGCTGGGACATTGACTATAAGAGCAGGGAGATTATGGTATAATTATATAAAAGATTAATCATGCCACATCTGGAATACTGTGTGCAGTCCTTGTTGCCATATTTTAGGAAGTTGCACTGGAGGAGTTGCAGTGTGTTGCCTGGCGTGGAACATTTAATCTATGAAGAGAGACTGGATAGTGTGGGTTTGTTTTCCTTGAAGTGGGGAAGGCTAAGGGGGGACCTGACTGAGGTATACAAAATTATGATGGGTGTAAGGTAGAGTAGGAAGTGAGTTAGCAGACGAGTCTATAACCAGTGGGTAAAGATTTAAGGTAAGAGGTAGGAGACTTAGAGGGGACTTAAAGAAGATTTTTTTCACGCAGATGAACAACCCAAGTTTGTTCACGCAGATGGTGGTTGAAACCTGGAACTCACTGCCTAAGGTGGTGGTAGAGGCGGGTACTCTCATAATATAACAAGTTTTTAGATGAGTTCTTGAAACACTTTGGCATGGAAGGCTGCAGGTCAAGTGCTGGAAATGGGATTAGTATTGATAGGTACTTAATGGCTGGCACGGAGATTGTAAGCTGAAGGGCTTGTTTCCGTGCTGTGTGACTCTATGACTCTATAAGAATGGGCATTAACTTAGAAGCAAAATTACCTCTGATTTAGCTGATGCAATTCATTTGTGGGTGACTGCTCCCCTAAAACTGAAGCCATCAGCCTGAATAGAAACATACTTTATGGGGTCAGTTTTCACATGAATCATTTCAGCTGGTGAGTTGGCAAAATGCAGCCTCAATAAAATAAAACCTGCAGTCTTCCAACAGAAAATAATTGGTGGAAATTGGGAGGTGGTATTGATTAGTTGGTACCGAACTTCAACGGCTGCTTTGCAGAGCAGAATTGATGATTGTATTTTCAACAGGAAGGTCCAGAAGTCATTGAGTGGAGTCAGTGTGATGGGCAGAGAGCAGCAGAGACATTCTGGGATGAGAATTCATGCAGGTGTAAGGGAATAGTAAGATCCCACATGGGCTCACAGAAAGCTTTAAAAGCACTTTCTCAAATTGTGAAGGAGTAACTACATTTAAGGGCTGTTTACAAAAATTGCATGCAGTTCATGTGAGTCCTGCGCAGGAGCCAGATTCACAGGTACTAATGTTGGCCTCTGTTGGAGGGATCCCTGTAAACTTATTTCCCATTCCGCTGTACAGGGTTAGATAACAGCATGAATGGAGCACTGTATTTATCATTGTGATTTGGCCTTGCTACTGCACTGCTATCAGTCCTGCACATTCCCAAACCCTACTGAAAAAACTACTGGTAGGAAGACTTGAATCTGCCACAGTAGAGCCCCACAAGGTTGCATCCTCAGGCCCCTACTCTTCTCCCTATACGCTCACAACTGCGTGGCCCAATTCTGCTCTAACTCCATCTGCAAGTTTGCAGGTGATACCTCCATTGTGGCCATATCTAAAATAATGATGTTTCAGAGTACAGGAAGGAGATAGAGAGCTTAGTGACATGGTGTCATGACAACCCTCAATGTCAGCAAAACAAAAGAGCTGGTCATTGACTTCAGGAAGGGGGGTTGGGGAGCGGTGCACATGCTCCTGTTTATATTAATGGTGCTGAGGTTGAGAGGGTTGAGACCTTCAGGTTCCTCAGAGTGAACATCACCAATAGCCTGTCCTGGTCCAACCACATTGATGCCACAGCCAAGGAAGCTCACTAGTGCCTCTATTTCCTCAGGAGTCTAAAGAAATTTGGCATGTCCCCTTTGACCCTCACCAAATGTTATCCATGCACCATAGAAAGCATCCTATTTGGATGCATCATGGCTTGGTATGACAACTGCTCTGCCTGTGACCACAAGAAACTACAGAGACTTCTGGACACAGCTCAGCACATCACGGAAACCAGCCTCCCCTCCATGGACTCTTGTCTATACTTCTCACTGCTTCGGTAAAGAAACCAGCATAGTCAAAGACCTGACCCAACCTGGACATTCTCTCTCCTCACCCCTCCCGTCGGGCAGAAGATGCAAAAGCCATGAATCACATACCACCAGGCTCAAGGACAGCTTCTATCCCACTGTTATAAGATTATTGAACAGTTCCCTAGTATGGTGAGATGGGCTCTTGACCTCACAATCTACCTTGTTATGACCTTGCACCTTATTGTCTACCTGCACTGCACTTTCTCTGTTACTGTGACATTTTATTCTGCATCTTGTTATTGGTTTACCTTGTTCTACCTCAATGCACTGTGTAATGAATTGATCTGTATGAACAGTATGCAAGATAAGTTTTTCACTGTACCTCAGTACAAGTGACAATAATAAACCAATTTACCAAAAGACTGCCATTTTGTGAGTGAGTAAAATAAAGACCTACTAATTGTCACCATTAAAGCCAGTGTCATCCACTGGCTGGTGTTTGGATGAGCGCTGAAAGCAGAATCCACATGTGGTTTATCATTTGGGTCAGACGCTTTGAAAGAGGATGGAACACAGCCTATGAGCAAGACTTTTCTTTCTTGAATGTGAGGTCAGATGGTCAGCATGGTGCTAGGCTCCTGCTAATGCCAGGATGAATTAGCTTTTCCCTCAGGACAGCCAATTGCTGTGTGTTGCTTTGTCACTTGAGATCTTTGTGCCATTTTGGCTCTCAGTACCATGGTATGTTTACTAACCTGCACTGGAAATAACATAAGGCTGCTCATTAATATGAGGAACTATATCCAATAGGACCTGGTGCTATCAGGAGAGCACTGGAGGAATCTATATTGACAAGAAAGAGAGGGTGAGATGACAGAAAGAGAGAGAGACAGAGAGAGTGTAGAAAACATAATTAATGCAAAGACAAATGGTTAATTTTTTCCTTATGCAGTTTCAAACTTAATTTTTCAATTATTTGGATCCATCCAAGGTACACTGCAGGATAAATTACCTTATGGTCAGACTTCAACAAGACCTCTGTGGTTGTCAAGTAACACTGACATTAACAAAGAGAATGTGGAAGGTGTCTCTTTTCATCTAATTGGTGTGTGCATATTAAAGTAAAATGGATGGGTCCTGCTGATAATCCCTCATCAGATAAAACTGCTGTGAAAGTAATACGACTGAGGTAGCTTTGAGCATTTTCAGACCACTATCCGTTGTTAATTCCATTAGCTTCTCAGTGGAAGTCACAATTTTACCAGCTCCTACTTGGGCATGGATTGTGTGCACAAAAGGAGGACACAATTTTCCTTTCCTTCTGTAGTTTAAAGACTTTGCACACTTCATCTCGGCATAATGGTCTCCAGATTAAGAACCAAGCCACACATGTTCATTATCAATAAGATTGCATATCTCTGTAATATCACTTGTTACCATCTCCTGCTGAAATCCTCACTTGTGTCTTTGTTACCTCCAGAATTGCCTATTCCAACACTCTTCTGGCTGGTTTCCCTTGTACTCACTGCAAACTTAGAGTCATAGAGTTATACAGCACGGAAACAGACCATTCGGCCCAACTTGTCCATGCCGAGCAAGGTGTCTTCCTGAGCTGGTCCCATTTGCCTGCATTTAGCCCATATTCCTCTAAACCTTTCCAATCCATGTACCTGGAAAAATGTTGTAGTTGTACCTGCATCTACCACTTCCTCTGACATCTCATTTCATATACCCACCATCATCTGTGTGAAAAACTTGCTCCTCAGGTCCCTTTTAAATCTTTCCTCTTTTACCTTAAACCTATGCCTTCTCGGTTTAGTCTCCCCTACCTCTGGAAAAAGACCGTGACAATCCATTTTATCTATGCCCCTCATAATTAGGTCACACCTCAGCTTCCTTCACTCCAGAGGAAACAGTCACAGCTTATCCAGTCTCTCCCTATAACTCAAGCCTTCCAGTTCTGGCAACATCCATTGAAAGGCGTCCCAAACTCTGCTGTCCTTGTCCACACTTGCACTAAGTCCCATTTATCCTTCTTTTCAGGCAATCCCTCAGGGTCGAGGAGGACTTTTTCCACTCCAGTTCTGTGGATTCTGAGGTGACTGGTGAGGCCACTGTAGGACCCACAGACTCTGTCATAAATGGGGAAGAAGGTGCCTGATTGGTGAGCAGTCTGATTGGTAGTTCATAAAGTGATTGGAATGCTCCTTCTACTATTTCTGCAGGACCTCTGTGCACTCCCAATGCATAGACTTGAGGTTCATGCCATTATAAGTGCTCCTTATCCATTCTGAACAGCCATGGGCAGGGATTCTCAGGAATTAGTGGGGACGTTGCATGTTTTGAGGAGGTTTTGAGAACATTTTGAATCTTTTTCCTCTGTTGCCCTGTTAAACACATTCTGTGACAGTGTTTCGAGAGTCTGTTGGTGGGATGTAAGTGATGTAGCCTGCCCAATGGAACCAACTGAGCGCACTTAGGGCCTCAGTGCTGGGGATCTTGGCCTGGGAGAGGACACTGATGTTAGTTCACTTATCCTTCTTGAGGATAAGGAGTTTGTGCAGGCAGCATTGCTGATGTATTTCCAGTACTTGCAGGTAGTCTATCTCAGTAGACCATGAGCTTTGTGCTAGGTTTGAGATCTTGATCTTGAAACATTCTTTTCCTCAGGTGGTCAAAGGCTGTGCCAGATGCACTGAAGGCTAAAGTGAATTTCATCATTGACGTCTGCCTTCGCTGAAAGGTGGCTCCTGAGATATGGTTCACGTTTTCCAAAGTCTTGCTGTCCACCTTTATTGCAGAGAAATTTGTACAGTGGAGGCAAGGTACAAGACCTGTCCTTTCACATGTTCACTGAACATGTCAGTGATGACTTTGTGTTCAGCCTTCAAACTTGCATATACACAACCTTCATCTGCTTACTACAGCTCAACCAGTAAGATTGAGGTGTGCTTGGTTCTGGAGTGTAGGTGACTGTAGTGTGAAAGGTCATGGCTGTCATGTGACAGTGACAACACTGACCCCTCTGATCGGATGACAGCATTGCTCATTGGGTCGGAAGCGACACCACTGTCAATCAAGGTTTGGCTCCACCCCTGCCCCTCTGTGCACACCTGAACTATTGGCCTGTTTAAGCACCTTTGTCCTTGCTGGCATCAAGCCATTGGACCTTTTGAATTACCTGAGCTGGACCACCCCCCAGCCCTCCAGCACTATAAAGAGTGCCGCATGTGCCTGGTCCTCTCTCTTTGTTTCTCTGAGGGACGTGGAGGTAAGCTGTGCACTACTTAAAGGTAATTAGTTAAGGATTCCCGGGACCAAAAAGCCGACGCTTGTCCAGAGTCAGGGGGTTCAGGCACCATATTGCGTTTTCCCTGATCATTTGTAACTAGTTCACCGTGTGTGTGCGTGTGTGTGCGTGTGTGTGCATGTGTGTGCGAGTGTGTGAGTGTGTGTGTGTGTGTGTGTGCGAGTGTGTGTGTGTGTGTGTGTGTGTGTGTGTGTGTGCGAGTGTGCATCCATTCCCATTCATTCTGTTCCCACATTTGTCTTACTGAATAAATCCTTTTTCAAGATCCAAAGATTGTGCCCGGAGTCCTCTGCCTTTGAGACCCGAAAGAACCTTTTCTCACAACAGTGACATAGGTTGAACAGTTTTGTATTAATTCTCCAGTCCCATGGGAAGTTCCTTGGAGATGATGCATGGGTGAAAGTACCTTAAGTGTTTCTCTGGACTGGCTATAGAGCAAACTCATTGTTGACTACATTATTACCAGCTTATTTTCATGTCTGAGGTGTGATGCAGCATTGCAGACAGAAAGATGCTGCTTTGCTTAATACTGGTCCTCACTGAGGTTGGCTCAGTAATGCCCCCTTGGGTTAAGATCATGGCTTGCATGCCATCACGAAGCAAATGTAAAGTAGGGATGAATTTCAATGGGTAGCTAAGTTTGAGTAGTCTGCTCCACAGCCCTTCCAGGTGCTGGAATCAAAGGCATTGCTGGCATTGAAGAAGGCCATGTATAGTGGTTGGTGCTACTCCCTGGAGTTGCTGTGTTTTGAAGATCATATTCATTGTGCCTTTAGATGGAGGAGATTTACAAAGTGTTCCTTCCGGTAAGTGCTGATTACCTCTCTGTCATTGATAACTTCAGCTCTGTTCTTGGCTCTCAGTGAGGTGGGACCTTGCTGAGATGGATGGTTTTGATGGCCTTGATATGTCATGGCTGTCAGTGTCAGTCATAGTTGTCATGTTCTTTCCACCCACCACCTTTTCTTCAGGTCATAGGTTTTCTGTGGCAACTTCACTTTTTCCTTGAGGCATAGTCCAATCTAAAGGTTACAAATTAAAAATCCAGCACCAGTGAAGTATTTAACTGAAGAATTAGAACAATTGGCACTTAATTCTTAATAACAAATAGATGGCATTAGCCATCATTTGTGATAAAATTGTGCCCAATAGACAATTGCTCCAGGTGTATTCATACACGGTTCACATTAGCGTGCGTAACACTTTTCTGGCATCAAGTGTGCACAATGACATCACTATTCATCGAACACCCATTTCCGTCCTTATCTGCATTAATTGGAGCTTTTGGGTGTAACCTATGTCTACTGTTGAAGAATGACAATACAACTAGGAGTACAATGCACTACTTTGTTATAATTATTATTTAAAAGAGCACTCTGCTGACATTGGGAAATTGGACTGAGCAGCTTCAGGACTGACTGCAGGCTGCTCAAAGTCCCCAGAGTATGCTTAAATGAACAGCTTCTTCCTCCAGAATTTAACTGATAAGATACTCATTCCATGAACCCCTGTTATTGCTGATAGTGCTCCATTACTGCAGCTGTTGGTGTGGCAGTGACTGGCCATGTGGGATGAGTCAGGGATCTCCTGCAGGAGGCAAAGACATGCCTATCCCCAAAGAGCATACTCCCACTGAGTCTTCACATCCACTCCCTACCTGGATCTCCCTGATAAGTAATATATTCACACGCCCAGGTTTTCCAGGGCTGTCATTACAGAGATATGGGACACTCTGCGGGAGGATTTCAGTCACACTGTCATGGATTATTCCCTTCATCAAGGTCAAGATCAGACTGACTTTCAACTTCCTCTCCGTGGGATCTTTATGAGTGGCCACAGCAGAACTGGCCAACATCTCACAATTTACTCCTTGCAGCTGTATCAGAACACTTACTCAGGCTTTCTATTTTCAGAGAGATGATGTCATTTGCTTCGATTTAAGTGATGACCCAGTGACATCTCGAGCAGTGGGACTTGCCAGCATCGCTGTCTTCCCACGAATGCAGGCAGCCTTTCACTGCCCTCATGTGCCCATAAAGGTTCCCATTAATAATCCTGATCTTTTCCTAAACAAACAATTTCCATTCCCTCAATGTTTAGGTGGTTGTGAATCATCAGAAGAACTTTCTGATAATCAATGATGTGTTCCTGGGAAGGACACATGATTCTCTCAGGTGGCCAAATTGCTTAGAGGGATCTGGGCGCCAAGGGCTACCCTATACTTCACTGGCTTCTGTCACAACAGCACGACTAGTAGAGCTGCTGCCTTATAGCTCCAGCCCCTTGGGTTTATTCCGGACCTCGAGTGTTTTGCGTGTGGAATATGCATATTTTCCCTGTGACTGCGTGGGCTTTCTCTGGGTGGTCCGCAGTTTCCTCACACATCCTAAGACCAGGCAGTTTGGTCGGTGAGTTGGCTGTTGCAAGTTTCCCCTGGTGTATTCGAGAGTGGTAGAATCTGAGGGGAGTTGATGGGAATAGGTGCTTCATGGTCAGTGTGGACTTGGTGGGGGCAAAGGGCCTGTTTCCATGCTGTATCTCTCTAGGACTCTCTAACCAACTTACAGTGGCTGTGTGCCACCAAAATGAGAGCCAGACAAATACCAGGATTTAGAAAATGACATTGGTTTTCTAAAAATGAGATTCTGGTGCCTGCATCAATCCAGGAGTGCCTTGTATTATGTGCCCAGCAGCTGCAGAGATTTCATCAATGTCTGCTGTGCCTTGTCATCATTGAGACAAAAGCCAGTGCCAGAGAAAGAGCAGCATGCAGGCGTGGAGCCTGAGCAACGTGGGCACAGTCTAAAGAACCGCAGAAGCAAGAGAAGTCAAAGGACAGGGAAGGCAACCGGTGGCAAACCCCAGCAGAACATCACCAGCTTTCACTCCCACCACATCAGAAGCAGGTACTGCCTGTATGATCTATTAGAGTCTTCTTCAGAGCTCCTTTTCATAAGCAGCCAACCAAGTCATTGTCCATAATTCACCCACACACTAACACCAACACAGTCTACCAGTAACCAGCTGAGAGAGCCCATATGAATAATAATTCCACACATAATAATCCCTCACATTCTCCTTTGCACCACCTGCACTGATCAGAATATGTAAATAAATGAATCCCCCATCCAATTACCTAACTTGTGACTACAACTGTTTTCATTTGTGGGCAATTGACCTTGATGTATTCATGAGGACATGGAACTTATCACGGTGTTGGTCAAAGTACTGGGGATTCTCACACCTGGAGAAGATCATTGGAGCCATCACCTGCCAAGGTCTTTCCACGGTGACCCTGGGCAGTCTCCTGGTCCTCCTCGAATACCGGAGCTCCATCAGCCACGTCTTTCTCTGATGAGGACTCCTGAGTTTCACTGAGTGAAACTGGGATCTTTTCTCCCTCTCCGCTGCCGCCTATCTGTCTTGCTTGGTAGCTGTAGTACTGGTGTAAGGAATGTCATGGGGAGTGTGCCTTGTAAAGCTGATGCCCTTCTCAAAGTGGTGTTCAGGAAATTGTCAGAAGCTGCATTCAAATGAATTTGTTCCAAGTGTGGTACTGCTTTAGCACACAATTCTGGGTGTAAACTAACACAGCGCTATTTCCAACATGTTTATAGTCAATTTCATGATTTTCTTTGCAGGGAATTTGATAGGACAGTGGGAGCATGTGCAGCACAGATTGACAGCATCAGGAAAAAGGGGTGATACCAAATCTCTAACTATTTGTGTCCCTTTCCTTCCTCGTTCCACAGTTAGTCAGTCTATGGAAGTGTTAAAGAGCTTGCCATTTGCAGTATACGTCCCATTACTGCAGTATATTCTGTGGATTCATGGTGAGCAAACACATGACTCATTCCTAACTTCAACTCTGTTGCTGAAATTAAACTGTAAATAGTACACTCAGCTCTCGATTGAAACCAAATGTTACAATCTGCAGATACGTGCAGAAACTCCTGTTTTCTCCTGCATTTCACTTCACTGCTAACCTTTTAAGTAAAACAATACTCCATAGCTGTGCCTGAAATTTTTCAGAAAGAACTGAGCAGGATTTGTAGAGTTCAGCAAACTCAAAATTAAAGTGAAAGCACGTTTTGTGGGGTTAGGATCTAAATATCACATACCCAGTGCCAGATGTTTTTCATCTGGTTTCAATTGACTTGAGCAAATATCCCTAGTCTGTTAAAGTGGCTGTGAGAGAGGCTGCGTTCTTCTTAGACCTCTCCAATCTAGCAGCTCTTTGATGCAGCTCTTCTTGCTAGAACTTCAAATAGTTTCATGTAGCCAGCTGTCCCTTTGATTGCAATTTATCAAATCATTCCTAGCCCATGTAATCCCAGTCTGATGTCTGCCTCCTCCTTGAAATTTTCTTCCATCCAGAAATATCCCAACATGGCTGCCTTTTGTTAGAACTTGATAAGATCTCATCTTGCTCAAAAAAAATGTGATATATCCATGTGTTTATTGTATCCTTGCTCCTTATTCTATTCACTGCATTAAATTTCCGCTGAAGGTAAGCTGCTATTTCACTTATAAGGTCATTACTTTTCTAAACTATACTAATATGCTTAACTTTGCCAAGTTCTTAGCAGAGCAAATCTGATAGAGAGCTGCATCTGCTATGCTTTTGGCAATGAAAACCATTCATGTTAAGGAGGGCTCCCACTAGGATTTATAACAACTGCTGGGACTATAAAGAATCTTAAAAATTAAGTGTGTAACCAACATTTAAAGAAGCACTCCTTTCTGGCTCCAGTTCAATGCAAAATGAGAAGCTGAACGTTACAACTCTGGTCTATCACAGAATCAGTCTTTGACCTATGCTGAGGTGTCTGATCTCAGTCAGAACAATGATCTCAGGTCAGGGGGTGATTGAATAAACCTTTACACTTGATTGCTATGCCCTGATGGTAATGCAGGGGGTTGCACACATCAAATGAGGTCTGGCTCAGCTTGGATTGTGAAACGTTTGTGGCCAAGTACTCTGCTGACTCTCACTATCAAGGGCCACACAACACAAGACATCATTTGGATTTTTGACTTTACCACTTTGTTTAGATGTTTATCGATTTGCAATTGTTCTCAGCATAAGGAAACACTTCTATACATGTCCTAAGGCTACCTTTTGTACTTGTATCCTCAATGTATGCTTACTTTTTCATTCAAAGTAATGTTCCAGATTATTCCTTACTCATTCCATTTGTTCCTGCAAAATATACCTCTTGCAAGATCATCTTCTTTTAAAATCAGTAAAGCCCAAGGAAATTCACTCCTGATCCTTAGTTCTCAGTACTCTAGCAACTAACATCAGTGTATTGTACTTTGCCTCTGGAAATCATTCCACTGAAGTCAGTGGAATAAATTTTGGTGTTGGGGAACATTCACTAATGTTACCATAATGCACGTTAACCAATGCAGGACAGGTTTCTCCAATACTTTCCCATAAGGAAGCTAAAATTGGACATGGCCCATGAGGAATATAAAGGAAGCGAGAACAAACTTAAGCAGGAATCAGGAGGATTGAAAGGAGCCATGAAATATCCTTGGCGAGCAGGATTAAAGAGAATCCTAAAGCATTTTGTACAAACATTAAAAGCAAGAGGGTAGCCAGGGAGAGGATTGGACCACTTAAGGACAAAGGAAGGAATTTATGCCTGGAGCCAGAGGAAGTGCTAAATGTGCACTTCACATCAGTATTCACCAAGGAGAAGGGCATGGAAGATAGTGAAATCAGGAAAGTGTATGTTGATATTCTAAGGCATGTTGATAGAAAAGAGGAGGTGTTGTGCCTTTTGAAGAACGCTAAGGTAGATAAGTCCCCAGGGCCTGAGAGAATCTATCCAAGGTCATTGAAAGAGGCAAGAGAGGAGATTGATGGGACCTTGACAAAGATCTTTGTATCCTCTGTAGCTGCTGTGGAGGTCTCAGAGGACTGGAGAATAGCCAATACTGTTCTGTTGTTTAAGAAGGGCAATAGGGACAATCCTGGAAATTATAGGCCAGTAAGCCTTACATCAGTGGTTGGGAAGCTATTGGAGAGGATCCTGAGCAATAGGATTTATTTACATCTGGAAAAGCACAGACTTATTAGGGACAATCAGCATGGCTATGTGAGGGGGAGGTCATGTCTTACAAACAATTGAGTGTTTTTTGAGGAGGTGATGAAGATTATTGGTGAGGACAGGGCCACAGATGTTGTATACATGGACTTAAAGTATCTGACCAGGTCCCTCATGGTCGGCTGATCCAGAAGATTAAGGCACATGGGATCCATGGAGATTTGATAGATTGGATTCAAGATTGGCTTGACCATAGAAGACAGAGGGTAGTGCTGGAGGAGTGTCATTCTGCTTAGAAGTCTGGTGGTGTTCGGAAGGGATAAGTGCTGGGACCCTGTTGTTTGTGATATAAGGTTTGGACGAAAATGTTGATGGTCTGATTCATACGTTTGCAGATGACACAAAAATTGGTGGAATTGTGGATAATGAGGAAGTTGTCAAAGGTGTTATGGATTAGGTTACTATTTGGTGAATGTCCCTTTAAGACATAGTACAGTTGTGTGTGTGTGTGGCATTATTACGACAACAACAGGAGATAACAATGTGCTGACGTCTTGGTTTAGTCAGAAGGAGAGAGAGAGGAGAAAGAGAGACACTGCCTGCTGGTCTCTGTATCGATGGATGAAAAACAGTAACTGTGTCTGTCACTAACAATCCACGTATGGACTTTTGGAATAATCCAGTGGAGTCCACTTTGTCATTAACCTGTAGAAGGAAACAGGTATTTATGTGGACGGCCACGACTCAAATGCCTTTCGGGGTGGCAGATACTTCGAAACAAAGCAGTGGAGATCATCAGTGACTGAGGTGTCGTATGGGTTCCATCGTGGAACATTTGGAATTTGTAATTTCTCTATTCTCTCTCTACATTTTCTCTTCAGTCAACGGTGGTTTTGCAAAAGCCTTTGCTCATGTTTCACCTTATGGTTTGCTGAACTGAACTTTGAGAACTATCCCTGGACTTGGAGTTTGGGAATTTGCCACACACACACTTTGAGTTTAGTTTTGGGGTTAATGGTTAATACCTAACATTTTTACTTCTAACATTCCAACAGTTTTACTTTTATTTTTTTCTTATTATCATAAGTAGTTATTAATAAAATAGTTTCTAACACTTACACATGACCCGATGTGTTTCTTTTGTTGCTGGTATGGAACAAAGGATACAACAGGACATAGATCATTTGAAAAAATGGACGGAGAAATGGCAGATGGAGTTTAATCCGGTCAAGTGTGAGGTGTTGCACTTTGGGAGGTCAAATGTCAGTGGAAAGTATACAGTAAATTGTATGACCCATAGGAGCACTGATGTACAGGGGGATCTTGGGATGCCAGTCCATAGCTCCTTGAAAGTGGCAACACAAGTAGATAGGGCGATAAAGTAGGCGTAGAGCATGCTTGCCTTCATCGGTCGGGGCATTGAGTATGAAAGTTGGCATGTTGCAGCTGTATAAAACTTCGGTTAGACCACATTTGAAGTTTTGTGTGCATTTCTGGTCTCGCATTACAGAAAGGATGTGGAGGCTTTGGAGAGGATGCAGAAGAGGTTCACCAAGATGTCGCCTGGATTAGAGACTACTTACTGTAAGGATAAGGTGAGCATACTTGAATTGTTTTCTCTGGAGTGTCAGAGGCTGAGGGGCAACCTGATAGAAATTTATAAAATTATGAGAGGTGTAGATAGGGTAGACAGTCAGGGTCTTTTTCCCAGGGTGGAAATGTCTAAAATTAGGGGGCATAGATTTAAGGTGAGAGGAGGAAAACTTAAAAGAGAGATACAAGGCAAGTTTTTTATGTAGAGTGTAGTAGGTGCCCGGATCGTGCTGTCAGGAGAGGTGGTGGATGCAGATAAGAAAGCAATGTTTAAGAGGCATTTAAGCAGACACATGAACAGGCAGGGGATGGAGGGATATGGACCATGTGCAGGCAGATGGGATCATTTTAAATTGGCATCCTGTTTGGCACAGACATCGAGGCTGAAGGGCCTGTTCCTTTGCTGTACTGTTTTGTGTTCTATGTTCTAACTCAGACTCCTAACAATAGGGATCCTCAGGGTCAGGTCTGACCAGAGCGTGGTAAACTTCAATCACAGCTTTGACTGTCTGGCAAAGATAGATTTGCTGTCTCAGAGCTCCAACAGCCTGGGTTCAATCCTGACCTCTGATGCTGTCTCTTATTCTCCCTGTGACTGCATGGGCCCCCCCAGGACCTCTGGTTTCCTCCCACATTCTTAAGACATGCAAGTTGGCTGGTTAATTGGCCATTGTGTATGTTGCCCCCGTGGGGAATGGGATTACTTTGTGAGTCAGCATACACTCAATAGGCCGAAATGGTCTCCTTCTGTGTTATATGGAAATATGGGATGCCTTGTATCATCATGTGTTGCAGCACAGCAGAGGACGCATACAGCAGAGGAGGAATTTCTACTGCTGCGTCAATGAAGGCTCTGAATAATCAACGGAATGTATCGAAGTCCATTTCTGTTAGAACTTCCTGTCATAACAAAAGTGAGTAATATTTAATTGAATTAATCTCCTGCAAAATACTTGCGCTGAGATGTGATAGTTATTCATAGAATCACAGAGAATATAAAACACAGAAGGAGCCCATTTGGCCCATTGTGTTTCTGCCGATCAAAAAGGCAACTGACCCTAATCCTAACCTCCAGCACTTGATCTGTGGCCCTGATGATCATATTTCTTCATGTCCACGTACATTTTCAGTGTGATGAATCTTTCTGCCTCTCAGGCCATGTGTGCCAGATTCCTACCACTTTTTCTCATCTAATTCCAATTGCATTAAATGCATTAATAATAAAAGCAAATTGTACTTGTTAAATCCAAAAGCTAAAAACTGACAAGAGATCATGTTGGAAAACATTAACTCTGTTCTCTCTCCTCAACTGCTACTTGAACTGCTGATTATGTCAGCATTTTCTGTTTTTAATTTATTGTTTATGTATTCATCTTAGGAAGTCAGTTGGAATCCAGAAGAACCATTGAATCTACTGGCATTTTTCTAAATTGAGCATTGTTTCTATCCCTTAAGGAATCATTGAAGATTAATTTTGCCTGAAGTATACCCTTTTCAATAGTTTTAGACTAGGATAGAAAATGATATGCTAGCATAAAGTTGCAAGTATAATAGATAGTAAGGCTTTAGTTCTTTTTGATGTCTGGAGAACAATCTGGTGCAATCACATGATAGCATCGGCCATTTCGATTTTGATCTCTGGGCTAGAATCTACAATGATGTATTTATGCCATTTCTGGCCTGAACTTATCTTCGCAGTAACTGAGAAAGTTTATGGCTAAAATGATAAAAGTATAGAAGCATGCACAAAATAAACTTGGCAGCATAATTTTCAGGAAGTAGTTTCATAGTATAAAGAGGGCAATTGATTTGTTCCATTTGAGGAAATTCGTTTGGTTTTCACCACTGTCTGGCACCCTCCAAGGGTAAATGTTAAGGAAACCTTAATTCTACAAAAGAATAAATGCTACATGTCCAAGACGTGCTGAGGGAACTGGCCAGTTACCCCAACAACCCCACCAGGATGTCAGGTACATGGACTTGAATGGGAAAGTTTAGAGGGTTATGGGTGAAACGCGAGCAAGTGGGACTAACTTAGATGGGCATCTTGGTCAGCATGGACCATTTGGGCCAAAGGGCCTGTTTCTGTGCTGTGTGACTCTGACTTTAACAGACCCAATGTAGCAGGCCATGACCACATTTGCTTTTAGATGACTCCTTTTGGTCATTCACCTGTTAACACCTCATAACCTTAAAATCTGCTGTATTAACTTAATTATAAAGAGTTTTATTTCAGCATGTCATTTTAGGTTAGGTTGGGTGCTATCTCCAGAAGTTAATGTAATCAGATACTAATGTTCAGCTGTCAAAAGATTGCTTTAATTTAGAAAAAGAAAGATCATTGTTACTGTGTGTGGTTAACATTAATATTACCTCATGATTCTGAATTCTATGCAGGTCTGAACAAATCCCCCTGTGTTTGTTTTTCTCATCAGAACTCTAGGTGAAAGTTAAGGACCTTATTTTGGTTAGCTGGATTATCTGACACAAGTAAAACCCCAACATCATATTTAAGCCAAACCAAACCAAACCAAACCAATCTATTGAGAAACTCAGGCAGTTTCTGTTTGGCCAATACCCCTTAGGCCAGATCACACTTTCCAAAAGGCATATTGGCAGTGACAGAACTTAAATCATCTGAGTATGTACAGACCAGGAACTTGCTAGAGTTTCATCAGCTAAAACCACAGAACTTACCAGCACATTAACAGCTGATCACTGCTTGTCCAACAAAGGTCATTCTTTAGAACTTCGGGTAAAAAAGGATTAACTAAGGAAAAATTAGAATTCCAGCTTTCAATGCCTGGTCCATATAATCAGATTTCATTTGTGAGCCAGACCTACTGGTCTCTCATCAACAATACCCAGGAGTACTGCACACTTTCCTGGTGTAAATATTTCAATATATGAGTCAGGAATGATGATTGATGTCATTCCAGACATAAATCAGATCATCATTACCATTTTGGATTGAGTTGGTAACACACTTGCCTCTCTGAGTCATGAGGTCAAGTCACGCCACAGTCCAAAGACCAGAGCATAACATCTAGGTAGATGCTCCTGTTTAATGTTAAGGGGGTCTTCTTTATAAGCATTCCTTTGGGGTCAAGGATGACTTGCTTTTATTGCAGTTTTGAGGTAGCTGGAGAGACCAATTTGGGATGTGTAGTCTCTGCTGCAGGAGGGTGGGAGGTGCTTAATGGGCATTTGGGTGGGTGGTTTGGGAGGTAGTGTGTCCTGCTATTTTCACTGGACTTAGGGATGTTCCTGACAAAGAGACAAAGTTCTCAGTACCACCACAGGATACTGCTCCGTTTTGACCAAGGATCAAAAGGAATCCCATGGGTCAGCAAGAATGATACACCTTTTCAAGGAGGCTTTGAGAGCATCCTTGAAGTGTTTCCTCTAAACAAGTGCTACACTGTTGGAGATGCTAACTTTTAACCTCTTCATCTGGACTTAAAACAAATCAACTGGCACTATTTGAAGAAGACCTGGAGAGTTCCCCAGTGCTCAAGAACCAAAGTCAAAGTCAAGTTTATTGTCATATGCACAAGTACATGTATGCACAGGTGCAATAAAAAATTTACTTGCAGCAGCATCACAGTCCCATAACATCATATAAGCAGCATTCACATGAAGAACATAAATTAAACATAAATTATACACAATTTTTACAAGAACAAAATTAGAACAAAAAAAAGCAAAGTCCATTTTAGTGCAAGGTGATCAAAGTGGTCATAGTGTTGCTAAGCTCTAGTGATTAGGGTTATACCGGTTGGTTCAAGAAGCGAATGGTTGAAAAGAAGTGTCTGTTCTTGATCCTAGTGGTGTGGGACTTCTGTACCTCCTTCCCTATGGTAGCTGTGAGAAGATGGCATGGCCCGGATGGTGGGAATCTTTGATGATAGATGTTGCCTTCTTGAGGCAGCACCTCCTGTAGATACTACCGATGGTGGAGAGGGATGTTCCCATGATGTATTGGGCTGAGTCTGCTACTCTCTGCAGCTTCTTATGTTCCTGCACATTCGAATTGCCATACCAGACTATGATGCAGTTAGTCAGGATACTTTCAACAGTACATCTGTTGGAGTTTGTTAAAGTGTTTGGTAACAAGCCGAACCTACTTAACCTCCTAAGTAAAGATGCTAACCATTTAATGATATGTGTGATTCATTCCTAAGACATTCTTACCACATGATCTGACCTTTATACTAAGCCCTTTTTGATCAAAGCTTCTTGACATACTTGTTGTATCAATTTGTTAAAGAATACTTGTAGCAGGTATCTTGATTTGTCATCTGATCTTCATTAGTTGCCTCAGCCAGTTTAGCTAGTTGTTTCTTAAATTGCCTTGTATGGTCTAAATTTCAAAGCATAAAGCAAGACTAGCAGAGTAATATTCCAATAAATCATGAACTTGATCTGCAAACTGATGTTTCTCATGTATGAGATGCCAAAAGCTATGCTGACTTTTGTGATACACTATATTTTTCTATCAATGGACTTTTCCTTATAAGGTATGGTGAGTGAGTTGAAGTTGTGCACAACCTGAATGGTGTGTGATCACCAATAGAGGTGATGCAAGGAGTGTAATCCCTGCCTGCGTTAAACAATGCCATTGTCTTCAAAGGTTGATGGCCATGACAAATAGCACTGCTTGATGATTTGTTGCCTAACATCCTGGGAAGGGCCACAAAATCATCAGGAACAAGAGATCAAAAGGAAAAATTCCTAACACCTTTGTATTAGCTTGTAGACTTTAAAGGCTGAAAAGGAGCCATCAAATTTGGCTCTGATTTTGAGATTTTTGAGAGAAATGGAGGATGTAGAAGCAAAAGCGGATTGAAGGGTGAGAGTGCTAGGTCACCTCAGGAGCTGATCTTTATCCATTACAGACAGCTTTTCTCTTGGATGTAGGACAAATTTGGTGGGTCAGAGATTTATCAGCATTTGAGTTCTGCCATCTACCTCACTGTTGATGGGAATTTATTAAAACCTCATCCACTTTAAACCTCTCTACATCAGTGGGAGGAAACAGTTTTTAGGGGACCAGTTTCCTCTGCAATTCCATCCCTGCCATCTTGATGAAATCTTTGTCATTTAGATAAAGCCAATGGTGAGAATGGGCAAACTTAACCTGTCACCTGTTCTTCTTGTATTTTCTATTTATTCCCAGCATCCACTGCATTTTTAACACTTAATATTTTTGATTATTTCATCCTGGACATCATCTTATGTCATGTATTTGTGACCTTTTGAGTAAGGAAAATCTTTGGATTTCCTTTCTTGCTAATTTAGGAAGATCTCCTTTGTCCTCTGACACTCTGGACTTGATTTAATCATGCCTAACAATCACTGGATACATTTATGAGTGAGATGAGGAGAAATTTCTTCACCCGAGGGTGATGAACCTGTGGAGATTTCTACCAGAGAAGGCTGTGGAAGCCAGGTCATTGCATAGATTTAGGAAGGAGATAGGTACATTTCTAGACACCGAAGTCATCAAAGAAGAATTGGTAGTGGGAGTATGGTATTGACATAGAGGATCAGCCATGGGTGGAATGGCCTAATCCTGTTTCTATTTTCTATATTTCTCCATGCCTGAATCAATACTGTGAACCATGGTGCTTGACCCCTCAAACAAGATGCACATCTTCCCTGCATCCAGTCCAATGAACTCTATTGGAATATTGCATGTTTTAATTAGTTCTCCTCTCATTCTACTAAACTCAAGTGAATTAAGAACTGTAACTCCTTACCTACATTGAACACTGGCAGTTTTCTACATGTGTTTAGCTATAGCAAAAGAATTAAGTGTAACAGTCTAACAGCAGTTATGATCAGATTTCAAGATGGAATGAACCATGTACTGGCCTTTGATTGCAATAGGAGTTTCTCATTCCAAATACCATTTGATCCTCATGCAATGATTTGGAATTGCTGGAAGAAAATACTATCAGACCCAGCTGTGTCTGATTGTTGGAAATTCCAAGCACCAGTAAGGGATCTCTCTGCTATTTTATCTAATGATCGGGAACATCTATGTTTTCATTTATTCAGTTAAAATTAGACTGTGGTTTTCTTGCTTCCTCTTCCATCCTTGCCAGTACTGGGGAAAAGCTGAACTCATCACCACATACAGAAATGCCAGAAGTGCATCAGAAATTCTATATTATTGCACAAAACAATGAGAGCAATTCTACCCTCCACTCATGCCTGTCTATATCCTCTCCTCGCCCGAAGCCTTAAGCCCAACCTTAAAAAAACTTCCTGAATTGTTACTGGGTGAATGTTTCTCGAATGTTTCTATTCCCACAAGATCTGTGAGCAAGATTCCTGGTGCGAATTCATTGGCGGTTTTGTTCCTATGGTCTGTGTTAACTGAGAAGTGAATTGAAACAAATCATGTACATTCTGTTTTAATATCAAAAAAAGCAACATTTATTCCATTATTTTGCAGTATATTAAAGTACAGGCAGCCTGAGAGAAAAAGGGTAATAATTTAGGGCAATTGCACTATTCTACACTTTCCCACTGCTCGGATAAAATAATCAAATGAAATCAGTCTGTATTTATGTTTCTACCCAACTGAATAAATAATAAGGTACAATTGTTACGTGGGAGTCTTGCCTACATTCCAAAGAAAGGACAGAAGAACGTCTTGCAATTAGAAAACAACTTTTGTGTTCCATTCAGAATACCCCAAGATACAATACAACCAATGAAATAATTTCCAAGTATAGACACTGCTGTAATGGAGAAAACTAGGTGGCGAATTTGCACGCAGCAAGTTCCCACAAACAGCAACGTTACAAGACCTGATAACTTTTTTTATGCTCACATAGGATTTAGCTGTCACCAGTATGATCAGTATATAATACCCTTTCCTAATTTCTCTTATGAAGTTGTGCTAGCTACCTAACTGAACCACTTCAGTCTCTATTTGTAAAGGAAACAATTTGGCACAATCCTAAGCAAAGCACATTGTATCTATCTACACTAATTCCATTTACCTGTATTATGTCCCTAGCTTTCTATGCCTTAACAATTCACTGATACTAACACTTCTAGATTGTATAATTAAGAAATTAAATTCTTTACTTATCATGGCTGGGATTTGAACTCTTGTCTCTAGTTTCTGGCTCCAGATTTATCCAGCAGTTTAACCATCGTATTTCTATTCTGAATTCATTTAGCTAAATCAGAAATTGTTAATATGTTGTTATGTTTCTGTTTTAATTTTAAAAATAGTTATTGTTTTCCACAATATTATTTGATTATTCATTAGTAACACTTTTCTCATTGCCCATTCTTAGTCATTGTGTAGGAAGTTGTCGTTTAACTTGACTGCTGATGAACAGGATGACATGATTTGATGAAAACCATTGGGGAAATGTGCAAGAGGCTGTTGGTTGTTTGAGGGACTGCTCTGAGTCATTGGCATTTGGAGTTGGTGGCAGTGATATGAAGAGTGGTGACATGGGTCCACTCAGTGATCCCTCTAAGTGGCCCGTGCATTGAAGGGGGACTTTCAGGCAGCTCTTGGTGCGTTACCTACCTCGACATTACCTGCCTTCCTCCTTCTCAACTTCCTCTTCTTCTATAGAACAGGTCAAAGAAGGCCCGAGCCCTGCAGACCAAATCAGCACATTGCAGCAATTCCAAAGCTGGTGTGGACTGAAGGGCACCTTCACATCTATCTGGAACTGCTAAATTGTATCTTCAGCATGTGATTGCTTGTCAGATCAGATGCCTGGTGATCGTATGGTATTCATCATAATGCAGCTGGGTTCTTGAAAGGAGTCATGAGCAAAGTTTGAAGTTGGTATCCCTTGTCAAACCAGCAGAGTCACCTTGGCTCCACTTGGGTATCCGGGATGCCTTGATTGCCTCAAGAAGAAAATATGATGGCAGCTTTCCGGGAATCGTGTGCGCACCTGCAGAAACATCTTTCATCGGTTACAGACCAGCAACACATTAATGGGAGTGGAAGCCTTCGTGGTTGACAAGGACTACAGGGAGATCTGGGAATGAGCAGATTGCCAGATCTCTGCAGTCAAGGACATTCTGTACATGTGGGAAGCCAGCCAGAGATGCCACCTTGTGCACCCATTCACACTGCAGTCCAAAAGCAAAATATTGCAGCTGTTGAAAATCTGAAGCAGAAACAGAAATGCAAGGAATGCTCAGCAGATGAGGCGAAGTCTGCAGAGAGAGAAGCAGAGCTAATGCTTTAAGTCTTGGAAATCAAAAAAACTCCAGAGTCTGGAATCAGGTCAGACAGTGTCTGTGGGGAGAGAAACAAAGTTGATGTTGCAGATCAGTGACCCTACTGATGACCCTTCAAACCTGAAACATTTATTCTGTTTATCTTTCCACAGACGCTGCTCAACCTGCTGAGTGTTTCCAGCATTTTTTGTTTTTGTTAATGCTTTACGTTGATGACCTTTCACTGGAACCAAGAAAAGTTAAGAGGTACAGGTCTTCAGGTACAGTGGAAGAGGGAGCAGGAGAGGAGAAAACAGAAGAGAAGGTCTGTGACAGGAAGGAGGGAGGAGAGGTGAAATGGCAAAAGGAGTAATGGTGCAGGGTGAAAGCGGCCAGTTAAAAAACAGCCCGTACTGACTAGCAATATTGGAGGCAGAGTTGGCAGAACTGCCAGACTTGGCAAACAAATCATCAGTCACTTAGCATGTGCTGGCAATTGGTAAGTCCTGAACTTGTCTCTGCCAAAGCCCTGGTATGTGTCCTGCTGGAAAACCCTAGGAGCAGTGGTGGCTTGACAGCCACTGGTAACGGGCAAGCACTAGTTCCTGCAGGCAGTAGGCTGCAGTCAACAGATGTTTTCCACGAGCTGATCCAGCTGCTCCTGGGATGATGCCATCAAAACAGGTCAAGGAAGCTTTACCTGTTTTCCATATCTGGTGGCTTTTGTTTCCTGTGAGCTGCACCCCTCTGATGGTGCTTTACTGCAGAGTCATTGTTGCTAGTCCTGGTCAGATTGGGCCTTGACCAAGGTCCGATCCAAGGCAGCAGAAGTGCCATCCACCCTTACGTAGTCAGAAAATCTTCAACAGGTAGAAAGTGAACTCCCAGTAAATGTACTGGAAACTAAGCCCTTGCTCCTGGCAGGTTAAGAGTGCAGCTGTATTGCAGTATTTCATTGGAACTGATTTGGTTTCCTTAGTTACTTTCACTAATGAATCCAGTTAGCCTGGTAAATCCATTGAATTAAAAAATTCAGTTGAAACTTAATTCTGCTTGAGCGATTGGCACATTCATCGGAAACTCACCTGTCCTGTGATGGTTCTGTGTAACCAGCCCAAGGCATTCAAGTTAAGAACATTAGAAATTGAAGGAGAAATGGACTATACAGCCCTTCGTCTGCTGTTGCATTTATTAAGACTTGACCTTTGGCCTGACCTCTACTTCACTGCCTGATAACGCAATCCTTGATTTCTCCTACAGTCCAGAATGTGTTTAATGATTCAGCATTTGCCACACTGTGCAACAGAGAAATCCAAATATTCACAAACCTCTGAGAAAAGGAATTCTTCTTTATTTATGTCTTAAATGGATGACCCTTTTATCCTGAGAATATGGCCACTAATTCCACATTCCTCCAGAGTTAAATAAGGAAGTTGGAAATTTGGTGTCAAATTCACTGGTTCTGAGCCTCACCACCCACCCTCAAAACCTATGTAAACCTCAATGTTAAAATTCCACTCACTGTCTTTGTTTCTCTCTCATATGCTGTGCCGAGCCTCTTTATTCTTCATTTGTGTCTTTGCCTCTCTCAGGTGTTGAATTTTTAGTGTATACATGGGTTGGTATTAATGCTGATTGTAGTGAAGAGCATAAATTTAAGAGACAAGCTCCATGGCCAAATGGAATTCAAACTTTCTGTCATGTTTGTGCAGAATTTTTTACATATGTGTGTGTGACATTCTTTCAGTTTGCCTGTCAGGGTGAAACTACCTTGTGGTAATGGAAGACTAACACTGGGCAGCCAATAATGTGGGAAAATGGAACCCACTTACTGGTGAAGCCTTGAAGAAGGCTGAGTCAGAATTAGCAACTCCATTGGGTGCACTCAACAAAGTGTTGGACCATTGTCATCAGATGCACTATGTTTGACAAGATAACTGTGCTTGTTGTGTTCTTTTGAAGTTACAAAGATGCATGAGCAACAGACTTGAGTAATCTGTTTATTCTTCAGAAGTACAATAGAACTGCACAAAGAACAAAGAGCTGCAAAAGAGACCTGTACAAAGTCTGCAAACAGTAGTTTGTACTGTTAGGGTGATGTGGGTGGAGGGGAGTGGGTGTGTGTGTATGTGTGTGAAGGGGCTGCAGTTCTGGTTGAATGAGCTGCCATATATCCCAACTTCATCTAAAGACAAGATTTGTGGAATTCCATGAGTTTGCCTCATCCCTGGACTGCACCTGGTCTACCATTTGCAGAATTATATTGAATCACTGGCTCAAAGCTAACAAAAGCTATTGGTTCAAAAAAATTGTTTCTTGAACCATCTTGCTCTTTACAAGAAATTGTTGTATAATTTTAGCCTGGATTGTGAAAATCATTTCCCTATTTTATATATTTAGCAGAACCCTGGGAATTTTTGTAGAAATGTACCAGTAGATAGTAACTAATATCAAATTTTAGTCTTCATTCTGCTAAGACATTGGTGAGTTCTTCCAATGTGGATGTCATTATATCTGGATTTAACAACACACCAGGGGAGAGAGCAACTTAAATTTCTTACTGGTACAGTTGTATTGCTAACATTGCTGACTTATCTCATTTTTACTGATTGCTTCAGTCATTCCCTTACTGGGGTACACTGTACTGACCCGCACTGATTTATGTTCACCTCTGCAGCACACTTCCCAAATCACTCCTGATCTCTTAGTTGCAATATGTGTGGTTCATTTGTACACAACAGTCACAGCGTGTCTTTATGCAGCACTTTTTAAAAAAGCCTCAGGGTGTTCACTGAGACAGAAGGAAGAATTGGACACTAACATTAAGGAGAGATTCAAATAAACAGTATCATGGTCAATGATGTCAATTTTAAGGAATGTTTTAGGAGTACTTGAAGGAACCCCAGGTGATCACAGAGAGAATGTGCAAACTCTATGCAGCAGGGAGCACAAATGTGGAGGGGAGAAAATTGCAAACTTCTGAGATAGTTTGCAATGTTTTACCTTTTAAAACAAGATAGGTTTAGACTTCTGCCTTTGTAATCTCCCTCCTTGGGGAAAGTGTAAAGATGTATTACTCTAGCAATGCTTTAGCATCTGCTGAAAGTTCATTTCAGAGGCCTGGTGAGGGCAGCTGCCTGGAATGGGGTGGAGCCAAATACTGGGAGGCAAGTGAATTGCTTATGAATTACATGGAATGTAATTATGGATTGGCCCAATCTGTCTATGCCGGACTTGTTAAACAACATGTAAACAATTTAAAACATACGAAGGTAAAAAATAAAATATTTATATTTCAACTACACTAACATTGATGGTAAGAATCAATTATATTTTGTAAAACTATCAAACCATCTGGCAGTGGTTTACTTAAGCTGTCAGAAGTATGAGTTGCCATTGGAAACAAACTATCCATTCCAATGTTTTTTTAAGAAGAGGTTTATTGACATATTTACAGATTTATATAACTTTCATCAGAATATTTATATAATTCTCAAATTAAAACACAACCATCATTGTCCAGGATGCACTCTAGCCCCTGCAGTGCCCAACAGTCTTGGAAAGCCTCCAGAGAGCCAGTGGATACCACGTGCTCTGTCTTTCCAGGTATACCCAGGCACAGAATTCTCTTCCAGAGAGGGGTAGGTAGAACCTTTGATGACCTGCCTCCCAGACCCGTGAATGGCACCTTGGCTAGGCCCAGCAGCAGACCGACAATGAGGTTTCCTGACTGACTTATACCTGCCCAACTGCTGTACATACCTAAGACAGATTGCCCGAGGAAATGGTAGAGGCAGGTAAAATTACAATGTTTAAAAAAGGTTTTGAAAGATGTAGCCAAATGCAGGTAAATGGATTATCTCTGGCAGGCACCTTGGTTGACATGAATGAGTTGGGTCAAAGGGCCTGTTTCCATGCTGCATAACTCTATGACAACATTACACATATGTAGCACAAGCAACATGTTAAATTCAAACCATTCATGTTCCTTGCTTATTAAAGTGATGGCTAGTTTTCCATAAATAAGAAAAGCAAACTAGATGAAGGGCAGATGTGGAAATGTTCTTATCATTATCTGGGTGTATTTGCCAGTGAAGTCCCATATTAGGAATGTGGAAAATAACTCTGACAGAAATCAGCAGAGATGATTCTATTCTATCAGACAAGATAATTTAACCCAAAAGACCATTGCTTCCTTTCAGAGCAGTTCCTTGTCTTCATGTAAAATGCAGTTCGTACAGAGGTCACTGGATAATGATCAGGAACAGCAAAGCAGGTTCATTTCCCATCACTCTGTCCCTATTTCTGACTCCTGGACCCCCACCAAGTTCATGTTCAGTGAAATAAAGAATTGTCTCCGACCCCAATGCAGGGTCTCAACCCAGAATGTCGACTATCCCTCTGCCTCCGCAGGAGCTGCCTGACTCGCTGAATTCCTCCAGCTTGTTTTTCGCTAAGTATTGGCTCATTTGAGATGTGCTAATTCTATGCAGACCAACATTTGAACACAGATCTGTAATGCTTAGTTGCAGGCATCACAGAGACACGAGGTGCTTAGTACCTTCTTAGATGCTCCTTTACATAGAACATAGAACACTACAGCACAGTACAGGCCCTTCGGCCCACAATGTTGTGCCGACATTTTATCCTGCTCTAAGATCTATCTAACCCTTCCCTCCCACATAGCCCCCTATTTTTCTCTCATTCATTTGTCTATCTAAGAGTCTCTTAAATGTGCCTAATGTATCTACCCCCACAACCTCTGTCGGCAGTGCGTTCCACGCACCCACCACTCTCTGTGTAAAACACTTACCCCTGACATCCCCCTTATACCTTCCTCCAATCACCTTAAAATTATGTCCCCTCATGTTAGGCATTGTTGCCCTGGGGAAAAGTCTCTGACTGTCCACTCGATCTATGCCTCTTTACCATTTTCAGCAATCTCCAGACAGGGATGTGGATGTTACACTTTCTTAAGAATACCTTGAAGATTTTTCTCTATCCTCCCAGAAATTTCATGCTGAAGTTCAAGGTAGAGTGATAATATCAGAAGCTGGCTGAGCCTTGATGCTGGGAGAGGATGCTGACATTAATACTTGATTTCTCATCTTCCAGAAGGTTGCTGTCAATTGTGATTGTTGGGATGGTGGGGGCTGGTTGGTAGTGACCTTAGTCATCTGGATGTTAATTGCAAGACCGATCCTCATGTATCTTTCAATGAAGGAGTCAGTAATGGCTTGGAGCTTGGTTCCCAAAGTGCATGTTCGTAAGTATCATCCATGTACTGCAGATTTATGACTGAGGTTGATTTGGACTCGGGATGCTGAAGGTTGAACCATTTCCTGTTAATCCGATGAATTAGTTCCACTCAAATAGGAAGCTTCTTGAAGGTGAGATGTAATGTGGCAGTGAGGATGACACCACCCTGTTGACCCCATTCTGCACTGGGATTGGTCCAAAGTTAGGATCATATTTTGCATGTTGTCATGCAGCAGATATTAGAAGGGAAATGAATTTCTGCTAAATTTGAAAACGGTTCTCAATAAACCTGGTTGATGGAGTTTAAGGCTTTTATGAGATTGACAAAAACCATGTCTGTGACTGGTACTGCTCTCTACATTTTATGTGGATTTTCCACATGGTGAAGACCATGTCCTTTGTAGTTCTTGTTACGACTCTGGGAAGAGCTCCTTGACCAATGAGTGGAGATGAGTTGGGTGGGATGCTTGCATGACTTTCTCTTTGGCAGATAGCAGGGAGATCCACTCTGTAACTTGTTTCTGTTCTTTCACGATCACGGTTCTCTGATATGCTATCCTCTTCCCAGATGAGGGAGATGAGACATGTATTTGCATCAGAAGTACTTCACCGTGGTTAAATTCTTGAGAAGGAATTTTGCCCACTCCAGAGACCTTGTCAGATGGCTTCTTAACCTCTTGGCAGATTGGGGTAGCTCTGAGGTTGTAGTAGATGATGTGCTGTTAGATGGAGTCAAGGACATTCCCATCGAAGACAAATTCTTGATTGAGTTGCTCATTCCAGATGGTGCTGACCTCTTCTCTGTTCTTGATAAGATCCCCTCCATTCTTGGCTCTTGACAGAATGAATCCTTTGGTATTTGGGCCAGAGATGGTCTTGACATCACTTAAGAATACATTTATATCATGGTTAGTGGCCGATTGGTGGACACCATGTGCTCTTACCATCCACTATCTGTACTTAGTTTGTTGTAGATCTCCTTTTCTCCATTTGGCACACAATGGTATTCCCAATCGAAGAAGGCCTTATGTTTATGATTAGTTGGCTCCTCTATCTCCTGATCACTCTTATCAAACAATTCTTGGTGGATTTTGCTAAAGAAGCTCAGAAACTATTCACACGTGTGAGTTTTGGACGACTTCAGGCTCTGTGAACACTCAGTAACTCCTGTGAAGTGCTGACTAAGTAAAGCTTTCTTTTCAGTGTCATTGAGACCTTGACACTGATTTTGCTACATCAGAGTTTCAGTTGCTGTCACCACTTAGTGGCCAGTTTGATGACAGTAACAGAAAGGAATTAACTGGTGATCATTCCCACAGTCGAGGTACCCATCATGATACAAGTGATGTGGATATCCAAGTGATTCCTCACTGGGACATTGACAATGCCACGATTGAGGCTGTTGCCATGAAGTTTTGTACTTGGTTCTCAGATGTATCAATGTGTTGTTTATGAAAAATCCATGTTCCAAGCATTTTGAGAGGAGGACTCTGCTGAGTTAGCCAACATGTTCTATAGGGTTAATATCCAAAGTTACACAAGCTATTTTTTTAACCAGATGGTCCTATTAATTCAGAGCAGACATATTGGCTGTAAGTGGCTCACAATGCATGGGTTTTTATGACTAACGCAATGGGTTGTCTAAGTGAGAACTGTTCTTTGCCCAAGGCCATTACATTTAATCACTAACATCTTTATCAATGTCAAACATTAGTGATTCATTCAGTATTGATGAATGGCTGTTTGATCTAACATAATTATGAGAGATGCAGTCATCACCTGCCTTTAGTTGCAGAGGTAGTTCGATGCCTTTGTCTAAGGTAACAGATTAAAATACAATTTTGTGAAATATTTCAAGATGGGGATTTGGTTAATGAAAGAGGTTTCCTATTTCAAGAGTATATTGAAAGGCATGCGGAGATCAGTTCAACAGTCTGGCCCTAAAAATATCAAGTTAGAAATGCTTAAGTGGCCAACAAAGGCTTGTTAGAACAATGCTGTGAGGCGATCTAAGGCAGAGAGACATAAGAGACTGCAGATGCTGGAATCTGGAGCAACAAACAATCTGCTGGAGGAACTCAGTGGGTCGAGCAGCATCTGTGGAAGGAAAGAGATTGTCGAAGTTCCAGATTGAAACCCTGCCCCAGGACTGAGAAGCCAGTTTGTGCAAAGCCATTTCAGTGGCAAAATTCTAACCCACTCGATGCCTGGGATCATGTATGTGGTCTATGAACAAACAACTTTCCTCTGTGGCACTACTATTTTCAGAGATGGTGAAGGAAAGTAGGTAGGCTTTGGATTACCGGCAAGGAGTGAGAACAGGACAGGTATGGATTTGGCAGATGGAATTTAATCCTGATAAGTGTGAGGTGATGCATTATAGGGGTTTTAATAAGGGTAGGACATGCACAATGAAATACAGATCCCAATGGAGTATTGAGAAACAAGGGGATTCTGATGTACAAAGATGGCAACAGGTTAGAATCCATGCAGGATACTTGCCTTCATTAGCCAGGGTATAGAATATCAGAGCAGGGAGTACAACTCTGCCGCCCTTTGTTGCCTCCAACTATCGCCTTCGAGGCTTCTGTCATGATTTCCACTCATCCTACCTCCATCTGCCTATCACCCTTCCTCACCTGGATCCACCTATCATGTGCCAGTTCTTGCTTCACCCCTTCCCCTCACTTCTTTATACTGGCTATCTCCCCTCTACTCATTTCAGTCCACATTAAGGGTCTCGACTCGAAATGTCGACTATCCATTTCCCTCCACGGATGCTGCCTGACCCACTGAGTTCCTCCAGCAGTTTGTTTTTTGCTCCAACTTTACAATACATTGGTCAAGCCACACAGGAACAGTGTGCAGTTCTGGCCACCACGTTATAGGAAGGAGGTGACTGCATGGGAGAGTGTTCGAGGAAATTCACCAGGATGTTACCTGGAATGAAATGTTTCAGTTTTGAGCAGAGACTGGATAGTCTGGGTTTGTTTTACTTGGAGCAGAAGAGACTGAGGGGGCACCTGTCAGAGGTATATAAAGACATAAGAGGCATAGGTTTCTTATTATCCACCATATCTTTCGCCATGGCAGAGGTGTTTAAGACCAGAGGGCATAGGTTTAAACTGAAGACCAAGGCAAATTAAGGAAGAATTTTTCATCCAGGGGGTGGTTAAAATTTGGAACCCGCGCCCTGAGAAGGTGGTGGAGTCACAACATCTAAGAAGCATTTGGATGAGCACTTGAATTGCCAAGGCAGAGTAGGTTATGGACCAAGTGCTGGTAAATGGGCCAAATAGCCCAATTCTGTGCTGTATGACTCTGTGACTTGAAGGATGATTGGGATGATCAGGTGTCAGAAACATCAGGGGAAGGGAGCACTGGAAGTATCAAGTGTCAGGGTCACTGGGCACAGGGAATATCAACAAACAGATCATTGGGAATCAAGAGCATTGGGAACCATAGGGATGGAAGCTTTGGCTGAAGGGGGCCTTTGGAAATGGGGCATCAGTCATTGGGAATGTCAGCGGATATCATAAGTTTCAGGAATCAGGGCAGGGACACATAACTGAGTGTAGAGGACAGCTGGAGAACCAATCAGTCTCCTTGAGGAGGTTGTCAATGAGAGGAAAGGAGTGGTGAGAGCAAACTACTTGCAAGATAATGGATGGCTCAGATTCCCCAGTATGTCCTTTTTAACTAAAGCTGAAGCAGGTCTCAGTCCTCTTTTGAGACCTGGTTAAGGCCCGTTTCAGTGTGAGTGGTCAGTGCCTTTCGTGGGGCACAAGGTCTCAATTGCACAAGAACTTTGCACAAGTGACACCAAAGCATACATTGCTAACCAGTTAGGCCATTGAGCAACCTAGCAACCTCTGCGTGTATGGGTGTCAAATACACCAAAGACCAGAATTGAATTTGCAGCCATAATCACTAACCTGTGAGCTCAGACTGAATGACTGGTCCAGCTAGTTTGTGGGTTTGGATTCCACAGAGGACACTTTGTCAGTTCTGATGGAGGCTCCTTGACTTGAAAGTTAACTTTGTTTCTCTCTCCACAGACACTGCCTGACCTGCTGAGTATTTCCAGCACCTTCTGTTTATGCTTCACACACCTGTTAGTGTTTCATTGAGACCTTGTGCCCTTCTCTTGTTCATTTGATGTGCCAGCTAATTGGCCAGGGGTACCCAGCCTTGGGAAATGTGGCAGCTAAAGGAAGGTAAGGAACAGTAATTGTCAACATTACATGTAGACTAGAAGGAGTAGGAGTGTTTCCTCTGGACTCTCTGGGTAACCTGCGTCTCTCTCCCTTGCTGACCCTCCCCTTATCTCTTTATGTTTCACCAAACCCATCTTCGATCACCAAACCAATCATACCACCCAGCCCCCTGCAATCACCAGCCAGCCCACTATTTGCCCTCAACTTCTTCCTGAATCCACATCCTCAGCCCATCGTACTCACAGTGTACACCAATCCATACTTGTCCTCATGCCCTGTATCTCATAGTCTCCACCCTAAAGCACCGACATGTTTACTAACCTATAGGGGGTCCTAGTTAAGCAATGTGTTAATTTTAAAATTCTGATCCTTGTTTCCAAATCGCTCCTTTGCTTCACCCTTTCCTATCTCCATAATCATATTCAGCCCTACAACTCTCCAACATGTCTGCTATATAGCCAATTCTCAACCAACATCACTAAAACAGATTACCTGGACACTATTTCATTGCCTTGTAAGCGAACCTGCTGTTAACAAACTAGCTGCTCTGTTTCTTATTTTTCTCTATTAACTGGGCTGCAAAAGCATTTCATCAGATGTAAAATGCTTTCGATGTCCTGAGGTCGTGAAAATTATTTTATAATTGCAAGTTGTTAATTATTGTTTTCCTCAACATCTTTGCTTCTCTCCCTCCCCTTTCCTTTGACAAGACTTTTTCTTTTTGACAAAGCTTTTAATTATCTGTCCTAATATTCCCTTATGTGCTTTAGTGTCAAATTCTGTTTGATAATGTTCCTGTGAACTGGCTCGGGGCATTTTACAATGCTAAATCTTCCCTATTAAGCCAAGTTGTTGTTTGTATGGCTATTCATTTAACTGCCTTTCTGTTAACAAAACCACTTATGTCAAGCCTGAGTTTTAGGTTTGCTCAGACAGTAGTAACCTCAGACCAGAGTTCTGTATGCCCCACATGATACAGTCCATTAGCTGGAGTACAGGGAAATGCTTCTCTGTTACCTCCTCTATCTTGCTATAATTTATCTAGCTGTTGTGTTGGAAAAAGATATAGTGAATATCCCAGAGGGCAAACGTTTCACAGAAGACTCGATCTGCTCACTGATGTGAACTCAATTTGACAATTTGGGCAAAATCCTTAATTGTAACATTGATCTCCTGACATCTCCCTGACTACACAGACAGCATAATATTTATTCAGAACTACATTCTATTTAATGGAGATATAAAGTTTTGATACTATACGTGGCAATAACTTAACTGCTTCTGTCATTAAATATTTACTTCAACAGTTCTTGTTTTAAAGCTTTGGTGCTTCTCAGAGCTTTCACTGCTTTGATCAATGTTTTCATAACGTCTTTTTGGTTTGATGAAAGGTATCTGATTATAATTGTAACCTCAAACAGTATTTTACATGGCAATAACTGTCCAAGTGCAATGAATATTTTATTATTGTTGGGACCTCACCAGGGTTCAAGATTTTGGTGAGTGTTTCTGCTTCTGTCTTCTCAGGCCTTTCATCTCTTGTATCTGAACTAAGTGAATGTAGTTTGTATTTAAGCTGAGGAAATGTGTTGAATGCATTAAACAATCAATAGCATCAAATGGCAGCCTCTCCATTTCCACAACCCAATGATCAAGCATGGGAATCTTTGATTCCCATTTCCTTTGCTGTTATCTAGAAATTAGTGACATCCCCTTTCCATCATAGATCAGTGAATGAACCTTGTCACTTCTTTGTCAACTTGGCTGGATGTAACATCATACGGTACCCTTAAACACTGAGTTAAGGATGAATGCCCTTTTATTTCTTTGCATCTTGCATCACTCTATCCTATTTTTTTCCAAGCATTGTTATTTTTTTAAAAACTCCCATTTACCAGTTAGTGTGGATAAGAATTCTGTCCAGAACTGACCGCAAACAGAAGGTCAAATGATTATGACGCAGAGCAGCATGTGATGCAATTCTTCTTGCTGTTTCCTGATTACTCTGTGCTTTGGTAATTCTAAATCTGTGCCCACACCACATAATGCATGAACAAAATACCCTCTCACTGCACACACAGATGTGTCTTTAAGAACTAGAGGGCATAATATTTCCTCCTTGGTTACTGATTAGCTGCACCTCTCCACTTACATTGCTTTTCATGTTTATGTGCTTTTGTATTCCCTTCTATGTTTTTGTCAGACTTTTCTCATCGACTCTCTTTGCCTCTCTTATTTCCTTTTCACCTTCCCTCTGAAATTCCAGTAGTTAACCCAGTTCTCACTTTTGTTAACATTGTGGTGTCTGTCATGTGCTTTTATTGCTGCTCAATTTTTACTCTTTATCTTGTTGGTTGTCCATGGAGCCCTGGCTTTAATTTCCCTCCCCTTCTGCCACATGATCATGTACGGAAGACCGAGGCTGAAACACGTTTAAATTGGAGGCCTCCTATCGTTCAGTTGCAGTTTTGCCTGCCAAGCTTTGATTCCATTTCATCCACAACAGATTCCCTCTCCAATTGATTATTGTTATGTTAGAGTGGTCTACATCATTTTCCATTGTTGCTCTAAACCTCATGATGTTATCATTGCTGTGTCCTAGGTGTTACCCCACTTTCACCTGCTCCACCTCTCTGGGCTCATTTCCCAGAACTAACTTCAAAGATGCTACCTTCCTTGCTGGGGATTTGAAACAGATAGATCAAGAAACTTGTACTGAATACACTTCCGGAACTCCTTCCACTCTTTGACCCTTATGTAGTTGCTATCCCTGTCTATATTGAGACAGTTGAAGTCCCCCATTATCACTGCTTTGAGTTTTGCACATCTCTACAATTACCTTCCGTATTTCTTCTTCAATATCACTCCCAGTAGTTAGCAGTCTTTTGAATATTCTTAGTAGTGTAATCTATTGTTTTATAATTCCAAACAAATAATTTCTGTCCTTGATAATTCCAGGACATCCTGTTTCTTCAGTATTCCCTTTAATCAAAACTGTCACTCCATCTCCTTTCTTCCCTTTCTGTTCTCTCACTACATTGTATCCAAGAATATTTAGAACCCATCCCTACAATTTAGCCATTCTTTGTTACTGCCATATCATAATCCCACAAGGTTATTTGCATCTAGGACTCACTACCCTTGCATATTAAGCTTCTTGCAATTAGACACATGCATTGTAAACCTATCTTAGATATTCTTGTACTCACTTTTAGTTTGGTTCTGTCTTAAAATTTTGTAATGTTTGTTCTGTTGCTATTTATCTGTCATGATTCTTTTTGCAACTTTTTTTTCTCATTTCAATGCAATATTCCAATATTTATCCCCCTCTGCCCAATACAGTGATATTGGAAATAAAAATAAAATACTGCCAATGCTGGAAATCTGAAATAAAACCAGAAAATGCTGGAAATACTTAGCAGGTGAAATGGCACTCAATTTGCAAGTTTAGCAAAGCAAATCAGCCTGATTTAGTTATTCTTTTTTGAAATTGTGAGATGTCTAAAACTAGTCACAGTTTTAGAAATAGCCAAGTATCTCTAGAAACCAGAAGGACTAGTTGTTCAAGAAAACAGTGTAGTTAAACAGAACATAGGATGCAATTAAGGAAATTAAGTGGGTATCTGCAGATAGCATGTGTGGTTTTGAAATGTTATACACTTGTCAAATTGTATGCTTTTTAGAGTTATACTTGGATGTAATCTGTGGTTTGCATAGGCGTGGATTAAATGACAGTGTTTAGATGTGAGTTAATGAAAGCACAAGGTATGTTGCCTTTTGTGACTATAAAAACAAATTTGAGCCACTGCAATCAGAAGTTGGTGTGAGGTTTCTTTGTAAGGTTGGAATGGTAACCATAGTTATATCTATATAACTTAAATCTCTGCCGCGTCACTACAAGGATAGCTGTTTGTCTGGCCTTGCTGTAGAGGAAAGAACCGAAAAGATCACACCATATAAATAAGTAATCTCAGTTTACTATAAAAATTACTATTGTAGTGTTGTTCAATGGGCAGGATACTAGAGCAACAATGCCTTATCTATGGCCTTTCTGGTTTCATTCCCATTTTTTACACCTCCATTTAATTGTTTTGGCCTTCAATTTATCCCAGACTTCTGTTTTCCTCTACTCACTACACAGTCTCCTCCTGCATTAGCCAAAACTGATTGCACTTCTAACCTTGTCCAGTTCTGATGATAGTCATTGACCAGACGCAATCAGATGGTTTTTCTCTTCATGTCTCTTGCTTGCCCAGCTGAGAATTTTCAGCATTCTCAGTTTTTGGAGCAAGGTACTTCCTGATTTGATCCCTCACTGGGATTACCAACATGACACTTCAAACATGAGGGACAGGTTGTGGGTGGGGCTTGCTTTGCCTTATTGCAGTGGATTCCACTGCTTCGTAAAGGTTTTCACCATGAGATAAGTTTCGATTAATTCAAAGAGCAGTGATGAGCACAGAGTCCGGGGCACTTGGATCTGACAGGTGACTCTGGGCAAACATCATCCCAGATCCAATTAACTTGAGACAGCCCCAGATTTGACCTTTTAAGGTTTGGTGCTCAAGTTGGGATAATTATGCAAGAAGATGGGTTTCTCGTACAATACAGCTAATTTTATATTTAAGTACAGGGAACCCATCCAAAAAGAGACTGTTGGCAATTCCATCCCTAGCAGTGTTGATTTATGCCACATCATGGGTTAGGTGGGGGTGAGGAACTGGTGGTGATGGAAGGGACGGATCTGATTCCTGGCAGTGTACCTCAATTGGATTGTCTGCCAACACATATTGGACAAGGACACTGGAGTGAAACCTTTCTTATGCTCAAGGCTAGGCATTGAGCATAGGCAGACTGTCAAATTACCTAGCCATCTCCAATTAAGTTTTATGTTCACTATCCATCCAGGTGTACTTTCTACCAGGCTCACTGTATTGGGACTAAAAGTGGAGCTCTGACTGATTTTCCTCTTCCCAGGCTAGGAACACAGAGATCAATGCAGCACACCTACTGGGGACAGATGTAAAATACATCAGGTGGTGAAAATCTGAAATAAAAACAGAAAATACCAGAAATACTCAGCAGATCAGACTGTATATATGGAGGGAGAAACAGAATTAAGGACCTGAAATTTCCAGTAAGAGGCAGAACTGTGGGCTTTTAACTCAATAGCTATGCAAGAGCTCAGGAGCATGGAAGCATGTGCAAACATAAAAGTTCTGAACCTCCATATGGCTGACCACAGCAGCCATCCCTACTGCATTTCGATGCTGGACTCTTCATCTAATGAAGGCTCAATGACTCCATTCATTACAGTGGAGAGGATTAGCTGTGAAGGAGAAAAGTGAGTTTCATATAATTTACACTTTTTGATTTAATTTAGTTAATTGTATTTAATTATTTGTATTTGAATTTATTTTCAATAATTTTAACCCAACTTGTTTTTTGGTGATATGATTCATTTATAATAATTTTTAATCTTAGATTTGGCAATCAGCTCAGGCTAGGAGTTTGACTCAGATTGTTGTAGAAGTATTTCTGGGGGATAGATAACTGGAAAGCCTGTCACCGTATTGGGCTGATATTATTGGATAAGGGTTCCATGAGAATGTTTGTGCAGGGGGAGTCAAGAGTGGATTTAATGGGTAGACAAGTTATGGAAATTTCAGAATAAAGTCTCAAGTCAGTGCCCTGTCATTAGCGCTGAACTTTTAAATTTCCGTCTGAATTTAATTCTTTCCACCGGTTCCAGCACAACATACCAGTGCAGCAGTTAATGCTGTTGCCTCACAGCTCCAGGGATCCAGGTTCAGGCCTGACTGCTGGCGGCTATCAGTGCAGAGTTTGCAGGTTCTCTCTGACTGCCTGAGCTTACTCCAGGTGCTCTGCTTTCACATACCAAAGATGGGCTGGTAGGTTAATTTGCCACTGTAAACTACCACTTAGTGCAGCTTACTGGTAAAAAGAATCAAAAGGAAATTGATGAGCAATTGTAGAAGGGAATAAGTTGTGATGACGCAGGAAAATAAGGAGAACATGAGTGAGACTAATGAGATTGATGTCTTCTGAGCCAGCATGGATATGATGGCCCAAGTGGCCTTTTTCTGTGTTATGCAAAGTATATAAGTTCCCTCGCCCATCCCTCTGTTCCAAATTGGATGTTCCACTTGTGTACATGTCCCTTCCTTGACCCACAGATGGTGACTGTGACTGTGTCTTCAACACTTCTGTTTTGTGGAGTTATATCCATTTGACCCTCTCTCCTTCAGAAAACCATTCTTCAAACTTCATCTCTTGGAGAAGAATCTGGTCACCCCTCCTAGTCTTTCTTTTGGCTTAGCAGTCACTTTTCTTCATGTTTCTCTGAAGTGCCTGGAGACATTTTTCTGCATTAAATGTATGAGATAAATGTCTGTTAATAGTACATCTTCTAGTCTAAACTGGTTAATGCTACATGTGGGCCCATATTTACTCAACAGACCACAGGTGCTGTCAATGATTCAAATGTACTACTTAAATACACAAATGTTTAATTTGTGAGATTTTCAAAAATTGCTTCCTTCACTTTAGTGGATAGTTTCAGGTAGAAGGTTTCTGAATTTGTTAGTGAGCATTTGCAGAATATAATTTCCCAGTTCTCTGCAGTGCACTGTATTCTTCCCCACTTAGACTCTCCTGATAGGCAGAAAGTGATGTAATGTTAGAATAACAGCCGTGGTATTTCATTGTGGAATGTGGCAGGCAGTTATCTGAAAGACTTTTGTTCATTTCCAGACAAAACACACAGCACAATTTAGAGAATCCCGCAATGAGGCCACACAATGAGGCTCAGCAGTTTACCAAAAAATAAATAACAATTAATGATGGGTGTGGAACTCCTGCACTTCAAGGTGGAAGATAGTTTTGAAGATAAAGTGAATTCATAAGATCATAAAATAAATTTGATTTAGGAAAGCCCTTCAACTCACTTGTGTTCTTCCATTAAGGAGGAGGCCGTACTAGCTCCATTGTTGCAACCAGCTGTTTCTTGCACAATTCCAAGGTTTTCCTGTGCTTGGCTCTCAATGTATCACTTTTTATGTGATGAATTACATTACTCTCTCGCCTTTTTTTTGGATGAACATGTGATTTCCTAATTTTTTTCAAGATGAAGGTTGTGTATTAGTGTCTCAGGACTGTGCTTTAGCCAGTAAAGTATGTTAGATGTCTCATCCCAGAATGAACATTGTATGTCATTTACCAACTCTCAAGTCCCTGATTGAGTTTAACATTCTTGGCTCAGTCATGGAAAGGTATGCCACGGCTGTAAAGAAATGCTGAAAAGATATGTACACATCATGATCAGGGAAGTCCTGAACACCATCTGATCTCAACAGTGCCAGAACTTGAATCAAGTGGGAGTCTTTCATGAAGGGAATGGCTTTGCTCTCAAAGCCCAATACATGAAGATGAAGAAAAAAGATGGAAAGAAACCCTGACCAACAGGCAGCATTCCCATATGGAAATATCTGTAATTTTCTATGGATGGACCAATGGAATTAGGGTTTGATTATTCAGTTATGAGCCACCTCAAGATCCCAATGAACGAGGGTAGGTTTATACTCAATTCTAAGAAGTGACAATAGCAAAGATTTTTGAAGTGTACTCACTGTTTTGTAGCGGCATGCACGATGGTGTAGCGGTTAGCGTAAATAAAGCTTTACAGTGCCAGCGACCCGGGTTCAAATCCAGCCACTGTCTGTAAGGAGTTTGTATGTTCTCCCTGTGTCTGCATGGGTTTCCTCCAGGTGTTCTGGTTTCCTCTCACATTCCAAAGACGTATGGGTTAAGAAGTTGTGGGCATCTATGTTGGCGCCAGAAATGTGGCGACACTTGCGAGCTGCCCCCAGAACACTGCGCAAAAAGATGTATTTCACTGTGTGTTTCGATGTACATGTGACTAATAAAGAAATCTTGTCTTATCTTCATTCTTTAATTATCTGAATTAGCACTGAGATTTCTCTCTGTGGTGTCCTCTCAATGAACCAATCAGTGGTAATTAATGATATGTTGCTGCTAATATAACACAGCCCCTGAGTGTGCTTTTGAGTGATTAGCTGTTATGAAGTTTGCACTTCTTTTGAGGTGAAGTTCCCTCTTCTGTTACCAATAGCAGCCTAGGTATAAATGGAACTTGAAATTGTGCTGCTTTTCCAAAGTGTTGGTTTGAGTCTCCATTCATAAAGATAACATTTCCAATAACCACACAATCAAGTAGTTCAATAGAATATAATTAATTATTAACTGTTCTTACCTTATCAATATTCATTGATCTAAGTAAGGGTGGTAACTTGCTGCAACTGGAAATTGATTTGTCTCAAAAGTAAGTATTTTTATTAAGTGTGGTCCACCATTTGATCACAGATTAGTCAAAATGACCTTATTAACCACACTGAATAATTTACTCGATAATTGGTAAGCACTATTCACTTCCAGTGTTAATTAAACATTATGAAATATTTAAACATTTTTAAAACCTATCTGCTGACATCTTTGTATCTGAAAAAACATTTACTTTGAAGAGCTGCTTCAGTTGCGTCCAGACAGCAGGAATTTCCCAACTTCATTTGTTTCAACTTTGGATTAGTCATGGGTTGTGGTTAGGGAGTTTAGGGGAAAAGAATCATGACCAAAGGTTAACTAATAATCAGGCAGAGGGTCCCAGGATCATGGCTGAGGATTGCAGTAGAAGATTTGGGCAATAATGAGGTAAGTGGGAGGGTTTGAGGTCTCCAACGGGGACCTCAGGAGTATGATGGGGACAAGAGGATCAGGAGATTGGAAGACAATGACTTGGAGGTCTGTGTCGATATCAGAGGGTAGAATTTGGGCCTCCTGAGGAGATGGAGGGTTGGGAGAGTCCGAGGGTGGAGAGGATCAGGGCCTCAGTGGACTGAAGTGTCTGAGCCTGAAAGAGTCACCAGTGACACTGATATTGGTGATGGGTTTGTTGCAGTGTACGGCAAGCCCTGAAGGATGACAGGAAAGCAAAGGATTTACCTGACATGAGCCCCAATCCAGAATTGTATTGTGAAGACCTAATTGTCCCAAGACAGCTAACTCCAAGTTCCCCTGCAGTAGCCTGTGTAGAGTATTGGAATATTGCCATCTAGGGCACCATGATGCAGAAATTGTATCAAAGGCATAATGCTTGTTAGTGCCTGATCAGATTTCTAGGGTGACCAAAAACAACTCAAAAATAATTGTGCTTCACTCTGGAAAACAATCACTTTTTAATTGGATAATGTTATAAAAGACAGCATAATGGGATTGAATTTCTAGATTAAACCGGTGTTAAAGATTAGAAAAGCTTGCTAAACTGCCTCCAATGAAATTTAACTGGATAATGGTAAACGCTGGTTGAAACACCAGACACACACTTAATCCTGCACTCAATTGATGGCCACAAGTGCACTTTAAAATGTGGTCGGAAATAGGAACTCTCAGGAATTTTTCTCTAATTCAGGGAGAGTAAAGGCCAGTTGCAATTTCTTTTTGTCAGATCATTCAGACCAGATTTTAACCTTTCCAATCTGCTTGGCTCACCTTTATCTGCTTAGTTTACAGAGGAGCCCAGATCAGTCTTATTCCATGGAAGGATTAATCTCAATTTGTGAAAGTGCAATAAAATCCCAAATTAAAGTTACAGTAGTGATTATAAACAGGCACTTTATTGATATCATAAACCATGAAATTGAAGTAAAATATATTTTCCATTAATGTTTGCAACATAGAATATATTTATTGGGTACTGAGAGAATTGAATAACCAGACCTACTAGTGTAAAATGATTGTATTTTTATTGCCAATTTATTGATTCCTCTCTCTTCTCTCCTGAAAGCATTAATTCCTGGTGGGATATAATATTAACAATGCCATTTTTCAGAAGAACATAAAAACATAGGAAATTGAAATAAGAGCAGACCAAACAGCTCCTTGAGGCTATTTCTCTATTCAATAAGATCAAGACTAAGCTTGTACTTGAAGTTAATTTTTCTGATGAATCCCCATATCTCTTGATTATCTTAATGCCCAAAGATCTATCATTGTTAGTCAAGAACTTTCTCAATGACTGAATATTCACAATTCTTTGGGGCTTTGACATAGAGAGTTCCCAAGTTGCAACCCTCTGAGTGAAGTAATTTCTCTTCATCTCAGTCCTAAATAGCTGACCCTTTATCTTGAAACTTTGCTCCCTAGTTCTAAACTCCCCAGCTAGAGGAAACTCTCTAAATATCTAACCTGGCAATCCCTTCCAGAGTCTTAAGTTTCAATTCTTAAGAAGCTCCATTGGGTACAGGCCCTTTCTCCTCAAGCTCTTCTTATAAAACAACCTTGGCCTCAATACTTAACAATCAACGTCAATGACAGATGAAAGGACTGAGTGTAATCTTCATGTTGATGAAAAGGGAGAGTGAGCTGTGTGGAGGACTGAAAGAGTCTGCAAAGGCATGTAGAAAATTGAAGGAGTCATAATGTGGAAGATGAGATGGAAATTGTGAAAGTAAGATTATTTATTTGGTTGGTAGAATATTATTAAGTTAATCATTGTTGCTATGCAGAATGATCTGAGTGCACTTGTACACAAAACACACACAGTTACGTACATGTAGAGCAAGTGATTGGGAAGGAAAATTGCTATAACTGCATAATGCTTGCTTTTTTTTGTATTGCAACCTATTTGCAATACAATTTTCCTTTTGACTCGGTTTTTCTCCCTTCACTAGCGTAGCCTGCTCTGCTGAGCACATTCTGAAACCCTGCATTTCACAACTCTTACATTCCTTTGTTTGTGTTCTCGCTCTCTAGCTACCCTCAGTTTGTAATGTTTATGAACAAAGGACAAAGTTCTCCATCCCTATTTGTCCCCTTTAACCTACTGACCATATGACCTCATTTATAGCCTAACCCCAGGCAATACTTGCCTCACCCTATCTTCTTGTCCTCTCCACACTTACAGCAGCTTTATACTAATTTATTTTCTCTCCTCTCCAGTTCTAATGAAGGGTCTTTGACCTGAAACATTAGCTCTTCTTCACTTCCCACAGATGCTCCCTGACCTGCCGAGTGTTTCTAGAACTTTCTGTTTTGATTTCAGATTTCCAGCAATCAGGGTTTTAAATTTTCATTTACCATTTTATTTCATTTCATTTGTCTTCTTTTTATGTTCTTCAGTTTCCCACTTTAACTCTGGGTGTGAATGGTCCTCTCACATATCATTTATGATTCATTTCTGGGATGTGGCCTGTGATAAACCTAATTTGGAGACATTCCTCTAAGAGATATTATGATTCTATTGTTACCAATTCCTCTTACCATTTGGATGATAACAAGAAAAATACTTCATAAACAGAGAAGCACATGGACGAAGTTGCTGTACTGTGAGGAATTTTTTGACTCAATATTTGCAAACATCAAACATCATAATTGGCATTATGATATGAACACTGGTGGCAAGACTAACATTTACACCCCAACCCTACTTGGCCTGGTGAAGCTGGTGCTGAATGGGCTTCTTGAACCATTGCAGGTTATCTGGGGAGGGTCCAGTGATGGAGAAGGTAGGACTGTTGCCTCAAATTTCCAGCGACCCAGGATTGATCTTGACCTTCTGTGCTTACTGTGTGAAGTATGCACATTCTCTTTATGACAGCTTTGGTTTCATCTGGGCTTAGGTTAAGTACTGATGAAGGAATATGTATAGTGATAAATTTCCAAGTCAGGATGAGGTGTAAATTTGAGCTCAAGTTGCTTGTGGTGTCATTGCAGGCTTGGGAAATGTTATTGAAGAAGCAGTGGTTTATTGATAGTGGAAGGAGTGAATGTTTAGGATGTTAGAGGGGGTGCCAATATACCAAAAGGACTGCAGCAGTTCAAGGAGGCAGCTCACCTCCACATTCTTAAGAGCAATAAGTGATGGGCAATGAATGCCAGTGAAGCCCACGTCTGGAAAAGTGAATAAGAAAAAAGCAATCAGGTTGTCGTCTTTGTTCTGGTTGGTGTTCAGCTCCTTGAGTGTTGTTGGCAGTCTGTTCAGCTGGAGTTGTACCCATGTTGTTCCAGATCGGAATTCTGGGAGGTATATGAGAATATCCCGCTGTGATTCAATCAGATAGGTGGATGGAAACTCAATGAACAATTGCCAGTGTAAAGTTTACAATGCAGCATTCCATTGGGTACGGCATGTTGAGATACTAATGCATTCTGTTTCCTTTAACAGATTCAGTTCCCCATTATTTCATTGGCAAAGACTTCAGTTCTGATACAATTATTTCAGTAAGCAGCCATGTAAAAGAAAGTCAGAAAAATTGCCTGACTCTATAATGTTTGTCAGGATATAAATCTACATGCAGTAATGTTGTAGATGGTAACACAATGAAGTCCACTAGTTAATCTCTATTTTCATTGCTGCTGCAGGCTAACATTGGTTGTGAACTTGCAGCTAGCTCTATAATACTGCAAAATGCTGTGTGGGTGCAATAATAGTGAAGTGCAGTTCTGAATACTTTGTAAACCTGCTTCTGATTCACTTAAGGTCAAAGTTTCAAATGGGCAATACTAAACTGGCATTTTTCAACCTAATGTTGCATGCTGCTGGAAATCTAAAATAAAACAGAAAATGCTCGAAATACTCAAAGTCAATGACCCATTTCCAGCTGAAAGGTCTTCAAACAGAATCATTAATCAGTTTCCTTCTCTACATATGCTGCCTGGACTACTGAGTATTTACAATATTTCTACAGCTTAATCTATCATTGACTTCATTTGAAAGAAATATCAGGTTAGCTGTCCATTAGAAAGTTAATTCGTTATCATCTATTTTACACCATGGAGTAAAGATCTAATTCTAAAGCATGTGAAATATTTCCTCACTTTGATTTTCAGGCCCTCATTCAATCCCAATCCCTTTTATAGGCTCAGTGAGTTTATAAAATAAGAAGTAGAGATATCTTGTCCACTGATCTGTACTGAGTTGGCTTTCACAGCCTTGGGCCCTGGTATTGTCTGATCTTTGCTTGGAAAGGAATGGCTTGATATAGTGGCCCAGATAATTAGCCAGAGCTGTCATTCCAGAATATTATGCAATAACTTCTGTATGGTGAGAATATAATTAGGCAAGATGAGGATTCTAGTATATCTGTGTAAACCATTAACAGTGTGTTCATTCGCAAAGGTACAAAGAGTACAATACCAAGATCTGTTGGTGAGAAGAGCCATGTAGTGCATCTGATTTGTAACGGTGACACTTAATAGAATACTCTGTCAATAGCAGGGGCTTGAAGACTTAACATATGTATAGATTAAGTGTTCTGTTTTACGTATAGGCCACTACTTCTTTTGATGTTCATGTACTGACCTCAGTGCATTTGTGAAGACATTACAAATTGGCAACAGACTTAGGATATCAGGCAGCTTTTCTCTGGAATTGTTGAAGAGCATTGATGATCTTACGTGGGATGTTTCAGCTGAGCTTGTAGCATCAAGCCTAATATTTTGCAGTGATTTTTCCTGTGACCACTCACATGGAAGCTTGCTTGCCTAAACTTAGTACTTGCTGGTGATAGGTTGATGCTGCTGTGGCCTGCTGGCTATGCACTCTCATTGGTACCCACAGAGACCTTAGGCAAACAAGAGTCCATGAGAGTCTTCACACGTGAAAGTCCAGCACTTTCTGTTTTAAGTTGAGATCAGGAAGACTCTGAAAACTGGCAGTAGAAAAAGATAGTGCTAAGAGCACTCATCAGCTCAGGCAGCATCTGTAGAAAGAGAAATAGAGTGAACTTTCATCTAAAAAACTATTACTAGACTATTTTATACTTGTGGTTTATTTAAAAGAGAAAGGCAATTTTAATTTTATGAATGTGTCTATTGAAAAGATGTTTGCATCTTACTGTCAGAAGTGTAAATGTTGCATAGACAAAAAAAAGGAAGCAGAGTACATAGAGAAGATAGAACAGTTCAGCACAGAAACAGGCCCTTTGGCCCACACAGTCTGCACCTAACACATTGCTGAATTAAACTAAATCTCTTCTGCCTGTACATGATCTATATCCCTCCATTCCCTGCATATTCATGTTTCTATCTCAAAGCCTCTTAAATGTCACTTTCGTGTCTGCTTCCACAACTCCCCCCAGCAGCCCATTTCGGGCACCTACAACTCTCTGTGTTAAAAAAAACTTGCCCCACACATCTCCTTTAAACTTCCCCCTCTCTCCTTAAATGCATGTCCTTTAGTATTTGACATTTCGACCCTGGGAAAAAGATTCTGACTGTCTACCCTATCTATGCCTCTTATAATTTTATAAACTTCTGTCAGGTCTCCCCTCAGCCTCTGATGCTCCAGAGAAAACCAGTTATCTAGTAGTTTATCTATATGCCTGTATTTACTGTGTATCTATGTGCATGGATATACTGGAATTCTGTTGGACAGTAGTAAAGTGGCATTCTTGCTTTGTAATGATGATGCTGTCTGGAACACAGTCTAACAGTAGAAGATTGATGACTCAACACGTATTAAATATGCCACCATGCAAATAAACCACTGCTCCTTTGATGTATATGTACTGTGCCTCACTACATTTGTGAAGATATTACATGCTTAGAATCTGGCTCAGCTTGTGCCTCAGAGCAGTCCCACTCGTTAATCACTCCCCAGGTTGGCACATGCCAGAGTTGAAGATCAGGGTCATAGTTTCAGTAAAGGAAGGGAATGCAGAAACATTGAAGAATGAAGTTCCAGATCTGACTGTTGAGCTTGGTGGATTCAGTTGCTGGTTGGAAAAGGTAGGAAGAGGAATCACAATGGATTTCAGTCTCTTGGTGCTGGAAAAGAGAAATAAAAATTTACTCGCTCTCTGCTCCTGAATGATGGTGAGCTGGGAAGGTGGTGCTGACCTCGGGTGAGGACCAGGCTAGATATGTTTAATGGGTGCCATTCCTTTCTGCCTCATTCCATGCTCCCCACTCCTCTGCATCCCCCAAGTTTGAAACTCATGAGTAATGAATGGCCATTTGGACAGAGTGCTTGAGCTTTGGGCAGGGAGGGGTGGTGTGGGTGTATGAAACTGTAGCCTCGTACAAGTAACAAGGGTAGGGAACAGAACTAGGAAATCTTTATTTGTAATCTGTGCTGCATACAGGAGCTAACAAATGAGTTACTGATAACTAGGAAATGGACAGTTATTCTTCCTGCATCACAGCCGCAGAAACAGCTGAACAGGAAACAGTAAGAATTTAATAACCAGGAGCCATATTTTGTTCTGTATGTATATTTTAGTAAGCAGTAATTACAGGCCTCCGTAAATTAGCAAAGGAATTTTTGTCGAGCACATAATTAGCTTTCCCAGACCATCAGACATACTGTTAAGTCTTGTTTGTGATCTGTGTCTGTGCTTGTGATAAGATCCCAGTCAACACATTGTTCCTGCCTCCTCCATGTAGCCTGAGCTTTTTGATACTTTTACGTCGTGAAAAAGAAACAAAGGACTGTAGATACTGGAATCTAGATGAAAAAGCAACAAGATGCTGTAGTGGAGGATGCTGCCTGACCTTCAGAGTTCCTCCAGCATCTTTTTGTTTTTTCTTTTTTTTAAACCAAAATAAACTTTATTCCTCATAAAGAAAACAACTATATACAACAATAAAACAGTGCAAACTTTTACATTCATGTACGGATCAATCAGTCGTGTTATTTTTTAAAGCCACAGCACCAATGCCACTCATGTGACTCCCTGGGGTGATACCCCAATCCCATACTCACACCACTTAAGGGGCTTCCTCGCCTGACCCCGCCCCTCCCTCTCCTGTGGCAGAAGAACCCTAAACTGTAGTCCTTCCCCACCGAGCCCTTACGTTGGCTGCACCCAGCTTCAGTGCGTCCCTCAGCACGTACTCCTGCAGCCTGGAATGTGCCAGTCGGCAGAATTCCCCTACGGACATCTCACAGTTTTACATTGTCATTTGGAGCAAAGGGGAGGGACATCTTTCTGACACTCCAAGAGCCAGTATCCTGCACCATATTATTAAAACAACATACATCAGTTATGGAATCAGAGATACAGATTTTCAGGAAACCATAATTTTCCAACAATTTAAGAGAGTATGTTTTAGCAATGAAAGGTAGAGAATTTGCACATAGAGCAATTCAGAATTGGGTCCTAGTAAATTTTTAAAGGATGACTAGGTTATATTGATTGACCAGTTGAAACTTAATGGCTCAAGTCAGGCTGCTTGTAGTGGGTTACAAGAAATCTGCTGGAGGAACTCAGTGGATCGAGCACTAATTCTGATGCAGGATTTCAACCCAAAATGTCTACAATTCCTCCCCATCCCCCACAGATGCTCCTCGATCTGCTGAATTCCTCCAGCAGATTGTCTGATGCTCCAGGTTCCAGCATCTGCTGTCTCTTGTGTCTCCTCTGCTTGGAGTAGCTGATGGAAACCTCTTGCAGTTTACAGCTGTGAAGGGGAGCCAGTGCATGTGTCAAGCTAGCAACTTAATACTGTCTGGCACAGGAACTTAAAAACAAGAAGAGTCTGCAAATAAACCCTTGGATATTGCCTTTAGTTCAGGTCACTCTGCCTGACCTGAGTGTGAGCTACACAGGAGCAGCTGGGTAAATGGGTTTTGTTTTAATGTAAAAAGCGTCAAATTTAGAGGTAACAATGGGATGGGTGAGCATTTCAGTAGCAAATGAGCTGAGACAGGGTTAGAGTTGTTAACAGAGAAAGTAATAGACATTTGATCATACACAGTTTCCAGCATTATTCACTTACGAGCAATCAAGAGTGGGAAACTGGCAAGATTTATTTTCCGTCTCTAATCATTAGTTGTGCTTAGTATTCTTGAAGGAAATCATCTTGGATTGCTTTGATTTTTATAACCTAATAACACACTGACCAGTCCATGAATTTGAAAGATTTAAAGAGTCAGAAGTTGCCAGATCTGAGGGTGAAGAAACCGAGACATTAAAATATCTCACTTCAGATTCAGGTTGATATCAATTTCAAGTAGTCCATCTCGGTTAGATTGTGGTATTAAGTTCTCTCCTCTGTGCACTGAAGATGCATTTACGTGTAAAATCCTCCAGTAACTTGTTAAGTGTACTTAAATATAATTAAAACATGTGTAATACATACACATATAGTTCACCTGCTGACAGTGAGTTGTCTGAGTCTCAGGCAGTGTTCCTGCAGACACCTGAGTCTCGGTCAGTGTTCCTGCAGACATCTGAGTCTTGGTCAGTGTTCCTGCTGACATCTGAGTCTCGGTCAGTGTTCCTGCAGACGTCTGCGTCTCGGTCAGTGTTCCTGCAGACACCTGAGTCTTGGTCAGTGTTCCTGCAGACGTCTGAGTCTGGGTCAGTGTTCCTGCAGACGTCTGAGTCTCGGTCAGTGTTCCTGCAGACACCTGAGTCTCGGTCAGTGTTCCTGCAGACACCTGAGTCTCGGTCAGTGTTCCTGCAGACACCTGAGTCTCAGTCAGTGTTCCTGCAGATGTCTGAGTCTCAGTCAGTGTTCCTGCAGATGTCTGAGACTCAGGATGAAAAGGCAAAAAACTCTGACAGACTCTCTTGCCAGTAGGAGAAGTATACAGGCTTGGACATCAGATGGACTGTGATTCCTCTACAGTCTGAATAATCTGTGTATGGCTAAAGACTACAAATTCCCAGGAGCTCTATGTTTAAATACACTGGCTGCTAAAGCATTTTGATGAGCAGACCATGTTTCATGATCAGTGGGATGATCCATCCATGGCTGATTTCAGTGCTCAGGATTAAAGGGCAAAATTCTGCAATATCCCTCCCAATCCTCCAACTCCCAACATTCCTTGTTGCCAGTGATTGGCACAGGGTGGGCTTTCAACATATGTAGACAATGGTTGAGGAAAGAATCAGTGCTTGTGGCTTTACGACTAGGAAGGAAGAATATTGTCACTGAGCTACAGCTGACACCTTCTAGGGGTAGTCTGCCAATACTCTGGATTCTCAAGAGAAGAGCAGCCATATGGGTGTGATACTGGAGGATGATACCAACCTAGCAAACATCCATCAGTCAGGTCCAGGAGTGTCTCCAGCTGTCCAGCCCAGCACTAGTCGTGCATCCATGCGAGAGTCTTTTAACAACAGGATTGAAAAAGGCACATGCCATCTCTTGTTCAATTACACCCTATCTGGTTTTCAGTCATGGAGTCATGGAATAATACAACACAAAACTAGGCCATTCAGTCTGCTGTGTATTGGTATTGGTATTGGTTTATTATTATCACTTGTACCGGGGTCCAGTGAAAAACTTGTCTTGCATACTGATCATATGATTGTGTCCATGCTAACCTTCACGTACTGATCTATGCTAACATCTGTACTCATTAAACAAAAGCAACTTTCCAAAACCTGAAAATGTTAAGAATTAAAAACCTAATTATCATTTTATGACTATGTCATTCAAAAGCTATTAAAATTAAGAGAGACACACAAGGGACTGCAGATGCTGGAATCTGGGCCACATACAATCTGCTGGAGGAACTCAGCATCTGTGAGTCAACAATTCAAAGGAATTGTTGACATTTCTGGTTGAAACCTTGCATCAGGACTCATTAATCCTGGTAACAAATTCTAAATGAAAAAAACTGCAGATGCTGGAAATCTGAAGTAAAGACAGAAAGTGTTGGAAAACTCAGCAGGTCAGGCAGCATCTGTGGGAAGAGAAACAGTTGATGTTTCAGGCTGAGGACCTGTCGTCAGAGAAACAAGTTAGTCTAAGTAGCAGAGAAGGTGGGGGAGGGCAGTAGGTGGAAAAAAGGGCACTTCTCTGATAGGGTGAAACAATATGGCAGTTAGAGGGCAGTTAATAATCAGATTAAACTCCTTTGTTTGTATAATGCATTGTTAATATTGTCTAGTCTGTGGAATGTTGTATAGTTTGGTCTGATGGGGTTGTAAAAATAAAGAATGACAGGATGGCAAGTAATAATGGCCAGCTCTCATGGGGAAGAGTGTGTTGGGGGAGGAGAACCGGTAAGGCCTCTGTTTAAGGAAGAAGCAGAGGGCCCCGTACTTCCCCATATTAGTGAATTCTGAACCCAGCATGATATGTTCCTCTGGTTCTGGTATAACATCTGTCTTTTCGCCTCTTTGCTTCCCACCATCCAGAGACCCAAACAGTCTTTCCAGGTGAAGCAGAGATTCACATGCACATCTTCCGGTCTAGTGAACTGCATTCAGTGTTCACAATGTGATCTCCTCTACACAATGCAGATTGGGTGCCAAGCACTGTTCTCAGTCCACAGAGTGGCCCTGAGCTTCCGGTTGCCTGCCACTATAATCCACTGTAACAAACAAGATGCTGGAGGAACTCAGTGGGTCAGGCAGCATCTGTAGAGGGAAATGGACAGTCATTGTTTCAGGTTGAGATGAAGGGTCTTGACCTGAAACTTCGACTGTCCACTTCCCTTCACAGATGCTGTCTGACCCACTGAGTTCCTCCAGCATCTTGTTTGTTGCTACAGATTCCAGCATCTGCAGTCTCTTGTGTCCCCACTGTAATTCACTGTCCCACTCGCACTCAGCCATTTCTGTCTGTGGCCTCCTGCACTGTTTCAGGGAGCCCAAAGCAAGCTCGAAGAAGAACATCTCATTTCTGCCTGGGGACATTGTAGCCTGCAGGACTCAATATTGAATTCTCCAACTTTAGACAACTCGTTCCCTCTTGCTTTCTGCTTGTATCAGAACTGGCCATTTCTGCCTTCCCCTCCCTCCACCTTGTTTTCCTCTTTTCTTTCATTACGTAATTCAGTCTGCTGGGCATGTCCTAGTAGGCCAGGCTATACAGCATTACGCAGACTATACAACATCAGCAGTTAAAATCAGATTAAGCTTCTTTGTTACCCACAGACAAAGAAGTTTAATCTGATTTTAACTGCACTTTATCTGCCACACACAATCAGAGAAACTCACTTTGTTCCACCCATCGCCCTCCCCCACCTTCTCTCCAACTTGTTTCTCTCTTCCTCCGTTCTGATGAAGGGTCCCAGACTGGAAACGTTAACACTTTCTTGTTCCACAGATCCTGCACTTAAGAAGACAAGTGCTTGAGTTGCCAAGGCACAGGAGGCTCTGGGTCCAATGTGGGTAAATGGGATTAGTGTAGTTAGGTACAATGGACGGCATGGACGTGGTGGGCCAAAGGGCCTGTTCCTGTCCTGTACCACTTATGAATCTATGAACTAATTCAAGAAGTTATAAAGTACCTGAATCTCCATCGGAGCCATTCGTCTCCATTGACATGAATGGACTAGCAGCCAGCATAATCAAAGACCCCACCCACCCAAGTCACTCTCTCTTCTCTCCTATTCCATCAGGTAGGAGATACAGGAGCCTGAGGGCACGTACCACCAGACTTAAGGACAGCTTCTATCCCACTGTGACAAGACTATTGAATGGTTCCCTTATAGGATGAGATGGACTCTGACCTCACGATCTACCTTGTTGTGACCTTGCACCTTATTGCACTGCACTTTCTCCATAACTGTGACACTTTATTCTGTACTGTTATTGTTTTTACCTGTACTACCTCAATGCACTCTGTACTAACTCAATGTAACTGCACTGTGTAATGAATTGATCTGTACGATCGGTATGCAAGACAAGTTTTTCACTGTAGCTCGGTAGAAGTGACAATAATAAACCAATACCGATAATCATTCTTGCACCTGTTTTAAACTGGCACAGCTTCAGTTGGCAGATTCCACACGCAAGCGTTGCCACTCCACCATAGACTCCATGTGCAATCCAAAGATAGAGTGCGGATAGGGAATCACAAGGAGCACCACTCAGGAAGTTTGGGACTTCTCTGTACTGAACAACCCTGTGGGATTACGGAGCTTCCTGGTACAATAGGAGATGCACCTCAGCTCTTGTAATTTGTCCCTGAATCTTATCGGCTGACTGAGAAATAAATGAAATCTCACGAATTTCGAACAAGCTCAATGCCATTAAAACTAAACCATCATTTGTGCAATTATGCTCAGTCCCAAACAAATGACATAAAATGGGCAACTTTCTCTAAATAATTCACTTCTTCCCAGTTTAAATTCAGGGAAAAATAGATGGCCCATTGAAACACAATCCTATCAAACACTCCAGAAAACCCTGACAGGTAGCAACATTAGTCAGGATATTTTTCCAAAACACAGCTTATCCAGTGGGACCAGGAAATGAGAAACTGAGAAAGAGCCCCAAACAGACATCCATCCTGCCATTGTTGTTTCTGGATTTATTGAGGCTGTTATTCTGCTACATTCAATCAGGTCACTGCGATCTCATACACAATCTCATACATGCACCAGGCTGGAAATAAAGCAGCTCACGGCATTCCTTCTAATGTCACAGAAGCTCAGGCAGATCCATGCAAGTGAACATTCCTGCACAATGCCATCAGTAAATCAATTAATTTTCAATGATTGGAAATCTCAACCCTGGCTTGATGAATTGACTTTGGTAGCATTGCTTCATCATTACAGAGAGTCTAATTAGCTTATTCTGTCTCTGGCAAATTTGGAAATGGATCAGTCTATGCAGTTGCTGTTGTATTGTAATAAGTTATATTTTAATTATTGTATAGGGGCTTTTTGTTTTCTGGAAGACAGGCACAAGTACTGACCCTTTGACCCCTGTATATTTTTTTTAAAATATTGACTGCGATGTAGAAAATTGCCTTAGGTGAGCCTGCAGTCAGGCAGTTTGTTCTGTTTTGAAAAGTTCAGATGAGGTTACCCATGTCTCTATTTCACCTACTTTTCCTCACAAATTTTCCCTTTTCAGCTCTCCCTCCTGAAGTTCCCAACAGCTGTACAGCTATGACAGATTCAATCTCTCCCTGATTGTTTTCATGTGGGTACAATTCACATGCGATGCTAGCTGGTGAACACTGGTAACCTGAACAACTGGTTTTAGTCCTGCTCTCATTTACTTATGCACATAAACTGGAGGCTTCCTGTGTACCACTGGAGCGGGAAATGCCTGATGGCTTTTTGACTCCCAAAACCTGGGGCTAATTTTGTGCCCCTCTGCTGCCAGTCCAGCTGAGCACAGCTCATTCAGTGAAGGCAGGCTGACTAATTGAGATTGCTCAAGCCTTAAGACCCAGAAACTGTGATTTTTGTTTTATTCTGGACAATTGACTGAGCTCATGTAGTTCTCTTTGAAGTGTGATAGGACTTAGTTGCTGATGACATCTCCATCATTAACAGTGAGTGGACGTCGCAACCTAAGTTGAGCCATCCACGAGGCTGAACAAGAGAGGACTGCAAATTCTGCTGTGCCGGATAGGGTGCATTAAGTGGGTGTTGCAGGGGACCTCTGATGGCCATTTTGGGTGTTAGCCACTGCAACAAATTGCGGTTGTTCCCAAGCCATTTGAGCAGTTGTGGTATGTGCCTAATGCAAAATGTTATTGGTCCCAAGGCTGGGTTTCAGGGTGGGGTTCAGATGGGATAGACAGGGAATGTTTGGGGGAAGGAGTTGGGGGAAGGAGTTGGGGGAGAGCTGTCGCATTCAGGACTGGTTTGTGAATGAGGGCAGATGGTTGACTCACTGACTGGAGGGGAGATTATTTATTGGAGGTTGAAGTCTCTATCAATGACCCCAATGGATTTTGGGATCAGGAGACCATGCGGTTGCTTCCTGGGTCTCAGAGGATTATGCCAGTGATGTTCAGGTGATGTGAGCTTATTTGGTGGGTCCAAAATGGTTAGAATTAAGTACGGGAGGAAGAATGTGTCCCAGTTGGTGTTGGCCAAGTAGATATGCTCATCGAGATGAGAGATACTTTTGCTCTTCCCAATCCACTAGTTGTGCTGTAAAGACATACTGTTGGATTTGCCTTCCTTGCATCCTTTCACCTTCGAGTTGAGGGTTCCATATCTGGGAATCTTGCCCTGGAGCCAGTGTTTACATTGGAAGTGGCTGGCCTCATATGCATTGGCAGTTTCACCTCTGGAGGCAGGTCCATTGATTACCCAGCACCAAGGCTTCACTATAACCAGAAACAGGGCTGCTCCACCTGGGATGGTGTTGGGCACCAAATTTTTGAAAATTTTATCTCCTGATCATTTCCTGCTTGTGAGGGGTTAAAACTGGGCCTGTTTTCTGAAGTGATCCAGGCTTGCCTGTCTGTGCATATATTTTACAATCACTAGATAGATCTGTAAGATAAAAAAAACAGACTTACATTTATACAGTATTTATCAGGCATTGTAGTCAACGAAGTACTTATGAAGTGTAGTCAATGTTGTGATAAAGGAAACAAAAGCAGGCAATTTGTGCACAGCAAGCTCCCACAGCCAGCAATGTGATAATGACCAGATAATCTGTTTATTATATCATGTTGTTGGTAGGGTAAATATTGGCCAGGACTTGGGATAACCACCCTGTTTTCCTTTGCAGCTGGGTCATGGGACCTTGTACATTCATCTGAAAGGTGGCCCATCAGACAAAGCAGCACTGCCTCAGTACTAGCATAATTTTCTGTGCTCAGATCTCTGGAGCAGGATTCAGTATTCTGCCCATTGAGTCACTATGAACACTGAAAAGTGATCGTATTGCATTTATGCCTTTACACAGCTTCTGCATGTGTGTGTTGACCAGCTGCTGAACAAGCTCCTGTTTTATATAAACAGAGCATTTTTACAGTCCCTGGGGTTCTGCAGTAGACATGTGTCACAATTGAAAGAAGTTTTTGGCACTCTTTGCCCATTTGACTGTGGCTGAACAAACCTAACTTCACTGCTTTTCATGGCATATACAGACCCAGTTATCTTATCTGCCTACCATGCTTAACCATTCTACCATTCTGTCAATCAGATGAGGGAGCTGACTTTAGTAATGCCAGTCCTGGCAGAATTGCCGCCTGTATATCTTCATATACACAGGGAGATTAGCAAACGTGGAGCTCTAATCTGACTGTAATTATGGAAAAACATCTTGAAAATGTTACCTTCCAGAATCTAATAAAGTGTGGAAATAATGTTGATTAAACCTTACCTACAATCAGTACCTGCCCTACATATAAAACTATTGTTGTGGACTGCACAATTAGTTTGATCGCTTGAAGAAGTTTCCAAAGTTTTCCCTCCATTTCACATGTTTTTTGTCTGGAATTCCACTGCTCCCAGGAGGTTATGTGTTTCTGAGTTGGTGGAGTATTGGTAATAGGATGCATATGGCATTACAACCAGATAGGGCAAGCTGGATAGATCAGTTGTTCTTTTCAAATCATCCTCTCCTTCATTTTCAAATGTTTGCCTCTCCAAATTACATTCACTCTAACAATGGACAGTTTTAATCAGTTCTCCAATAAAATGAATACTTTCAAGATTAAATCCAGATTATACCCGTGAAAATAACCTACAGCTCAGGTCAAGCTGGGTGACTTTGTACAAAGCTGTTGAGTGACATGTGTCACTTTGGCAGCCGTCAGTCCACAAAACAATAAAAGATGATGTGTTTAGAGCAAGCTACTTTGAAAATGTCTTCCAGCTAAAAGTGTGTGTTTTCCAAATGAAATGTCAAATTAATAGTTTTATACGTAATACTTGAGGACGTGATAAGGGATTAAATCAAAATGGCCAATTTATTTGATCAATTCTTTTCTCCTCTCTGAAGGTGCTAACTCCCTGGCTGACAAGAATTGTGGAGTACAGATACTTTATCCAAAAGGTTGTTCTTTATCTTTGAGCCCATACAGGAACATTGACTGCCTGGTGAAACTGAGCCTGATCTGACATGAAAGCATACACTGGGGCCCATGAATAATGGTCAGGAGCAGAACTCTCTATCGCCCTCTCCAGCTCTGTGCACAGATGCTGATTTTACCATTCTGAGTCTTTTTGTGAAAGTACAGACTGTCTTAATTCTTCCTGAACTCTTCATTCTATTAAATTATCCACACGATTCTGCCTGCCTGTTGCCAGAGAAATCAAGACAAACTTGTCAAAATATTTAAAGAAATGTTGTTATGCCTCACTTACTTTGATTGTGGAGACCTCTCCACTTATACCACATTGCTTATGTCATCACCCCACTTAAACTGACAAGAAGGTCCCAGTCTCTTGCCTGGACATTCTTCCTGTCCATGTCAATGTTAAAGTAAATTCTGGCAAATTGACAATTCGTTTAAGTCCCTGACTGCATTAAAGAACTTGTATTAGCATTTATGTCAACAGCCCCTTATCTTCACTGAATCATCATGAATAAACTACAAACGCCAATACAAAATGAACAAGTTTCTCATGTCTTTACTTAATTTTTGAATTTTTAAAATTTTGTCATGTGCAATATATATTTAAATACTATTTATGTATAATATTAAGTATATGCTATTTCCTATACATGAGTCATTTTAAAAGTGAAAAATGGCCAAGTACATGTAATGTCCACTCATAGTGACCAAACAAGAATGCCTTCTGATACACTTGCCTAGACACTGCATCCCTCAGGACTCAATATTGAATGAAGCAATTTCAGATAACCAGCCTTTACTGTTTGTGTTGGAGCCTGACAGTAAGATCATCACCTGCAATATGAACTCAAATGTTCTCTCACCTCAGGTATTTCCTGATCTGCTGAGTATTTAAAGCATTCTCTTTTGTATTTCCTGCAACTGCTGCATTCTACAGATGTCCCTGTCTCAATGACTTAAAACATGCTTGCTTCCTCACTTTTCCAGTACAACCTGAATCATTGATTCTGTTTCTGTCTCCATAGATGCTGCCTGGTTTGTTGAGTATTTCATGCATTTTCTGCTTTTATTTCTTTTATTATATTGTCTTCCACTTAAGACATTTTTTTCTGACATCAGGTTATTAAAAATCATTTTCTCTTGAAGTAAAGTGAAATGAAATAATGACGACCTCTGGGCTGGCTCACGTCCATCCAAAATGTCAACTACTTATTGCAGTAGTGTGCCACCCTTTGGGTCCTGGTGTGATTTTAGTGTCAGAGATCAGGGGATGATGTACTGGAGCATTGCAGGGGGACTTGACCATATTGTCCCAGGACTCCCATTGTTGTGGGGTCCTGGGTCAACTAAATTTTACCTCTGCATTATTGAGAAAAGGATGCCAAGCAGGCATGATTTTCATTGGTTATTGTTTTCCAGAATTCTATAGATTATGGAATAATCTCCACAGATTGGAGGGTGACAAATGTAACCCTACTATTTAAAAAAAAGGAGCATAGAACAGGAAACTACAGATAGGTTGCAAAAGATGAGATAACAGTACTTGGAAAACATCAACTGGATTAGACAAAATCAACATTGATTTCTGGAAGGGAAATGCTGCTAACAAACTTACTGGATATTTTTGAGGATGTAACTGGTAGAATAAAGAAAAGCAGTGGATGTGGTGTACCTGGATTTTCAGAAAGCCTTTGTTAAGTCCCACATAAAGCGCATGGATAAACAATGACACATATTGAGAATTGGTTGACAGACAGGCAAGAAAGAACAGGTATAAGTAGGCCTTTCTCGGGGTGGCAGGCTGTAAATATTGGGGTACTACAAGGCTTGGGCCTCAGCTATTTCTAATATGTATCAATGGTTTGGATGAGAGAACAAAATCTAATATTTCAAAGTTTATCAAAGACACTATACTGGATGGGATTGTGAATTGTGAGGAGAATGCAAAGAGTCTTTGAGGTGATTTTGATAAATTGGGCAAGTGGCAAAAAATTGGCAGAGACAGTCTAACATGGACGAATGTGCAATTATCCACTTTGTACCATTAATTAAATGCCAACTGGGAAATGTTAATGTGCAAAGAGATGTGCAAACATGCAGGTGCAGCAAGCAGATAAGAAGGGAGATGGTCTGTTGGTTTTCATTGCCAGAGGACTTGAGTAAATGAGCAAGAATGTCTTCCTACAATTATATGGGACCTTGTTGTAACACACCTGGAGTATAGTGTGTGAATTTGTCTGCTTATCTAGGAATGAATAAACTTGTCATACAGGCAGTTCAG